>NC_080066.1:9878788-10178788 GCF_949987535.1 Balaenoptera acutorostrata | reverse complement strand
AAGACAGCCAGAAGAGACAGCTAAAGGAGGAGAAAATGGCTAGAAAAGAGTGGTCAACAGGGTTAAATGCTGTTGAAAGGTTAGGATGATTCTGGAAAATATCAATTCAGTTTGACAGCATGCCGTCAGTGATCATAGCCAGAGTAGGTTAACGGTGTGTGAGAAATATCACATTGCTGTGGGTTGGACAGATAAGTTGCAGGAGATCAATGCATACATGCAGCTGTCCCTTTGAAGAACTTGGCTCTAAGAAATGGTAAGAAAGGGTTATAGCAAGAAGGAGATGCTGAATCAGCTGTGCATCAGCTGTAACTGAAGGTTTCCCATCGCTTTTAAAATGTAAGTTGAGATGTAAAGCAAAAATCTAGTTATCTCAGGTAGAAAGATTTTATATTTTAATTAGAAATATATGGATAATTGATAGAATAGACTGATGAATAGATTTTGACTCAAAAGACAGGGGTTTGAATCTCGGCTCCAATATTTCCTAGCTGTGTGGCTTAAAGCTTATTCAGTATATTCTTTCTGCCTCCATTAAAAAAAACTGTAAAATGGAACTACAAATCATATAGATTTATAAAGGGCATTAAATAATATAATGATTATAGATGTATGCCTGGCATATAGTAACAATACAAAAACAATTTTTTTTGTCTTTCCTGGCATTATTCAGTCCTCTTAAATTTCATCTTTGCTTTGTATACACAAAGAGATAGTGTTCTCAGGTATAGAGAACAAACTAGTGGTTACCAGTGGGGAGAGGGAAGAGGGGAGGGGCAAGATAGAGGCAGGGGATTAAGAGGTACAAACTACTATGTATAAAATAAGTAAGCTACAAGGATGTATTATACAACACAGGGAATACAACCACTATTTTATGATAGCTGTAAATGGAACATACACCTTAAAAATTGTGAATCACTATATCGTACACCTGAAACTTACATAATTTGTACATTAGCTAAACCTCAATAAAAAAAGGAGACAGTGTTCAGAAAACATTTCTAATTTCTAGTATTTCTGTCTTGAGATTTAATTCCTTAAATATATTTTAAAATTTGCAATTACAGTCCCTTTACTCTAAGTGCTTTCTTTTTCAATGGGCAGAAACATAAACAGACTTTACCAGAGTACAAGTCCCATGGAGAGAGCTGAAAACTCCCCCGGAAGAAGTAGAAAGAGCAAAGATTCATTTCAAACTCATGTTTTCATCTCCTCCTTGGACTCTGAGGAAGAAACCAGTTACCCGGAAATGAGAGAATCATTGTCTTTAACAGTCTTACTTGGCTTAACGTACAGGGGTAACGATTCCTAGGTCATGGTCCTAATCCCTCTTTGATAAATAACTTTGTGGGGAGAAAATTGCTGCCCCAGACTTTCCTAAAAGCCACCAGCCATTTTGTAGGTAGAAGCTTTATTCAAAGGGGAACTGCTGGAGCAGGAGTGGTCAGTGTAGGACCTCATTTGCTAACATGAAAGCAACTCAAAGGCGAAGTGTTATTAGTAGTGTGTCAACAAAGTCATCTCATGTGTTGGAGGAGTTGTAGAATTCAGTGATGCTTAAATTTTTATCAGAATCACCTATTGGAAAATGCAGTATGCTTTACCTCCTTTAATTCATGTGACTTCTCTTAGGTAAGAGAGTTTTGTAGAAAAAAAATGAATGAAAAAATTTTTTGTGTCGATCACCATTTTCCAAAGATCTCAGGTTTGGGAAGTAAGACATTCAAATCAGGGACCCTATTTAGATAGGGGCTTTTATTCTTCCCACTGCTTAGCACAGCACCTGGCATATTGTGGGTGCTGAACAAATACATATAATATAAACGGAATGCAATTTCCCCCCTTAATCCTGACACAAGTGTTTGAAATATGGATGTTTAAAGTAGACCTAAACTTTTAAGCATTAGAATTATATACACATTACCATTAGCTTGGAAAGAAATTGTACGTAAATTGTCCTTAGTCTAAGCCACATGGAGTATCACTTTTCCCTAAACGGAATTGATGTATTTCACCAATAAAGTTAAATAATGATGGTCATTTTCCACACTGGCTGAAAATAGAATAGATGAATTTTTTCTAGGATTAAATTTTTCTCTCATGAATAGATCATCAGTTTTTGGCATAAGCCACTGCTTGAAGATCACAGCTCTATACTATGGATGAGATTAAAATGTTTTTGCTTCAGCCTTGATCTACAGTGTGAAATAAATGCTTTACTTTGAACTTTGTAGATACTGCCACTGGAAAACTAACACTATTTTCTGGACTCTATTTGCTAAGTCTTTGCATAAGCATCAGTTTATGAGGTGAAGAATTAGGCAATTAGTACAGTAAGTTGCACCCAAACCACATTTGCCTGAAATAACACATTAAAAAAAGAAGGTGGGTTTCAATTTTGTTATTAAGTTAGCAGCTCTTCCCTTCCCTTTCATGTGTAGACAGAGTGAGAGGGACGGAAGCTATGAGCGGCACTTACCCGTGTCCACATGGCATCAGTAGGACCCAGCCCTGCAACAAACCAAGGTATGTTTGTAGATTACGTGGTGATTTTAAAGTTCTATCTCTTCACCAGCAGCAGTGGCAGCAGCAGCAGCAACAACAACAGCTGTGCTTTTAAAAGCAAATCCCTGGTGTGAACAATAAATCTGACAGGTATCCTCATTTGTAAACAAGTAGTTCTATTTTCGCTTTGAAATAGGTGACAGCGTGCTGTCTAAACACATCGTTGTTGGGGGATTGGATTTCCTGCATCTTGGGGGTTCCCAGACTCACAAACTTAAGGTCTTGTGAACAAGGCTGGCTTCACATTCTTACTCATGACACATGAATAGGAGTCAGTATTTTTAGTATCTTAAACTCAAAATAATTTGAATTGACAACAATACCATGCATGTAGACAAATTCCAATCATATTACAACGATGACTTGGATTGAGGACTTGCTTTGAGCATGACACAGTGAACTTTGGCATTTTCTAGACTGTAGAATACTTATGATTTCATTTTTTAAAAATTAATGAACTTTGTTGTTTAATATTTTATGGTTTACGTTAGTTTTAGGTTCACAGCAAAATTGAATGGAAGGTACAGAGGTTTCCCGTATACTCCACATACGCACAGCTTCCACCATTATCAACACTCCCCATCAGATGGTACATCTGTTACAGCTGATGAACCTATATTGACACATCACGATCACCCAGGATCCATAGTTTGCAGTAGGGTTCACTCTTGGTGGTGTACATTCTACGGATTTGGACAAGTGTATCCATCATTGGAGTATCACAGAGTATTTTCACTGCCCTAAAAACCCTCTGTGCTCCACCAGTTCATCCCTCCCCTGCCCGACATCTGGCAACCACTAAGCTTTTTGCTGTCTCCACAGTTCTGCCTTTTCCAAAATGTCATACAGTTGAAATCACATAGTATGTAACCTTTTTAAATTGACTTCTTTCATTTAGTAATATACATGAACGATTCCTGAATGTCTTTTCATGGACTGATAGTTCATTTATTTTAAGTGCTGATTAATATTCCACTGTCTGGATGTACCACAGTTTATGTTTCCATTCACCTACTGAAGGACATCTTGGTTGTTTCCGAGTTTTGGTAATTATGAGTAAAGCTACTATAAACATCTATACAGTAGGTTGTGGTTTATGTACAGGTTTTTAGTGGACATAAATGTTCCGTTCATTTGATTGGAATGGAAAGTACCAAAGGTACTATATCTAAACCCATACACTAGGTCACTTATATTTTCTCCTATGTTTTCTTCTAGCGGTTTTAAGTTTTACATTTAGGTCTATAATCCATTTAGGTTAATTTTTGTGAAGGTGTTAAGTCTGTGTCCAGATTCATTTTTTGGCAGGTGCATGTCCAGTTTATCCTGCACCATTTGTTGAAATGACTATCTTTGCTCCATTGTATTACATTTGCTCCTTTGCCAAAGATCAGTTGACTATATTTATGTGAGTCTACTTCTGGGCTCTCTATTCTGTTCCACTGACCTATTTGTCTATTCTTTGGCCAATACCACCCTGCCTTGATTAGACTGGTTTATAGTAAGTCTTGAAGTCAAGTAATGTCAACTCTCCAACTTTGTTCTTCTCTTTCAATATTGAGTTGGCTATTCTGCATCTTTTGCCTCTCCATATAAATTTAGAATCAGTCTATCAATATTCACAAATTACCTTGCTGGGATTTCGGTTGGGATTTTCTTTTCACTTATACATAAGCATATTAGATACATTGTTGCTATTATTATTTTGAAAAAAGTTATCTGTTAGATCAATCAAAAATAAGAAAAATGAATGTTTTAATTTTACATTCACTCATTTGTTCTTCCATATTCTTCCTTTCTTTATGTAGATTCAAAGTTCTGACCTATGCCATTTTCCTTCTCTCTTAAGATCTTCAAATTTCTTGCAAGGTAGATCTACTTGCAATAAATTCCCTCAATATTTGTTTTTTTGAGAAAGTCTTTATTTCTCCTTCACTTTTGAAGGATAATTTCTTATGTTACAGAACTCTAGGTTGATGGCTTTTTCCCCAACACTTTAAATATTTCATTCCTCTTCTTGCTCACATGGTTTCTAAGGAGAAGTCAGATGTAATTCTTATCTTTGCTCCTCTATAAGTGTTTTTTCCTTTGACTTCTTTCAAGATTGTTTTTCTTTATCTTTGACCTTCTGAAGTTTGAATATGGTATGCCTTGGTGTAGTTTTCCGAGTACTTATCCTGCTTGGTGTTCCCTGAGTTTCCTGGGTCTGTGGTTTGGAATCTGGCATTAATTTAGGAAAATTCTCTGTCATTATTGCTTCAGATATTTATCCCATTTTTTTCTCCTTTTTCTTTTCCTTTTGGTATCCCCATTTTGCATGTGTTATACCTTTTGTAGTTTTCCCACTCTTTCGGGGATATTCTGTTCTGTTTTTTCCCAGTTTTTTTTTTTTTTTCCTTTGCTTTTCAGTTTTGGAAGTTTCTATTGTCATATCCTCACGCTCAGAGATTCTTTCCTCATCTGTGTCTAGACTATTAATGAGCCCATCAAGGGCATTCTTCATTTCTATTACAGTGTTTTTGGTTTCTAGCATTTATTTTTTACTTTTTCTTAGAATTTCCATCTCTCTGCTTATATTATCTGTCCTTATATGTTGTCTACTTTTTCCATTAAAGCCCTTGGCATAGCAGTTTTAAAAATTACTAGTTTGATAATTCCAACATTTCTTCCATATCTGGCTCTGGTTCTGATGCTTGTTCTCTCTTTTCATACTGTGTTTTTTGCCTTTTAGTGTGCCTTGTACTTTTTTGGTGAAAGGCAGACACGAGGTACTGGGTCAAGGAACTGTGGTTGATAGTCCTTTAGTAATAGAGTGGTGAGGTGTGAGGGGAGGGGAAACAATTTACAGTCCAAATAATTAGATCTCAGTCTTTCAGTGGGCCCATGACCCTAGACTGTGAACTTCACTCCTGCTTCTAGTTTTTTTACCCCCTTTAAGTGGAACAGGATGGCTCAAGTGGGTTGGAGTTGGGTACTTCTCTTCCCCCAG
This sequence comes from Balaenoptera acutorostrata, assembly GCF_949987535.1. Classification (NCBI taxonomy): domain Eukaryota; kingdom Metazoa; phylum Chordata; class Mammalia; order Artiodactyla; family Balaenopteridae; genus Balaenoptera; species Balaenoptera acutorostrata. Next base: position 10,173,231 of record NC_080066.1, on the reverse strand, counting down.
GTAGGTTAGGCTCTGATAAAAATTGCAGCAGATTAGGCTCTGGTTAGCTAGTTTTTCCTGATAACAGGCCTTATTGAGAATATGCTCTGGCATATTTCAAAATGTTCCTTGCTTCCTCTCCCTGCTGGAAGTCCAAGGGGATTTTTCTCCAATATTCACTGTGAGGACCTGGTAGTGCTCATGGATGTCAAAAACACAAAAGCATGGGGGTTCTCAAAGACTGTGTTCCTCTGGAATTTGTAACTCTCACACTTGTTTACTCTGAGTCTCCAGAAATCTGTGAATTACAGTTCAGATCTTCCTACGCTGACACTGGTTCTGGGGAGGTTTCTGCTCTGGTAAATGGTGATTTCTCTGTATCCACTTGTTTGTCTTCCAATCTGGGGGACAGCAGTTTGTCCTGTGACCTTGCCTCTCAGGCAGATCTAAGACGAGTTGTTCATTTTTCAGTTTGTTGAGTTTTTAACTTGTTGTTGGGATGGAGCGGCAACTTCTAAGCTCTTTATGTGCTGGGCCAGTAACTGGAAGTCACTTCTATGATTTCATTCTTGGAGGGTTTATTTTAAAAAGCAGCTGACTTATATTGTCAACATATCTGTATAGAAGAGCAAATGTACAAAGTTTATACCTGCATGAAACTTCACATTGCTCGGTGGTGGGGAGGAGGCCAAGTGACTGCTTTGGGAATATGTAACAACATGTATTAAAGCTGACGTTTGATTCCATCACGGAGAGTTCAGCTTGGTGTAGATTTACTTATACATGACACAAAGCATTCTCAGTTTATATGACATATTTAGGGGTTGAAAGAGCTTTGGCTAGTTACACTGTGTTTGTGCATTGATATTTACATGTATACTTAAATTAATTTCACGAATGAAATGGGCTTACTACAGATTTTCAAAAATATAAACAGACGTGTGCCACGGAAATACTTTAACATTCAGTGAGTATGTTACTTAAAAAGAGTTCAAGTTACTTCAAGAGTAATGTTAATTTAGAAATTCTAAAATCACTTCCATTTTCTTTCAGTAGAGCTACAAATCTCTCCTGGAGCTTTTTTTGAATGTAAAGTATGATGGAATTGATTAATGGTAGATGTGGAAATGAGCTGATTAAAACCTGGAGAGTTTGAGAAGGTGCCTGTGTAGTTTGTGTGCATTGCTTGTAGGGCTGTTTAGTATGCTGTTCAGGAAGGAAAAATTCACATTTCCTAGTAGTAGACTTGCTGACCTTGACTGCGAAGCAACTTCAAAAGAGTTCAAGCACTTACTCTTTATATTTTAGCTTTTTTCCTGAATACACAAATAATATATGCTTGTTATAAAAAAATTCAAAAGAGCACAGAAATGTGTAGCACGGAGATTAACAGGCTCTGGTGATCTTTTCTCTGCCAGCTGACTATGTATATCCTGCCAAACTTTCTCATGTATGTTGCAATAGATACTATAGTTATAATTATTATTGATATACATTGATATATCACAAATACATTCTGGCACTGATTCTTTCACCAATGATATTTTGTACATTTTTGGTTGGTCTGTATACATGAATAAACTCATTAAAAACATACTGCATATTATCTTGCTTATTTTAGCAATTGCCCATTATTGAGTAATTGTGCTGCTTCTAATTTTTTCACTCTTAGAAACAATGCTGAAAAGAATATCTTTGTGCACTCCTGAGAGCACTTTCTTAGGAAAAATTCTGTAAGTAGGATTGCTGAGTTAAAGGATGGGCATCTTTTCAATTTTAAGAAAGTGCCCTCTAAAAGGCTTGTATCAATTTAAAGCTCTGTTTACCAGTTTGTTAGTCAGTCCTGGTTATTATCCGTCTTCTAAAATCAGTTTGATGGGAAAAAATTTCTTATTGTTTTTGAAGCATATATATATATATATATATATATATATATAATATATATATATATATAATATATAAAATTACTATTAGTGAGGTAAAGTATTTTTTGATATACTTGTTTGTAATTAAAATAATATTGTAATGAATGCAAATTCTAGTTAGTTGAATACTTTACTGACTTGTTAATTTAAACACGATTTTATAGTTAACCTTTTTTCTGACACAAAAATTTAAAGAAGGAAATTTAGTTGATTCTTAAATTAAATAGACAAAGTGATGTAATTGGTCTTATTCTGGTTTTGGTTGGCACTATTTTGTAGATACCTGTAGCTGGTGAGTCTAGTTGAGAACCATAGCTGGATAAAGCTTAATTTATCTGATAATTTATGCGATACCAACATAACATCCCCAAAGTTATGAAATCTTCATTCTGATGGTATTGACAATTTGCTAAACATCTGGATGTAAAGTGAAAATTCAGTTTGACAATCTATATACTAGCAAAAAAAAAAAACCCCTGGATTTTGGCTTTATGTGGGCGTGTCACTTCTTTCTTCAAAATTCTTTATCCTCTTTCTGTATCTACTTGTCCCTAATTACTGCAATGTTCAATGTGTTTGACAGGAAGTAATATTTATATTTTGTTTTTCTTCCTCCTTATTGAAATTTCTTTAAGTTTCAGGTTTAAGATGATTTTTCCTGTCCGGATTGAGTAACTATTGACATATCGGTCTTTCGAGAGAAAACTGAGATGGACGCTCCTCATCCCTATCCTGTACTTAGTTTCTTTAATATGGTCTCAGTGCCGATAACCATTAGCTGTAATTGTTTGAAAGTTTATTGAAACTGGTAAAAGTTCCAGTGTACATAGGGGTCTGTTCCCCCCTTGCCCCCAAACAGCTGGGGCAGCTAGTTCTACCTCTCCTGCGTTCATGTGCAAGGTCATTTGCAACTCTGTACTCCCTTCTTTGTATTCACAGTATCAGCTTCCTCCGGGCCCTGGTTACCTAAGGAGCAAGGTGGGCTCGCCTTCCTTGCCTCCACCTCATTCGTTCCTAACTTAGGTACTAAGATAAGCATTCTCCTTGGATGTTTGCACTGGCCACTCCCTCCGTTTCCATATCAATATCCAAACTCTTGGCTCTAAATCGCTACTTCAGTTCTTACATCTCATCTTGCATCGATGCTGATTGCCCAGGTAACCTGTTCCCTTGGTCATTTCCTCCATGTAACACGTCCTTGTGCTTCTAGAGCTTCAGAGGTGGCCATTTCTCCTCCTTCAACTTCATTCAAAAGCCCCCTCCCATTGAAGCATATTCATAAAGGGCATCCAAGGAAGACCTTGGGTCCTGCCCTAGATCCACACTCTAACCCTGAACCAAGCCTCTCTATATCTGTTCACAAACCACTTAGCATGTTAAATCATCCCTGTTTCTTATTATCTACTTTTTCACTACAATTGCCTTTTTCTGTATGGACTCATTTGTTCATGGATTCATTTATTCCTAAGAGATCTGTTAAGCTCCAGCAAGGTACACAAAGCCCTGTTAAGTGCCAGGAGTAGAGGGAGGGGAGAAGTTATCTCGCCTTTCTTCAAGGAATTTGCAGTCTAGACAGAGACCCAGGCATTTATTTGCAGAAAAGTTGAGACTGCATATGATTAAGTGACAAATGTTTGGTACAAGTTGGTACAAGCAGTATGTGCCTTGGGACGTCAGAAGAGAGAATAGTTTCCTTTGATGGGAGGATGGGGTTGGGAGGCAGGTGTGTAAAGGAGGTGGCCTTGAAGTGTGGATAAGATTTGAGAGGCGGGGAGGGTAAGAGAACCCCTGGGAGGAAGGAGCTGCAGCCCTGATGGAACAGACAGGGTGTGCAGAGATACAGCACCCCATCCCCCAAGCCCGACAGTCATTTGTTTGAGGAGCACCTGGGCGTCAGTCACTCTAGCCCTTCTTTTACTTTCTACAGCACGATTTTTAATAGAAACACAGAGACAGCGATGTTTCCTTCTGCCTCTTGATAAATGTTAAGAAATTTAACATGTTTTTATACCTGCGATTTTCTATTGCTCTGATAAGTTAAGTCTCCACAAATGTTCTGTCACCTCCCAGGGGGGCTTGTCTCCCTTGAAAAGGGCCCTGTAGGTCTTTCATGGTCCCACGTTGAGTTACTCTCTCACATACTTGGAGACGTTACATTGATACTTATGTGATGTCTTCAGACTTATACCTGAAAAGATGACGTGTTTTATTTTCATTTCTCCCTCCATAGCAGATTGATATACAAAGTACAGTTCTTAGAGTTAGCTGAGGTTTGAAGAAGTTCAGTCTGTCTGATCCTGAGAACTTGACCCTCATTTCTATCTGTCTAGTTGACTGTCATCTCTCTTTCTCTCGTCCATCTTTCTCTCCCTCTGTCCTTATCCCATCTCTCCATCGATCCTCTATCCATGCATATATGTATGTAAATATATAAAAACTATATCTTTATTTTTAGGGAAAATTGGATTAAAACAGTGCTTTTTATCAGACTGGTGATAAAGTAACCTTAATAGAAATATGTGAGAACAAACCACTATATACAGAGAAAATGCAGATCAGCACAATCTGTAAAGAGTTTTGGAATAATTGCAATTTAAAGTGTCTTGGAATTATTTCCACACTCAAAATAAAAAATTTTTTTGCTTTGAAAAGATTTGGTAGAGGGAAAATTACTCCTTTCTCCCTGCTCTGTAGTTAAAGAGCTATCCCTTCTTTGGCCATTTGCCACAAATCCTGGCAAATAAGCCATGGATTCTAATGCACGTCAAATTCCATGAGTTGAAGAAAATTAATACAACTCAGAATTTTGCTTAAATTGGGCAAATTACCATTTACATGGGGAGATGGCAAGGATGATCTTACAGTGTTTCCCTGTAATACATGCTCTATTTAAACAGCTGATTTTTTTTATTGGTTTTATGTGCTGTTCATAGCATTCATTCTGCTTCTTGAGTTTTTCTTACATCTGAATTATAGACGTTTTTTTGCATCCACCCTGATTTCTCAGTGAAAGCTGAGTTCTCAAGTCCTTCATCCATCCTTTCTCTCCTTCCTCTCACCTTCACCCCCGGGCCTAATTATGAAACAACTTCAAATAAATACAAAAATTTTTAAACAAAAAGCATTCTGCTTCCTGTGAACAATTGACTGGTTTTCCTCTTTTCCCCTGGAGAGTTCTAATTCACTTGGAGTGCTGTGCAGTTGGCTAGGCCTGAGATTTCTGGAAGCTGTAATTGTGTCTCATTAATTCTTATAGTAATGAAGGGTTAACTATAAGGAACACGCAATTAGTGGGCTGGTCAATGAACAGAGCAGTTAATCAGCAGACAAAGGATGGGGCTCAGGGCCCATTAGGGTGAAAGGCAGTATTAGTGCTGTCCCAGGCTCCAGGAATGGACGCGAACATGCCTGCCCATTGGACAGGCTCAGAAGACGATGTTTGTCTTTTTGCTAAACCAGCTCTATTTTTTTAAGTTGGTGTGGTATGTGTTTATTCAAACACTTGAGAGATTCCTGAGTATCCTGCCATACTACACCGTGCATTTTTCTCACCTCCTGTTAGCTGGCAGAGGCTTTTTTTTTTTCTCCCACTATGCAAATAAACCCCCAATACACGCACAACAAAAAAGCAAAAACAAGCCAAAAACCAACCAACCAACCAACCCTCAATAATAAAAAAGGAAGGGGAAAAAAAAAGCACAGTACTGCTTTAGTGAAGCGTATCAGAGATAAAGGTCCTTAGCTGATCCTTCTGTCATCAGAAAGTAAAGGAATGCAGAGACCAATACCGTTTAAACAAGCCCTTGTGTTGTCCCCCAGTCATAGCCTCCATATTCAACTCTATGAAGTGGACCTTTATACTCTGAATGGAGGTGTCTTAAGTACATGTAAATGTATGCAGATGAGCATGAGTCTTAACATGTTGCAGGCCTTATAGCTATTAAAGCAATACAAGTAACCTCAGTTGTGTGTTTTCTGTGAGAAAGCCTCGTCAAATTACTTAGGGGCTTCAAATGCCAGAGTTAACCCATCAGAATAAGGTTGCTTTTTCTGGGCAACACAGAGGACATGGTCCCCTAGCTCCATGAAACTTACCGATGGAATCCTGTGAACTGTTATAAATGTGGAGTGATGATTATTAAGAAAATGGATTTATCAATAACCCATGACCCTGGGGTAGTTCTGAGCTCCAGCAAACAGTTCTTCAAATAGAATGACATCCTTAAGCCTCAGTAAAGCATACATTTGGAATAAAGAAGGAATGATTACATTTGCTTTTTAAAAATGAAACTCGCTTAATAATTAACTTCTTTCCTGAGTCAAGTGCAGGCCTGAAAAGAAAGGGAGGATTTTTTTTTCTTTCTCCAAACATGTCTGCTGTTTTATCTTCTAGGGATTCACAGTGGAAACAAAGAAATGTTCAAAAAATGATTCTCTTAGGCATTATGTTGGAGATTCAGCTGTTTTTGAATAATTAGCTTCATTTGTTAAATATTTGAAAACCTCTTTACTCTGAGGTAAAGAAGAGCATTGTGGAAGATGAGAGTTACCAACGACATGCATTTTTCAGAAGAATCCTTCTTATTAATTAATAAGGAGTAAGCCTATTCTACCTCCTTTTTCTCTTATTTAGATTTTCTTCTCTAAAGAAATAGTATTTTTATTCAAAACATCGCAAAGTTCCCTCTTTCCTTGAGTGACGTGCTATGTATTGTTTCAGAAATTGGAAGCTTGGGAGGACAGGAGGCAGGGAAGGTGGTGTTAGTCTCAGATCTGAATTAACTCTTTGTGTACAGCCTGGAGAGCCACCCTCTGAGCCTCAGTTTCCTCATCTGTAAAATGAGGATTTTTAATCTAGGTGATCTCCAAGGTTCCTTTTAACTGTGCTCTTGTGGACTTTTTTGGACAAACAGTGAAACTATTTCAAGTGTTCCTTGTGTCTTGGAAATTATTTCCCCTTTACTTATTTATTTAAAGAATTTTTTTTTTTGATGTGGACCATTTTTAAAGTCTTTATTGAATTTGTTACAATATTGCTTCCATTTTATGTTTTGGTTTTTTGACCGAGAAGCATGCGGGATCTTAGCTCCCTGACCAGGGATCGAACCCGCACCCCCTGTGTTGGAAGGTGAAGTCTTAACCACTGGACCGCCAGGGAAGTCACCTACTTATTTATTTTTAAATTGAAGTATAGTTGATTTACAATGTTGTGTTACTTTCAGGTGTACAGCAAAGTGATTCAGTTATACATACATGTATACATACATACATATATAGATATATATATATTCTTTTCCAGATTTTTTTCCATTATAGGCTATTACAGGATATTGAATATAGTTCCCTGTTGTGTCTTAGAATTTAAACAGGACCTACAAGCCCTGGAAAGCAGGCTTTGGGTTTGCTGCTGCTGGAGTGGGCTATGGCATCCTTCAAGGTTGGCAATGGTTATGAAAGGGCTTTCTCTCTGTTCACTTTTCCCTCACTGTCCTGATTTGCCTAATTGCCAACCACCTACCTTGCTTCCTAATGAATAAGATTCCTTCAGCTCCTGGAGATTGTTTGAATTACCTTGGCCTTTTCCACAGCCTGTTGTCTGCCTGCCTGCACCTGTGTGTGGTCTCTGCTGGGCTGGTTTTGAATCCAGTGCATCATAAACCAGCGACGAGTGGACCCAAGACCCTCACTAGGCTGGTCAGCGTTGTTGGCTGCACACCGCTTTGTAAAGCAATCTGCTTGTGGGACACATCTCACAACTGTCAATGTGTCGCTTCTCATCAGGAAGGGTTTGGTATCACGTCAACCCCTTACTCCTTTCAGGAACAGAGTTGTTCACATACAGGGCGGCCCACCCCCTCTTGGTACTGCTCAGCCCTATGGTCAACTCTGTCCTTTTGTTTCCAGGTCTTAATGGGATCACTCCCCTCCTCCAAGTCTTTAACAAACTTTCAAATTCTTAGGGATCCTTTCTTCTCATTAGATTGTACTGGGCAAAACAATCTTTCCCTTTTTTTTTTTTTTTTTTCTGACAAGATTTTCTTTAGGATCAGTGTGACCTTTAAAGAACATGAGAAAAATCAGTCAATGATAAATATATTTATTACTTATTTATAGCTCAAGTACAGAAACTCTTACGCCAACGTGGGCCGGGCAAATCAGGTAAGAGTCCAGTGAGCCAGATAGAAAATTCCAAAGGTGGTGGAGGCAATGGAGCCCTCAAGAATCCAGCCTCTGCTAACGAGGGCGACCTGCACTTATTCCAACCAATTGTTACCATATACGGGGAAGAGGCCTGGTATTGTCAGAGGTTCTTATATTTAAAAAGAAGATGTGGCAGCCTGGATGGGAGGTGAGTCTGGGGGAGAATGGATACATGTATATGTATGGCTGAGTTACGTTGCTGTGCACCTGAAACTATTGTAACATTGTTAATTGGCTATACTCCAATATAAAGTAAAAGATTAAAAAACAAAACAAAACAAAACCAAAAAACAAACAGAAATAAATAAATAAAAAGAAGTTGAAAATGCAGATTTTATGTGAACTCTCTCAATATTTAAATACTAGTTCATAAAAGTCTACACACTGTCTTGGCCAAATCAATTACATCTATGTCCAGATCAGTCCCCGGGCTGCCAGCTGGTCCCCTTGGCACCAGACGATCACAGGGACTGGGGCTGTCTCCTTCCATTAAGGAGTAGATGGGGAAGCTGACTTATTTAGTTATCTCCTGTCCTTCGAGATTCAGATGCTCAAGATACATTTATATCTGTTTCATTGATTAAATAAACCCATTTGACTGCATTCTTGTGAAGAAGTTTGAATACTCCACTCTGGAGGGAATGTGCTTTCTCCTGTATTTCAGTGGGACTTCAACTTTACTGTGAATATCCTATGGTGGATACTTGACTTCATGGTAAATACCAGGGCAGATGACAACTGGTTGGATTTTAGAGAGACCTCCCAACCGACGTCTAGCAACTCAATTCTCCCAGAACTTATTAAAAGCCTGTTACATGCTGAGCACTATCCAAATGTGAGTGAGAGTTATTCAACTTCAGAGGTGTCTGCAATGATTAAATGTGTCCTCCCCAAAATCATATGTTGAAATCCTAGCCCTCAGTGTGATGGTGTTAGGAGTGGGGCCTTCAGAAGGTAATTAGATCATGAGGGTGGAGCCCTCATGAATGGGATTAGTGCCCTTATAAAGGGATCCCAGAGAGCTCTCTCCTGCTCTCTTTCCACTATGAAGATACAAGGAGAAGTCGGCAGTCTGCACCCTGGAAGAGGGCCTGCACCAGACCTGACTGTGCTGGCACCCTGGTCTAGGACTTCCAGTCTCCAGAACTTAAGAAACAAATTTCTTTTGTTTATAAGCCACCCAGTCTCTGGTACTTTGTTATAGTAGCCTGAACTAAGACAGTGTCTCTTATTTAATTAATTAAAGAGGCCACCAGACTGAGGTGGTTCTAATACCTTAGCACCTACACAAGCAAAACCAAACCCAAGCCAGCCACTCAGATGGTGCTTGCTCAGCTCTGGTTATGGAGCCTAAATGTTCTTTGTTATTCCGAATAAAGAAGGAAACCCTGTATGAACCAATCTTTGTTTGCCTAGTTTAATTTCCTTGTTCCTGCTTACCCTGGGCTAGGGAGCTCCTTTCTGTTTTCTAGACCAGATGCTTCCTGATAAATGGAATCTCTAAATAAAAGTCAACTAGGTCTGAAAATTAAGTGTCTATGAAATTTTCCCTTAACACTCTTTTACTTTTTTAATTTTTATTTATTTATTTATTTATTTATTTAATTTATTTATTTTAACAACTCTTTTTTATTGGAAGTATAGTTGATTTACAATAGTATATTAGTTTCAGGTGTACAACATAGTGATTCAATATTTTTATAGATTGTACTCCATTTAAAGTTATTACAAAACAATGGTTATATTTCCCTGTGCTGTACAATATACCCTTGTTGCTTCTCTATTTTGTGCATAGTAGTTATTATCTCTTTTTTTTTTAAACATCTTTATTGGAGTATAATTGCTTTACATTCTTGTGTTAGTTTCTGCTGTATAACAAAGTCAATCAGCTATATGTATACATATATCTCTATATCCCCTCCTTCTTGTGTCTGCCTCCCACCCTCCCTATCCCACCCCTCTAGGTGGTCACACAGCACTGAGCTGATCTCCCTGTGCGATGCAGCTGCTTCCCACTAGCTGTCTATTTTACATTTGGTAGTGTGTATGTCAGTGCTACTCTCTCACTTCGTCCCAGCTTACCCTTCCCCCTCCCCGTGTCCTCAAGTCCATTCTCTACATCTGCGTCTTTATTCCTGTCCTACCCCTAGGTTTTTCAAAACTTTTTTTTTTTTTAGATTCCATATATATGTGTTAGCATATGGTATTTGTTTTTCTCTTTCTCACTTACTTCACTCTGTATGACAGACTCTAGGTCCATTCACCTCGCTACAAGTAACTCAATTTCATTTCTTTTTATGGCTGAGTAATATTCCATTGTATATATGTGCCACATATTCTTTATCCATTCATCTGTTGATGGACACTTAGGTTGCTTGCATGTCCTGGCTATTGTAAATAGAGCTGCATTGAGCATTGTGGTACATGACTCTTTTTGAATTATGGTTTTCTCAGGGTATATGCCCAGTAGTGGGATTGCTGGGTCATATGGTAATTCTATTTTTAGTCTTTTAAGGAACCTCCATACTGTTCTCCAGAGTGGCTGTATCAATTTACATTGCCACCAACAGTGCAAGAGGGTTCCCTTTTCTCCACACCCTCTCCAGCATTTATTGTTTGTAGACTTTTTGATGATGGCTATTCTGACTGGTGTTAGATGACACCTCATTGTAGTTATGATTTGCATTTCTCTAATGATTAGTGATGTTGAGCATCCTTTCATGTGTTTGCTGGCAATCTGTATATCTTCTTTGGAGAAATGTCTATTTAGGTCTTCTGCCCATTTTTGGATTGGGTTGCTTGTTTTTTTTGATATTGAGCTGCATGAGCTGCTTGTATATTTTGGAGATTAATCCTTTTGTCAGTTCCTTCGTTTGCAAATATTTTCTCCCATTCTGAGGGTTGTCTTTTCGTCTTGTTTATGGTTTCCTTTACTGTGCAAAAGCTTGTAAGTTTCATTAGGTCCCATTTGTTTATTTTTGTTTTTATGTCCATTTCTCTAAGAGGTGGGTCAAAAAGGATCTTGCTGCCTTAACACTCTTTTAAAATGAATTTCAGTAGCATTTTTCCTTTCAGCAGTCTGTTATTTGGATAAAGGTGCAAGGATCAAAATCTTCCATTTTGCAAGTCCTAGAGAAAATTGTGCATGAGATATCATTAATTACTATCTATTTCAGGTAATAAAACTGAAAGGAATGCTGATTATATTAAGATCTTTCTGCTGTGAGATTTTGGTTGGGGAGAGAAGGCAGAAATCCATCTCTGATACTATTTCTCAGAAAGGTTGTTGATTAGGTTTACTCTTTCTATAATGTTCTCAATTAACTGATTTGAAAGTCACCAAGTGGAAATGGATTATGTGTCTCAGAGAGGATACCGTTGTGACCAATGTAATAGTCAGGACATTGCCGGATCGCCAAGGAGGGTGGGGTGAGTTACACCAGAGGCATCTGTAGAGGGACAGAGTTGCAGATTAGAACCTCCTTCAGGGCTGGTGGTTCATAGCAGTGGTATGCCAGATGCCCCCTCACATTGGGGTGGAGCCCAATGTTACCTGCAAGATTTAAAAAAAAGGGAGTCCTATTGAAGGATACACTGTGTGGTTTTAATTTGTGTGGGAAGCAAACATGTGAAATCTGGAGCTCTGGAAGGGGCCACGAGGAGTAGAATTTCAGGGTGAATTTAGCTCCAGGAAAAGCGGGGAACTGAGGGGTTTTGGAAGCACGGTCCTGCCAGGTGAAATTTGGTCCTAGGGCCAAGATACCTCAGCTTTCCCCTGACATTTCCTCTCTCGAGTGGTCAGTAGCACGTGTGCATCTCAGGTTGGAATGTCGGTGGTGGAGGGTTACGTATCCGTGTACCGTGTGGGGAGGGCAAGGGCTGGCTCTGACACTTTGGTGTCAGGAGCAGTTTGCTGCAGTTGGTCCCCACCATCCTCACAGGCGACCTGGAGTGCAGCCCTCCCCTCTCCTTCCCCGCCATGCCTCTCCTCCACTCTTTCTGCTTTTTAAAAATCCTTTGTGGGTCCCCCACCCAAACCACGATGGTACTGATTGATACCAGAAATTCATAAACCGTTTTTTTTAGTTCTTGTGCAAGGAGTTGTTTTATTTTTGAAAGCTTAAGGAGAAAAAGATCTTCAGTTTTTTGATTAGTCGAATTGGTTTGCTTATTTCTTTAACTCCAAAGAGTTGGGTGAACTATAATACATTGCCCATGTAAGCTGCAAAAGAGTGAAAATGTTATTTAATTATACCAGGATTTACTAGGCCAATAGGGCAACTAAATGTCAGATTTCTATTTATTTATTTTTTTGGCCTTTAACTCTCACACCACCTTGTGATATTCTTACAGTTTACTTGTGTAGAAACCAGGACTTGTTGAGGAATTAGTGAGAGCCGGGTCCAAGCTCGAGGTCTTCTTGATTCCAGGGTACAGTATGCGCTTAACCTTCCCTGCAAAGAAATCTGGTCCATGAACTCAAAGATTCTCCAGGTTGACCTTCCAGGATTCCATACTGGATGATCACCCTCAGGATAACACAGTCCCTTCCTATTTTAGAAGAACTGTAATTTTAAGAAATTGAAATTTTGTTAAATACTTGGTTGAATGATCTCAGAGCAAGTGTAGAGAATTTCTTATGCCTATTCTGGAAGGAGGTCTTTTCCCTGAATCCTCTAAGAATAGAAAGCGCATAGGGTGGGACTTACTGCTTTGGTTGACAAGTGGTCACATTCTGTGTATGATTTTTTGGGTTGCCAAGGACCTCCTGCCACTTCCAAAATAATTCCATCCCCATGCTGCCACATGATTAGCCATTCCCACCACTAGACATTCATCTCTTTGGGTTAAAAATTGTCTCTAGAACTCCCTTGATAATCTACAGGTGGTAGCAGACTGCCTGAAATGACACATTCAAGCTTTAGCCTGAATGATTTGATGGTATTAGCAAAACTTTGAAATAATAGGAAAAAGACAGATACATGATAATGTATTTAATTTAAAAGTGTTTAACAGTGTCTAGTATCTAGGAAAAAATAGCCAAACACTGTTAAATGAGTGAAAACAAGGGATAGAATTTTGGAAAGGTGGGGAAGCAGAAGCAAGGTGTAGATGGGGTGGTGACCCTGCTGGGAACAGGTCATCAGAAAGGGGTGGGGAGGGAAAAGGGGAGAGTGGGACAGATTCAATCAGTCACAGGGGCCAAATTCAACTGGTACCCTCTCTCTGTTATCAGATCAGAAATCAGGCAGCAATATGTTCATGACCTGATTCTTACAGGCATTCTTCCATGATCTTGGAACACAGTTTTACTTTCTTTGTTTAAACTTACACATTTCAGACACGATGATCACAAGCTTAAGGAAACTAAAGAAAGAAATAGATGAGATACTAAAAACAAAGGAATAAAAATTCTGAACTTCTTCCGTTGTGAAATATGGAAGCCATAAGCCTACAAACCCCAGTTCTGGTGAAATCAACTACAATGGGTTATTCAGACAGTGTGAAATTTATGGGCACCTCATTCAGAGGATTATTTAGCTTCCTGTACTTCCCGTTTCCAAATACTGTTTTTAAATTGAAAAACGGTAGAAAGAATAAATTATGTGATAATGAAAACTTCCTTCCTATTTTATTTATGATCAAGAACTACTGTTTGCACCTGTGTCACAGAGCTACTAGAGCAATAGACCAAATATTGGCAGACTTCAGGCTCATGCACCTGAAAAGACCCAGAGCAAATATGAAGAAACCATTAAGAGGAAGCTTTAGGAAGAACAAGAGATACAGACTTGTGAACCTGGATCTTTGCAAAACGTGCCCCTACAGGGCTGAGCACGTAGTAGTTAATGAACATGACTGAGATCGGTAGATGCAATGAGGTTCTCCTGTGCATGATGCAGTCTCTGGTCCAATCTGGACCCATCAGGGGCTAAAGGAGACCCCACTGTCCCGGGAGCTGTGCGCCCAGCTAGAGGGCTAGAGTCTTAGGTGGGCTTCGGGGTGGGGGGTGGGGTGTGTGTGGCGGTGGTGGTCCACAGCCTCCTTCTCCCATTCCCCTCTCAGGTACAAACTTTTCACCAGAAATACTGTATATTTAAAGACTTTCCAGAAATTGAGCTTCAGTGGTGGGAGGAGGAGTGAGTATGGTTAACGCTGAATCACTGATTCAGGATATTCATCAGAACGGCCCCAAACCCTGGAGATTTATCTTCATTTCACAAGCCTCAGTCGGCTGCCGCTGTAGGGAGCAAGTGTAAGGTCAGGAGAGCCGGGAAGCGGAAGGCTGGCTCCCTGCCTGTTGGAAACAGGCAAGACAGTTGGACAGTCACCCCAGGCAACACAGGGCCAAGGCAAAATTACATATGTGTGGATCTTGGTCTTTCCAACGTCCCCATATTTAGAATAAAAATGTATACAGCTATATTGTTTGTTCCCAAAGTGGAAGGGCCACAAAAGTAAGCTGGCAATTCAAGATCAGTTTGGTGGTCAACTGGATTCTTAAAAGGGGGTGGATTCCAAATTTGGACCAGATTACAAATGTCGCCCCTACCTTTGGAAAGGCAAGGCCAAGGGGTGCGGCGTGGTGTGCATGGGGTGTAGGGCCCTTTCCTTCTCCTCGGGAACTGGAGTTTGTCCTCTCCCCGAGGTTCAGCGAGTGGTTACTGCAATGAATACACTCTGGTACCTAATCAAACCCAGATGCATGCATCGTACCAGGCGTCGGGGTTTATAAATCCGTGATTGGAGTTGGAGCCTTTCAGGAACCACCACACGAAAAGAACAAGGAAGGAAAACCGATCTAGCTCTGCAGGCCTACTTTTCATTTTAATGAGTGGCTCTGAGAGCCGAGCAGGCTGCTAAACCATTTATTTTTCAAATAATACCAGGAACTGGCTAGAAATACATTCAGAAGGAAAACACAGTAATTAATTTGTCACTGAAACCTGAGGGGTCCGGCTCCACTTATAGGTGATAATGAATGTTTTGCATGTAATTAGCAAGAATAATTAGCACATTCCTGGTAACAAATAGACAGACTGGTACCCTGCAAACAAAATTAATTGTTGTGCTAACAGGCAATTGTGTCGCTTTATTGTCTGACAATGGCCCTTATTTGCACCAATACCTACTTTAGACCTCTGTGGCTTTGTGCAGATAGGAAGGGGAATCTACAAAATTGTACCTCTTCCATCAGCTTCTCAGAAATTTCGGGACCACCAGGGGACTTGTTTGTCAAAACTTGTTAAACAATTTGTAATCTTTGACATGTGTTTCACTGCATTAACGGATGAACCGTTCACATCTACTGACTGGTTAAGCCGGGAAAGCTACTCTAATCAATCAAATGTTGACATTTTAAACTCTGGGAACTTTTTTTTGTTTTGTTTTTTTTTAACTTTCCCTGGAAAAGGAATATACAAAAATATCGAAGTAGAAATGAGAGTGGGGAGAAAACTTCAAGTCTTCCTGAGATGATCTCTACCATCTGGAGGGCGGGGTCTGCCGGTGGAAACCTGCTCCTGTCTGTGGGGAAGGGCTCTGTGAAAGGCGGGATACAGGATGCATTTTACCTCCTTTAAACCATTTTAAACAACATGGGAAATTTATACACACAGTAGGCTTCTTCCTCCCGCACTTTGAAACATGTTTTTTTAAACTTCTAAAGCTTGCGGTTCGGGAACATAATTTTAACGACCATGAACATTCTAGTGAATCTTAGGTTGCTCACAGCAGCTGAGACACACTTTAAAGAGGACCCTCCAACAGAACTGCGTCCCGTGGGTGCTCAGAAAGCCATCACAGGAACAGAGAGGAAACTCAATGTGGGAAATTCTGGCCTCGCTCTTGGGTGGGAGGAGAGCATGTGAGTCTCACTTGGATCTGACTTCTTCTGGAAACTGTCTGCTTCCCATTCCTGTGACTCTGTTTCCCCAGGGCTCCCCTCCCATTGCCTTCAGCCCTTTGCAGCTTCTGCCCTCCTGCCAGACACCTGCCAGCTCTGCCCCACTCCCAGGCCCTAGGCTACCACCTTTAGGGCACAAAGGTCATTGTGTTATAACTCGATTTCCATTTTGGTCTCCCTGTCCAACTCTTTGTTGGCTACTTGGATCCAGATGCATCGCTTTCCTCCCAACGCCAACACATTTGTCTGGAGCACACTTGATTCTCCTCCTTAACGTTTCCGTTCACGAATCTACCATCTTTGTTTCCTTCAATTCCAACCGGTTTCTAAGCCAGATCCAGTCTCTTCTGGATAATGTCTCTTTGTTCTTCTTCATCCCATCTGCCACGGCCCTGCTTATGCCCTCTTTGGGACAATTCTACAAGCCTCCTCAGTGACTTTTCTATCCTCAGGAATTCTATTCCCTGTTGCTTCCTTTGTTCACACTAACTTCCTAATGAGCTACTTTGTATCATGCCTTTTCCTGGCTCAAAAACGTGGGCCCCCTTAAAGTTCAAAACTTGAAGCCCTTCCCTGATGTTCAGAATTCCCCACAGTTTAATCCTAGTGGTTCCTGGGCGTAAATGTGCTCCAGTCACACGCTGCTTTCAGACACATTGTGCACATTCTCACTGCATGAAGCCTCCTGGTTAGCTGTGCCCTGCCTGCCTTCTTCTCTCTTCCGAATCTATCCGTCCCCCAAAGCCTGGCCTACTTTCCCTTCCCTGAAGAAGCTTCCCTGACCTCTGGAAGCCCTAGTAAAATTCTTATCTATTCTCTTCACCACCTTGATCCGATCACTCAGTTAGGACTTGACAAACTTTGCCAAGGACTGTGTCATATTTTAAAGTTGTTGATAATTCAGTTTTGTATGAATCATGTTTAAAATTTTTTAAAAAATTTTTTATTTTTATTTACTCATTTTTATTGAAGTATAGTTGATATACAATGTTGTGTTAGTTTCAGGTGTACAGCATAGTGATTCAGTCATATATATATATTATATATATATATATATATACACACACATATATAATTTTCCATTATAGGTTATTAGAAGATATTGAATATAGTTCCCTGTGCTACACAGTAGGTCCTTGTGGTTTACATTTCTATTTTATATATAGTAGTGTGTATCTATTAATCTCAAATTCCTAATTTATCCCTCCCCAGCCCACCTTTCCCCTTTGGTAACCATAAATTTGTCTTCTATGTCTGTGAGTGAGTCTGTTTTGTAATAAGTTCATTTGTATCAGTTTTTTAGATTCCACGTATAAGTGATATATTTGTCTTTCTCTGTCTGACTTACTTCACTTAGTATGATTATCTCTAATCATGTTTTACTTTGATTTCAAAGCTAACTTTATCATAAAAATTGTCCTTTAAGATAATTTTTCCCTTCTTTTGGGTTCTGTCTTGGCCTCTGGGTCTTGCTTCGTCTTTTGCTTTTCCAGATGTTGGGAGCTCTTGAGCAGGGATTTTAACTCCTGCAGGGGAAAGAACACTCATCCAAAGTTGTGTGTCCTCTGCTTCCATCAAGGCAGGGGTGGTTTGTTAGGGAATGAACAGAGGCTCTCTCATTGGCTGGAAGATTTCACGGGTCACGCCGCTGGAAAGTGGAAAAGTGGCTACAAGTAGGGGTTACAGGTTCTAGTACTTCCCTGCTGCTGACTGGCTGTGTGATTCTGAGAAAACTGCTTTGCCTCTCTGAGCCTTGTTTTCTCACCTGCAAAATCCATTCATTTTTCAAGCATTCACTGAGCTCCTACAGTAAGTAATATTGACTAGGGGATTCTCATATAATGGTGCTCATATAATGCATGGTTCATACCTATATTACAACTTATATCACATTGTCCTAAAATTAGTTCTATTTTTATCTTTCTTCTCAGTTAGTAAAAGCCTTGATGGAAGAGGCCACATCCAATCATCCTTGTATTTCCAGCAAAGTGCCTGTGGACCAGGTTTTTTGTTTTTTGTTTTTTGTTTTTTGAGTGAATGATCATGCAGAAAGGGTTAGGGCCAATCATTCCCAAGTGATTGAGTGTGGAGGTAAAAGGACAATTATTTTCCTTTGACTCTCCTTATAGGAACTGTTTTTTGAGCTCTTACGTTTGGGAGGTGAAGCAAAAATTTTGTGGAAATGTCCTGCTTTGGTAAATTGACCACCAACTTTATACAGAATAAGTTCCAGCTAATCTTCTGGCCCTTAGGCTTTTCTCTTATGTGAAAGCACCCTTGGGATTTTGCAGTTAGGTCTCATCTTGACCACGTCTTACATGGATGTCACATTTATCCTCAGGATTCCCATTAATCGAGTTGAAATGATCACATGCGTTTTTGGTGAAAATAGATCACAATGGGGTTTCTGTTCTTCAGCCGTCACTCAGGAGGAGGAAGAGTACTCCACAAGGGAGAAAGTGGCATAAGCCAGAAATTTAATAAGTGGAAAGAAATATTCACTCAAGATCTACTTCATATTGTCGACAAAACTGGTTTCAGCTTCCAGCTGGGGTCTTTACCTTCCAGACTGGAAGTGACTACTGGTTTCCTAACACAGCTGGATTTGGCATTTCCTGTCTCCTCACCATCCTGTTTGTAATCCTGATGAACTGAGAATGTGGCATTGACTAAATTCTTCAAGTCAATACAGACATTTTATTAGGCTAAAGCATTACTTTCAATTATTTGACTTTCAGTGTTCAGTAAGGATGAGGGACTCAAGAAAGCTTTCTTTCCCTTGGGAATAATCTCCAGCTGGGCTCCCACTGGGTGTTCAGGAAAAGAAAATAAATTTTTGGTTAGACTTTTTTGGTATAAGCACTAAGAATTATAAGTATTTTGAATACATGTGATAATATACCAGCACTCAGCCTTTTCAGGGTCTTAGGTAAAATGCTAAGTTGAGAAATGCCTCCAGTGTGACTTATGATACCATTTCCGTGTGACCTAACTTGGAGTATGGATTTTTTTCCTTCTTCCTTAACTAGCCTCTCTTGTTATTTCCCTGTTGTGTGCCAAGACACGAGACAGGGAGTGTTAGTAGCCGTCTTGGGTGAGGGACTGTTTCAGGCTGCTCTGCGTTGCTGGGACAGTGGGGGGACTGTTTTCTAGCTTGGATTTTTGCACAAGAACAGCAGGAATCCTTTCCACATTCTCAGTAGAAATGGAAAAGTCCACGTTATGGGTAACAAGACACTATGGAATTCAGTCAGTGGAGAACAGTATATTCAGGGGTGTGTGAGTTCTGCCCTTCAGAGCTGAAACATCTTTCAGTCAGGAGTTTCTGGAAGTATGTGGATTAACCAGACCACCCTTAATCTGCATGCTATTTTGTTTTTTCACTTACGTTCAGACTTCGACTAAAAGAACACAGTGAATGAGTAGTAGAGGGAAATTAGGTGTAGAAGGTGAAGAAATCAGGAGGAGGATATCTTTACTCTTTGATGCATTTGAAATAAAGGACGCACATCTGTTCTGGAAATTCGTGGAAGCAGGTTAGTGATTCTTTAGTTCTAAGAAGTTAGAAATAGTAGCTGACTTGAATTTGAGTCAAAGAAGCTGCTGTTTTTTTGTTTTTTTGTTTTGTTTTTTATAAATGGTATCTCATTGTGGTTTTTAAAATTAATTAATTAATTAATTTATTTATTTATTTATTTATTTATTTATGGCTGTGTTGGGCCTTCGTTTCTGTGCTAGGGCTTTCTCTAGTTGCGGCGAGCGGGGGCCACTCTTCATCGCAGTGCACGGGCCTCTCACTATCACGGCCTCTCTCGTTGCGGGGCACAGGCTCCAGACGCGCAGGCTCAGTATTTGTGGCTCACGGGCCTAGTTGCTCCGCGGCATGTGGGATCTTCCCGGACCAGGGCTCGAACCCGTGTCCCCTGCATTGGCAGGCAGATTCTCAACCACTGCGCCACCAGGGAAGCCCCCAAAGCTGCTGTTTTAATATTAAAATGCCTGTCCTACTACAAAGTTCTTCATGGCAAAATTTTCGGTGAGTTTACTTTCAGTGAGAGTATTTTTAGTTGCTTGTACCTGATTCCTCTAGCATGTAGGAAATGCTCATTCTTCCCGTCTAAGTTCTGTATGAATGTAGTTTTCTAGTAAGTGAACTCCTAGTGTGATGGGGAAAACGTGCTCTTGGGTTATGGACGTAGTCAGGGGCCCCTCCCTTCCCCAGCCCAAACAGTGTCTTGAACTTAACTTATGAGTTTGACTTTCCCTGAACCAGAGCAATGAACTCATAGAATGATTCTAAGGTTGAGTAATTATGTCTCCAGGTGTTTGACATTTAAACCTTGACACTGAAACAGGAGTCTGGTCTCTCTGTATCCACTTATGATGAATGTCCTTGAAATATTCCACTTAAATACTCTGCCGTAGTCAGTCTGCACTTCAACTGTGGATGTCATTAGGAAATGGAAAAAAGGAGTCTTTCTTCATTAATGATTGGGAGGGCAGCCCGTCACTGGAAGCAGAGAGGTTTTCTCTTGAGCTGGCACGCTCGGATTTTTCCCCTTTCCACTCCTCTCCCATATACACTGTCTCCAGTGGACACCGGTGAAACCCAGCAGTGGTGACTTTCCTTGTTGAAGCTGTCCAAAGGTTGATGGGTATTTAGGTACTGTCCCAATAAATCAGTTTCCAGGAGTAGACCTTTGTGAGGTTTCTTAATATCCCAAAGGGATAGGTCAAACTTCCTTGACTTTTGAATACAAATATTGTCACATTAATGGGCAATTTTATCAATTGCAGTAAATGACCTAAATAATTTTTGAACCAGATTGAAATAAACATCATAATAGTGACAAGGCTGATTCTAGACAGTGGCCCTTCCTTTCCTTCTGAAAGTCTCCAGGGAATGATCTGCTCTAACAGGTGAGCCTCACTGTTTACTTTGATACCTTTTCCAATAAACAGTAAAGTCCCTTTCTTATTGCTGTGTTAATCCTCTTCTGAGGAGAAACAGTTTGTTGTCTCAAGGACGACAACTATATCTTATATGTGTTTGGGACCCGTCTGGGCCGCCTCTGTCTTCATGCAGGTCAAGCACGAGGCTTGGTCTGAGGATGCTGGTTCAGTGTGACCTGACCGGCCAGTTACGAGAAGGGTGAGGACAAAACTGGAAGGAATAGCTGAAGCTGCACCAAAACCAATTTAGAAGAAAAATATTAGTTTGGATGTTGGAGAAGTCTATAGCATCAGCACCAAGCCTTAAATTCACCAGACTCTTCAGCGTTTCCATTATCTCATGTCTGTGTACCCCTAAGGGAGTCTCCTTGGTTTCCCAACTGAGTTTTGAGCTCACTGAGCAAACACTCAGCCTGCTTACATTATACTGATGCCAATGTGAACTTTAAATCCCTTTTCAAAGTCTTTTCTTTAGCTCTAATTTTACAGTCGTGTCCCAGGATGGTACCATGCCCATCAGCTACCAGCATCTGCTTGGCACTTGGCAGTCTGGACCCCCGTGGCTGTGCCCTAACCATCCCCCTCCGCCTTGACTGGCCCCTTTCAGAGCAACCCCAGGCGTGGAGCAGTAATAGTACCAGGTCGGCCATGAATGTACATTTTCATTTGATCCTCACAGCAAGCCTGAGATAAATGGGGCAGAGATGAAGAAACCCGGACCCAGAGAGAGGGATGTGTGGCCGTGGCCTCTGAGGGGTGTGATGGGGCCAGAAACTCCAGTGCGGGGCTCCTTTCATGCCACTACTGATGAGAAGTTGTCATTAGTAGTTGAAAGAGTTTATTAAATGAGCATGCAGGATGTTCCTGGAAAGCCCCTGAGTCTATTTGCCTTTTAGTCACCCATCCCCACTGACTGTGTAGTGAAATCATCCTTGCTGACTGAGGACAACCATGGGTCACATTCTGGGAGAGTGTTTTCTGCGCGTGGACTTGTTTATTCTGGCAACAACCCAGGGAGGTGCCTGCAATCATCATCCTCATGTTACAGATGAGGAAACCGAGGCACAGAAGGGAGAAGTAACTGGCCCAAGTTTCCTCAGTCACAAAGTGGCAGGGTTAGGATGTGACCTGGGGTCTAGAACCTGTGTTCTTACGTCGGGAGTCCTCGTGCTTTCAGCCGGGGGTCCACGTGGCGTAGACTTCTGTCGCAAGTGCCTCCCTAAGGCTGTTCTTACCGGAAAACTAACACCCGCGGTTAAATCTTTCCGAGGGAATCCTGACCTGGCTGGGAGCTCCTGTCAGGGTGTGTCCCCCCTCCCTCCCACCTTTAGTGCGCAAATCCATCCCCCGCCTTGAGGACGTTGCACAGAGGTCTGAGGAGAGGAACCCCCTGTCTCCCATGCCGTCCCCACCATACCTTCCTGCTCCCCCAGACCTGCCTTCTACACTTTGGTTAATCTTGAGTCACCTTTGGATCCCACCTGTGTCTTCCCATCCCCCTTGAGATGCGGAGACAAAAACTGGACTAAATGCCTTTGATAGCCAGTCCACCTCAGCTAATTGGAGCCCTGGCCGGTCTTCCTCACTTGCCTGTCATTCCCCTCTTATCATGTCCGGGCGCCCCGCCTGCTTTCCAGAAGCCTCCGTGCTTGCCATCAGGGGGTGAGCACTGTCATGGACGGGGCCTGCCTGTCATGTTAGCCTGGCCTTCTTGAAGGATGTTTTTAACCTCAAAATAGGATGATTTACACTAAACTCTTGGACTTCATTCTGTTTTTGATGAGTCATTCCTCTTTGAATAACATTTTAAATATTTTGATAATATAAAACTTCTTTTTACTGAAAGAAAGGCTTTTGACAAAAGATGCAATCCCAAATACACTTTATAAATTATGTCATTTAGTGTAGAAGCCTAAACACAAAATGCCAAGACGGTACACTTTCTTGAGGTAGCTGATCTGTTGGAACACACACACACAGACACACACACACAGACAGGCAGACAGACAGACACACACATACATGGGAGAAAGTTTTCCCCAGTCCAGGCTAAATTATAGCAAAATCTATATGCAGCTTTGTTTTCTGCTCTGCTACCAAGGGAAGTGGTGAAAAGGCCAACTATTTTAGACTCATGACTGAGTTGGGAAAATACTAGAAAAGACAGGGAATTGCTATATATTGGCATAAAGACAAGCAGATAATTCAGAAAGCTGTTGTGGTCTGTTCTACAAGTGTTGGATTCCTTGTGCCAAAGATTTCCTATTCAAATTTAATAGTATTCAAGGGCTTACACAGAAGTATGTTTTTTATTATATAGCTGTAATTTGACCATAAGTAGAATATAATAATGTAATAAAACATTTCACTGTCTGTTTAGAGAGAGAGAATTTTATAGTTATAAAATTATAATCATTGTATTCTCAAGGTACATAAATGAATTCATTACTCAGGACAGATTCAAGCGTGGAATACTATTTGAATAATGTGAGCCCTTAAGAATACACTTAATTATTCTTAAAATAAATTTAACATAGGTCGGGCTTGTTTTCATGATTCAAAAATTGGGAAGAGTGCAAGGAATATAAATATGGAATTAAAATAAAGCTACATATAAGGACATTTGGTTGTTGTTAATTGCTATGTTCAAATAATTATTTTGCTAGTAGGTATGTTCGTGCATGTGTGGTGTGTGTATGTGTGTGGTATGTGTGTGCACGCATGCATGTGTATGTGGTATGTATGTGTACCTGTGTATGGTATGTGTGTTTGTATTGTGTGACCATACATGTGTGTATATGTGTGCACGTGTATGGCATATGGCTGGCGTGCACACATGTGACCATACATGTGTGTGCATGTATGGCATGTATACACATGCAGGCAGTCATATGATGTGCAAACACGTACATGCACATGTCTGTAGGTGTGTATGGAATGTGTGGTGTGTGTGCACGCATGCCACGTGTGCACACATGTGAGACCTTGTGGTTTGTGTGTGCGTGTGTGCACTGTGTCAGTGTGTGAATGCATTGTGCACATGCAAGCGCAAGTGTGTGTGTGTGTGTGTGTGTGTGTGTGTAAGAGTGCACGTGCATTGTGCAGCCAGAAACAATGTGAGTTTAGGCATCTGCTCTGTCAGTTGGCTCTGCCTTCCTGGATCTTGCAGTGTTTCGACACTGTCTGAAACAGAAGCTTTATTGCCTGAGGGCTACTAATTGCACAGACCACATTTTTCTCTCTGGATTTCTCATGACATTGCTGGTGACATACAACATTAAGAACCAAACTCTGAAAAAAAATGTTTAATGAGATGAATGCACATACAGCTGCTTTCAGATACAGATGTTTTCTCCTGGTAACTATTGACTTCCAACAAGACATCCTGGAGGGATTGGAGAGGCAGGAGGCAGTGGGATGCTGAGGGGCCTGGATTCCCCAGCTAGGCCGCCTGGGTCTCACCCAGGCCAGGTGCATCTCATCTGCCTAGTTTGGTCTCTTTGGCTTTGTTCAATTTTTCTGTTTTCTGTCCTTCTCACTGTTCACCTTCCCTAATTCCATTCACCCGTTCCTCAAATTCAAGGGTTTTTCACAGTATAAAACCTGCCATAGCTCCCTCCATTCCATGCTAATAATTTCTCTGTGTCCATCCTATGTGCCAGGCGTTGTCGTGAGCAGTTTTCATATTTTATCTCATATACTCCTACAATAACTCTATGAAGTAGGTAATGTTCCTATCTCAATTCTACTGCTTTAGAAAATAAACGCAGGGCTAAACATTTGCCCAGGATCACACAGATATTGAGCAGAAGATAGAGGTCAAACCATGTTAGGTCTGCTGCTACTGCACTGCACTGCCCCCATCCCCATTTTCTCTGTGTGCTTTTAGCATCTATATTAGTGATGCATATTCTAATTTTTAGTAATAGGCCATCTGCTCTCTGGACCTTGCTTTCTTTGTTTCCTGTGACTAGATCCCATTTGTCCAAAGAGACTGTGATTGTCCCGTGTCTCTTAACTAGTGAATTTGTATCTATTCATCTTTGGATTTTTTTTTTCTACCATTTTATTGGTACTTGCTTGTCTTGCTTTTATTATGCTTCACCCACCCCCTTGCTTTTTTTTTTTTTTTTTTAATTAATTAATTTATTTATTTATTTATTTTTGGCCGCGTTGGGTCTTCGTTGCTACATGCGGGCTTTCTCTAGTTGCGGTGAGCGGGGGCTACTCTTCGTTGCGGTGCGCGGGCTTCTCATTGCGGTGGCTTCTCTTGTTGCGGAGCACGGGCTCTAGGCGTGTGGGCTTCAGTAGTTGTGGCACGCAGTCTCAGTAGTCATGGCTCGCAGGCTCCAGAGCGCAGGCTCAGTAGTTGTGGCTCATGGGTTTAGTTGCTCTGCGGCATGTGGGATTCTCCCGGACCAGGGCTCGAACCTGTGTCCCCTGCATTGGCAGGCGGATTCTTAACCACTGTGCCACCAGGTAAGTCCCCACCCCCTTGCTTCTTGCTGTCTTATATTCCCCACCCCCTACTCCGTTTCCTTTCATCTCCTACTGTGTGGAAGTTAAATTTTATTTCTCTTATATATTGGTTTCCTTTGAAGTTACATAAAGTAAATGTAAAATGTAAAGTATATCAGTAATTTTCTTCTTCCTCTGGAAAAATACGACGACTTATAACCCCTTACATTCCCCTCTGCTATTGCTGCCCAGCCTTTGAGATTCACCCTCTATTTTTTAAACCTCACGAATAAGGCGTTACCACTGTTGTTTTTTATTATTTAGATTTTTTATGTTTCATTTCATACACGTTTACCAATTTCTTTGCTGGCCATTTCTTTGCAAAGGTTTATTTATTTATTTATTTACTGGCTGCACTGGGTCATCGTTGTTGTGCACGGGCTTCCTCTAGTTGCGGCGAGCGGGGGCTACTCTTCGTTGCGGTGTGTGGGCTTCTCATTGAGGTGGCTCCTCTTGTTGCGGAGCATGGGCTCTAGGTGTGCAGGCTTCAGTAGTTGTGGCATGTGGGCCCAGTACTTGTGGTGCATGGGCCTAGCTGCTCTGCGACTTGTGGGATCTTCCTGGATCAGGGATCGAACCCCTGTCCCCAGCACTGGTAGGCAGATTCTTAACCACTGCACCACCAGGCAGGTCCCTGACCATCCATTTCTTTTTATACCATAGATTTTTCTTTTTTCTTTTTTTTTTCTTTTCTTTAACATCTTTATTGGAGTATAATTGCTTTGCATTGTTGTGTTAGTTGCAGCTGTATAACAAAGTGAATCAGCTATACATACACATATATCCCCATATCCCCTCCCTCTTGCGTCTCCCTCCCACCCTCCCTATCCCACCCCTCTAGGTGGTCACAAAGCACCGAGCTGATCTCCCTGTGCTATGTGGTTGCTTCCCACTAGCTATCGATTTTACATTTGGTAGTGTATATATGTCCATGCCACTCTCTCACTTCGTCCCAGCTTATGCTTCCCCCTTCCTGCGTCCTCAAGTCCATTCTCTACGTCAGCGTCTTTATTCCTGTCCTGCCCCTCGGTTCTTCAGAACCTTTTTTTTTTTTTTTTTTAGTTCCATATATATGTGTTAGCATACGGTATTTGTTCTTCTCTTTCTGACTTAATTCACTCTTTATGACAGACTCTAGGTCCATCCACCTCACTACAAATAACTCAATTTCATTTTTTTTTATGGCTAATATTCCACTGTATATATGTGCCACATGTTCTTTATCCATTCATCTGTCGATGGACACTTAGGTTGTTTCCATGTCCTTGCTATTGTAAATAGTGCTGCAGTGAACATTGTGGTACATGACTCTTTTTGAATTATGGTTTTCTCACAGTATATGCCCAGTAGTGGGATTGCTGAGTCATATGGTAGTTCTATTTTTAGTTTTTTAAGGAACCTCCATACTGTTCTCCATAGTGGCTGTATCAATTTACATTCCCACCAACAGTGCAAGAGGGTTCCCTTTTCTCCACACCCTCTCCAGCATTTATTGTTTGTAGATTTTTTGATGATGACCATTCTGCTGGGTATGAGGTGATACCTCATTGCAGTTTTCATTTGCATTTCTCTAATGATTACTGATGTTGAGCATCCTTTCATGAGTTTGTTGGCGATCTATACATCTTCTTTGGAGAAATGACTATTTAGGTCTTCTGACCATCTTTGGATTGGGGTTTTTATTTTTTTGATATTGAGCTGCATGAGCTGCTAGTAAATTTTGGAGATTAATCCTTTTGTCAGTTGCTCTGTTTGCAAATATTTCTTCCCATTCTGAGGGTTGTCTTTTTGTCTTGTCTATGGTTTCCTTTGCTGTGCAAAACTTTTAAGTTTCATAGGTCCTATTTGCTTATTTTTGTTTTTATTTCCATTTCTCTACGAGGTGGGTCAAAAAGGATCTTGCTGTGATTTATGTCATAGAGTGTTCTGCCTGTTTTCCTCTAAGAATTTGATAGTGTCTGGCCTTACATTTAGGTCTTTAATCCATTTTGAGTTTATTTTTGTGTATGGTGTTAGGGAGTGTTCTAATTTCATTCTTTTACATGTAGCTGTCCAGTTTTCCCAGCACCACTTATTGAAGAGGCTGTCTTTTCTCCATTGTATATTCTTACCTCCTTTATCAAAGATAAGGTGACCATATGTGTGTGGGTTTATCTCTGGTCTTTCTATCCTGTTCCATTGATCTATATTTCTGTTTTTGTGCCAATACCATACTGTCTTGATTACTATAGCTTTGTAGTATAGTCTGAAGTCTGGAGGCCTGATTCCTCCAGCTCTATTTTTCTTTCTCA
The DNA here is from genome assembly GCF_949987535.1 of Balaenoptera acutorostrata. Lineage (NCBI taxonomy): Eukaryota > Metazoa > Chordata > Mammalia > Artiodactyla > Balaenopteridae > Balaenoptera > Balaenoptera acutorostrata. The sequence continues at coordinate 10,145,458 of NC_080066.1, read as the reverse complement.
AGGTTGCTTTGGCTATTCAGGGTCTTTTGTGTTTCCATACAAATTGTGCAATTTTTTGTTCTAATTCTGTGAAAAATGCCATTGGTAGTTTGATAAGAATTGCACTGAATCTGTAGATTGCTTTGGGTAGTATAGTCATTTTCCCAATGTTGATTCTTCCAATCCAAGAACATGGTATATCTCTCCATCTCTTTGTATTATCATTAATTTCTTTCATCAGTGTCTTATAGTTTTCTACCTACAGGTCTTTTGTCTCCTTAGGTAGGTTTATTCCTAGGTATTTTATTCTTTTTGTTGCAATGGTAAATGAGAGTGTTTCCTTTATTTCTCTTTCAGATTTTTCATCATTAGTGTGTAGAAATGTAAGAGATTTCTGTGCACTAATTTTGTATCATGCTACTTTACCAAAATCATTGATTAGCTCTAGTAGTTTTCTGGTGGCATCTTTAGGATTATCTATGTATAGTATCATGTCATCTGCAAAGAGTGACAGTTTTACTTCTTCTTTTCCAATTTGGATTCCTTTTATTTCTTTTTTTGTCTCTGATTGCTTTGCCTAAAACTTCCAAAACTATGTTGAATAATAGTGGTGAGAGTGGGCAACTTTGTCTTGTTTCTGATCTTAGTGGAAATGGTTTCAGTTTTTCACCATTGAGAATGCTGTTGGTTGTGGGTTTGTCATATATGGCCTTTATTATGTTGAGGGAAGTTCCCTCTATGCCTGCTTTCTGGAGAGTTTTTATCATAAATGGGTGTCGAATTTTGTTGAAAGCTTTTCCTGCTTCTTTTGAGATTATCATATGATCTTGATCCTTCAGTTTGTTAATATGGTGTATCACATTGATTGATTTGCATATTTTGCAGAATCCTTGCATTCCTGGGATAAACCTCAGTTGATCAAGGTGTATGATCCTTTTAATGTGCTGCTGGATTCTCTTTGCTAATATTTTGTAGAGAATTTTTGCATCTATGTTCATCAGTGATATTGGCCTGTAGTTTTCCTTTTTTGTAACATTTTTGTCTGGTTTTGGTATCAGGGTGATAGTGGACTCATAGAATGAGTTTGGGAGTGTTCCTACCTCTATTATATTTTGGAAGAGTTTGAGAAGAATAGGTGTTAGCTCTTCTCTAAATGTTTGATAGAATTTGCCTGTGAAGCCAGCTGCTCCTGGACTTTTGTTTGTTGGAAGATTTTTAATCACAGTCTCAATTTCAGTGCTTGTGATTGGTCTGTTTATATTTTCTGTTTCTTCCTGGTTCAGCTTTGGAAGGTTGTGCTTTTCTAAGAATTTGTCCATTTCTTCCAGGTTGTCCATTTTATTGGCATAGAGTTGCTTGTAGTAATCTCTCATGATCCTTTGTTTTTCTGCAGTGTCAGTTGTTACTTCTTCTTTTTCATTTCTAATTCTATTTATTTGAGCCTTCTCCCTTTTTTTCTTGATGAGTTTGGCTAATGGTTTATCAATTTTGCTTATCTTCTCAAAGAACCAGCTTTTAGTTTTATTGATCTTTGCTATTGTTTCCTTCATTTCTTTTTCATTTATTTCTGATCTGATCTTTATGATTTCTTTCCTCCTGCTATTTTGTGGTTTTTTTGTTCTTCTTTCTCTAATTGCTTGAGGTGTAAGGTTAGGTTGTTTATTTGAGATGTTTCTTGTTTCTTGAGGTAGGACTGTATTGCTATAAACTTCCCTCTTACAACTGCTTTTGCTGCATCGCATAGGTTTTGGATCATCGTGTTTTCATTGTCATTTGTTTCTAGGTATTTTTTGATTTCCTCTTTGATTTCTTCAGTGATCTCTTGGTTATTTAGTAGTGTATTGTTTAACCTCCATGTGTTTGTATTTTTTACAGTTTTTTTTTCCTGTAATTGATATCTAGTCTCATAGCATTGTGGTCTCAAAAGATACTTGATACGATTTCAATTTTCTTAAATTTACCAAGGCTTGATTGGTGACCCAAGATATGATCTATCCTGGAGAATGTTCCATGAGCACCTGAGAAGAAAGTGTATTCTGTTGTTTTTGGATGGAATGTCCTATAAATATCAATTAAGTCCATCTTGTTTAATGTATCATTTAAAGCTTGTGTTTCCTTATTTATTTTCATTTTGGTTGATCTGTCCATTGGTGAAAGTGGGGTGTTAAAGTCCCCTACTATTATTGTGTTACTGTCAATTTCCCCTTTTATGGCTGTTAGCATTTGCCTTATGTATTGAGGTGCTCCTATGTTGGGTGCATACATATTTACAATTGTTATATCTTCCTCTTGGATTGATCCCTTGATCATTATGTAGTGTCCTTCTTTGTCTCTTTTAATAGTCTTTATTTTAAAGTCTATTTTGCCTGATATGAGAATTGCTACTCCATCTTTCTTTTGATTTTCATTTGCATGGAATATCTTTTTCCATCCCCTCACTTTCAGTCTGTATGTGTCCCTAGGTCTGAAGTTGGTCTCTTTTAGACAGCATACATATGGGTCTTCTTTTTGTATCCATTCAGCTAGTCTATGTCTTTTGGTTGGAGCATTTAATCCATTTACATTTAAGTTAATTATCGATATGTATGTTCCTATTACCATTTTCTTAATTGTTTTGGGTTTGTTATTGTAGGTCTTTTCCTTCTCTTGTGTGTCCTGCCTAGAGAAGTTCCTTTAGCATCTGTTGTAAAGCTGGTTTGGTGGTGCTGAATTCTCTTAGCTTTTGCTTGTCTGTAAAGGTTTTAATTTCTCCATCAAATCTGAATGAGACCCTTGCTGGGTAGAGTAATTTTGGTTGTAGGTTTTTCCCTTTCATCACTCTCAATATGGCCTGCCACTCCGTTCTGGCTTGCAGAGTTTCTGCTGAAAGATTAGTTGTTAACCTTATGGGGATTCCCTTGTGTGTTATTTGTTGCTTTTTCCTTGCTGCTTTTAATATATATTTTTTTTTTGTATTTAATTTTTGATAGTTTGATTAATATGTGTCTTGGCGTGTTTCTCCTTGGATTTATCCTGTATGGGACTCTGTGCTTCCTGGACTTGATTGACTATTTTCTTTCCCATATTAGGGAATTTTTCAATTATAATCCCTTCAAATGTTTTCTCAGTCCCTTTCTTTTTCTCTTTTTCTTCTGGGACCCCTATAATTCGAATGTTAGTGCGTTTAATGTTGTCCCAGAATTCTCTGAGACTGTCCTCAATTCTTTTCATTCTTTTTTCTTTGTTCTGCTCTGCAGTAGTTATTTCCACTATTTTATGTTCCAGGTCACTTATCCATTCTTTTATTCTGCTGTTGATTCCTTCTAGAGAATTTTTAATTTCATTTATTGTGTTGATCATCATTGTTTGTTTGCTCTTTAGTTCTTCTAGATCCTTGTTAAATATTTCTTGTATTTTCTCCATTCTGTTTCCAAGATTTTGCATCATCTTTACTATCATTACTCTGAACTCCTTTTCAGGTAGACTGCCTATTTCCTCTTCATTTGTTTGGTCTGGTGGGTTTTTACTTTGCTCCTTCATCTACTGCATATTTCTCTGTCTTCTCATTTTGCTTAACTTACTGTGTTTGGGGTCTTCTTTTCACAGGCTGAATGTTCATAGTTCCTGTTGTTTTTGGTGTCTGCCCCCAGTCAGTAAATTTGCTTCAGTGGGTTGTGTAGGCTTCCTGGTGGAGGGGACTGCTGCCTGTGTTCTGGTGGATGAGGCTGAATCTTGTCTTTCTGGTGGGTAGGACCATGTTTGGTGGTGTGTTTTGGGCTGTCTGTAAACTTAGTATGATTTTAGTCAGCCTCTCTGCTAATGGGTGGGGTTGTGTTTCTGTCTTGCTAGTTGTTTGGCATGGGGTGTCCAGCACTGGAACTTGCTGCTCATTGAGTGGAGCTGGGTCTTCGCATTGAGATGGAGATCTCTGGATGAACTCTCGTCAATTGATATTATGTGGGGTCATGAGGTCTCTGGTAGTCCAATGTCCTGATCTCGACTCTCCCACCTCAGAGGCTCAGGTCTGACACCCGGCCGGAGCACCAAGACCCTGTCAGGCACACGGCTTTTGGGAAGCCTGAGGTCTTCTGCCAGCGTTCAGTAGGTGTTCTGTAGGAGTTGTTCCACATGTAGATGTATTTTTGATGTATTTGTGGGGAGGAAGGTGATCTCCATGTCTTACTCCTCACCATCTTGAAGGTCCTTATGCCATAGATTTTTCTTCTGGAATTGTTTCCTTTCTTCTGAAAGTTCTTCCATTAGATGTTTTCCAGATTTTTTGAAATCTGAAAATGTTTTGATGATTATTTTGTTCTTGCTAGAAAGTTTTGCTTGATACACTGTTCTACACTGACAGAAAATGTCTCACCATTTTGAAGATATTCCACTCTTGTTTATCTCCCACTGTTGCTGCTGGGAAGTCTGCTGTCTGTCTCACTGTCCTTTTGTTCATGATCTAGGTTTTCTCTTAGGATGCTAATATCTTTTCTCTTCTCTCTCTCTTCTTAAAATTGTTCTTAAATTTGACTATGTTTTGAAGAATTAATGTTTTTATTTTGTTGACTTGTTTAGTATACTTTATGTTTACTTTCTTTGTCATTTCATGATTTTGATTGATTCTGGAAAATTTGTGCTATTATCTCCTATGTATTTCCTGTACTCTACACCCTTACTCTCTTTTGCTAAGACTCCAATTAAATGCACTTTAGAGTTTCTCATTTTTTCCTCCACATCTCACAACCTTTCACATTTCCCCCTCTTTTTCTCCTCTGTAACATCTCTTAGTAATTCTTCAGTTTTATATTCCAGCCTTGCTGAGGCATGTATTTAGTTTTCCAGGGTATTTTTTCAGTTCTATTTTCTTATTATCACACTTGTGATTTTCCTCTTACAGTTTAACCTCTAAGCTTCACTGGCATGTATGTATGTGTGAGGCTGGGAATGTTGAAATAAATGCAGCTGTTCTGACTTCAATAATCAGGCATGTGAATACTGGCCCAGATTTTCATCCTATGTAACTTCATGGGAACTCTCCCAAGACATGATTCAGATGACTGACCTTAAACAACCACCTCCCTGTTCATCCATCAATCATTCACAGATCCATCTGTTTCTGAGTAGGTTTCTGCAATTGCATTGGAATACCTAGAATCTACAGTCTCAGGGGAAATGTGTTGCAAGCCTCATCAGTGGTAATTTTCTTTAAGGAAATGTTAGCACAGAAAACAAGCCTTTCATAGTAAATTGTAAGTACAATTTCCATCATCTGCACTGCCTTCAACAGAACCAGGGACCATGAGGGTGACAACTGCACACAGTGGAGCTGGTATTCACCCAAAAAGGAAAATTTTTCTTGAGATGAAAGAAAAAGCTCTGTATTTCCCATCTGCTCATGCATTGACTATAAATGTGCTGTTGTAACTTGTGCTTTGCTGAGTTTACTGTGCTTGCCTCAGTTTGCTGAGTTGCCAGTTTCCTTCAGTTGAGTCCATGTATCTTCATTCAGAAGATGCCTTTGGATGGAGATAGTTAGAAATGTTTTATAATGTGGGAAGCTTATATTCAGGGGTGTGTGTGTGTGATGTGTGTGAGTGTGTGGTGTATATGTGTGTTGGGTATTTAGGGACAGTGAAGGACACAGGAAGAAAGAATGAAAAAAATGTGGCTGTTGCTGTCTTCATCTTCACTTTCATAATTATGCGACTTCTAAGTAGGATCTAATTTTGAAAACACAATACAGCCACAATCCCAATCACAGCACCAACAACCTCTCTCAGGAGCACAAGAATCCACCATTTCTACAGGTACTGCTCTTTCCTCTTCCTCTATCATCTCCTTAACTGTGGGACACCCTGAAGCCTTTTGTATTAGTTTCCAGCACCTCCCTCTACAGTTCACTTCCTCAGGGAGATCATTTGCTTTCATGGTTTTCAATAACACCTTTAAGCTATTGATTTTCAAATATGCATGAACCCAGATGCTACACTGCATATGACTTACTGGCCATCTTCATCTGGATGTCTTTAGCCACTGCAAGTCTCACAAGTACAAAAGCAAAATTATTTGTCTTCCTCTTCAAATTAATTTCCCTCCTTAACTTCTTCACTCTTGGTAGAAATTTTGCAGTCATTTAAGACTTATCTTACCTCCTGTGCCTCAGCCAGGACTGATTAATCTGTTACATACAGTAAGTACAATGCCTAGGGCCTATGATAGTTTCAGGGGCCCATGAAAAGGTTTTAATTTCTTTTAAAATATGAAGAAAAAAATTTAGGTAAAAGATCTTTTCTAATAAATAATACTTACATACTCATCTTTATAACAGTGAAGTCTTTATATTCACATAATGTATATATTTTATATAATGTATTATATATAATACATATTTCATGGAAGAAGAGGCCCATGAAGTCAAAGGTGCCTAGCCCTCAGTGACGAATCAGTCTTTCAGTCTTATTGATTCTTTCATTGCATTTATCCCTTTCCTCTTCATTTCTCTTCATTGTGATCGGTTTAATTTGGTCCCTCATTGTCTCACTTCTGAGTAATATCTGTGTGCTATTGGAACCCTAGGATAATGGCTCAGACAGAGAGGAAGTCCTCCTTAACAGCTGAAACCCACAGAAGTAAGCAAGAGTAGAAAGAACACTGGTCTTGAAATCCAGGAAGCTAGTAGTGGTGGTCTTGATAAATCTGAGTCTTGATTTCCTTGTAAATTTTCTTGTGAATTGGTTGAATAGTCACCCTACCTTCCTTACACTGTGGCTGACCAGAAGAAAGGACGGAACTGAAGTCATTGTGTCAACTTGTACGTGCCATCCTGGGGCTTCCTTTGTGTGGCTTCAGGACTGACTTCAAGCCCTCCTCCCCTTCTTGCACCCTGTTCCCTGCAGACCCCCATGTGCTCATCTCTCTGGCCTGGGTCACCCTTCTGTCCACATCTCTGCTCCTGGCACCCCCATCGCAGAGCTGCTCTTCACAGCCACGTCTCATTCTGAAATGCATTGCTAACTCTGTGTTTTTGCAACCAGTTTCATACTCCTCAAGGACATATTTTCTTCTCTTTGTTTATCCCACGGAGCCTGGAGCAGCATCTTGCATCTGTTTTATGTAATTACTTGATTCCCATGCCTCTGTGTGTGCTATTCCTCCAGCCGCAGTTTCTTTGCCTTCCCGACTGCCTCTCTGCAGCCTACTTATCTTTCTGAGTCTCACTCAAGGCCTGAATTCTTCATAAAGCATTTCCACGACGGCACCCCTGGGACTTCTTTCTCCGCTGAACTTCGGTTGCACTTCCTGAATAGTTTAGCACCTGGTTGCACAGCTAGAGCCTTTCTAGAAGTGAAAGAAGAGAATGTGCTTAGGTAAAAGCATTGTCCACCTTGTAAAGAGATTAAAAAACATTTTGGATTGGCATATTGAGCCCAGTGTATATTTTTCATGATTAGAAATGACCAATGGAAGATTATCTTTATTAAGCAATGCAACATAACGAGGAGCTAGGTGACCCCCATGCAGATTAAAACAGTATTTTTTGTTGTGTGGAGAGTATAGCAGCTTAGTATTTAAATTAAAATGTAGGCATCTGAGCTCCCAATCTGGCCTTCGGAAAGCTGACTACAACAACATTCTGTGTAATCCCTGTGTGGTAACCTAACTCTGCTCCAGGAACTAGGAGCTGGCCTGACACCTCCTTTCCTGCCTAATTGCTATGATTAATTTTTGCACTTGTAACACAATCCTTGGTTCTGTACTATAACAGGGACCCAAAGGTCTCAAAGCGGTTCAATTCCTGAATAACTAAAGAAATTCATGAGCGACCTGAAGGCACGGGAACAGCCTTTATGAAGAGCAACGGGCTGTTTGGGTTGAACGTGAGATGTTTCTGGATTCCTGATGGTATAGGTATGGTGTGTGAATTCTTTCTGTGGTACGAGGGAAATATCTAATGACAGCAAATTGCTTATTTTGGACTGTTTGGAACCTGGTTTTAACATTAGGGGGAAAAACACACCACCTCTGCTCAGCAAAGAGCCAGACAAGGCATTTCATTACGTCTGGTCCCAGGGGGGCGAGAGCCGTGGGCCCCCAGGCCTAAGGAGCAGCGATGGCGAAGCTGCACAGAGCGGGTTCCCCCAGGCACATGTCAGCACGGGGACTGGAAGCTACAAACGAGGGGGAGGGAGCGCCTGGGGGAGGAGATATGGGAAGGGGCTGCGATTGAACACATAGTGCCTGAGGCAACTGTAGATGGCAGTTTGGGGACGTTTGGACATTTTAAGTAGCAGGGCAGGACATTTGGGTAAATGGGCAGCGTGGAGACATAGATCTAACCCCGCCCCCACCTGATAAATACTCTTATCTTTTTTTGTTTTTTGTTTTTTTGGCCAAGCTTCGTGGCATGCGGGATCTTAGTTCCGTGACCAGGGATCGAACCTGGGCCCCCTGCAGTGGGAGCGCAGAGTCTTAACCACTGGACCGCCAGGGAAGTCCCAGTACTCTTTAAAGCCAGCTCTCCTCTCTCTCCCGTCCTCTCCAACTCTCTGCCCTTCCTCTCAATCTATCTCATATACACACATACCAGAAACCCAGAGAAATTTCTGCTAAATATCTGCTAATGGACTTAGAATGAAGGAAAAAAAAAAAAACCCAGATGACAAAATAATGGCCTTACTCCTGGGAGAACTATGGCATGGCTGTAAGCCAGAATTGTGCCCACCGACACTGAAGGCTAAAGCCTGCTGCTTTAAGGTGAAAGCACCCTTACTGGGTGCAGGTGGTAAGTGGAAAGGGGTTCACGGGACTTCTTAGGCTCCTCCTGGCCTTTATGAACCAGTAGCCTTAGGATCCCAACAGTTTTTTAGGCCCCTTCGCTGGGTCCTGACAAGGCTGCCACGTGAGATGGAGACCTGGGCGTGGGGAAGCCTTCTTTGGGGATCCAGCTATTTCAGGAGATGAGCTTTCCAGCATTGGTTACGCTGCACTGTGCTCTACAAGGAGGCCAGGATTAAAGGCAGAGTATCCACCTTCAGACCACAGCAGAAGACAAGCAAGAAAACCCCAAACCTCCTCCCCAACCTCACCCCCAATAAAACCAGTTTATTCTGACTCAATTTCCTTTTTCTTTTCTTTTACTTTGAACCAGAGGTTGCTTTGTGAATTTGGAACACTGCCAAGCTTAACTTCTTCCTCTTCTTTTTTTTTTTTTTTTTAATACGGCAGACTGCATACACACTTTATTTATTTATGTATTTATTTGGTTGCACCGCGCGGCATGCAGGATCTTAGGTCCCTGAACAGGGATCGAACCTGCGCCCCCTGCATTGGAAGCACAGAGTCTTAACCGATGGACCGCCAGGGATGTCCCTGCCAAGCTTGACTTCTATTTAGCAATACTCAATAACTGGCAAGCAGAGATGTCCCTAAGAACAAAAGGAACATGGGAAAAGCATGTGGCTATACTATTTTGATTAATTTTTGAAGTGGTTGCATTTTTCTGCAAAAGAATTATTACAAGAAACGAGGAATTCCATGAACTCAGTGAATAGATTGCTAAGTGAAGAAAATCAAATCAGTGTCACAGAAAGCAAACTTGAAGAATTATTAGAAAACACAAAGGAAAAAGATAAAGGAATGAAAATATAGGAGAGAAAACAATAATTATGGAAGGCAGATATCAGAGATGCCATCAATGGAAGATGCTAATAGACCAAATTTAATATAACTAATAAGAAAACACCAGATAAATTAGGAGTTTGGGATTAACAGTAAATATATATATAATAGAGAAACAACAAGGACCTACTGTATAGTACAGGGAATTATATTCAATATCTTGTAATAACCTATAATGGAAAAGAATATGAAATATAAAGAATATGAAATATATATATAACTGAATCACTTTGCTGTACACCTGAAACTAACACAACATTGTAAATTAACTATACTTCAATTAACAAATGTATTAAAAAAGAAAACACTGAAGAAAGTTTTCTTGATCTAAAGGAAGACATCAATGAAAATGTTTAAAATGATCAAGGTAAAATTAATGCAGACCTGATATCACTTATATGTGGAATCTAAAATATGACTCAAATGAACCTATCTATGAAACAGAAACAGAATCACGGATGTAGAGAACAGACTTGTGGTTGCCAAGGGGGAGGGGGTTGGGGGAGGGATGGAGTAGGAGGTTGGGATTAGCAGATGCAAACTTATAGAATGGATAAACAATAAGGTCCTACTGTATAGCACAGAGAACTAGATTCAGTATCCTAAGATAAATCATAATGGAAAAGAATACACAAAAAATGTAAAATTTATGCAGACCCACTCCTACAGGTCGTCCTGAAAACGTTAAACACTGAAGACAAAGAAAAAAAGTCCTGTAAGTGTTTAGGAAAGAAAGCCATGAGGCCATGAAGATATTCACAGATATGCCTTTAAAACAGTAAATGCCAGAAGAGAGCTTGGCACTTTAGAGAGCACATCGAAGGGAAATGTGCAGACCCAGTGGGGCAGAACCTGATTATTGTACCCCTGCATTCACTCTCCCTTTCTACCTTTAGGAAACAGAAACCCTCGGTTTTGGCAGGACCCCTGGCCCCCCAGTTAGACAGCAAGCTTCACAGGCTTGCTCCTACTTGGGCGTTGCCAGGTGACAGTGCAGGCCAGTGGAATGGGATCAGACTTGATGTGTCAAGTCATCTTCTTCAAGATGAGGCTGCTTGGTGGGGCTTTCTCGTTCCTGCCCTCAGAGTGGAAGGTCAGCCTGGACCATCAGGAGGGGGGCGGTTCCTGAGGAGGTGGTGGGCTGGGCACTCGTGGGGTTTGGGTGTCTCAGTGACCCTGGGCCATGAAGCTTCCTAACAAGTCCTGATTTCTTTCTTTGGACTGTTACATGTAAGAGAAATCGACTTCTACCTTGTGTGAACAATTTAAAAAATTACTATCTGCACTCACTTCCCAGGAGAACTCATTCAGTCTCATGACTTTAAATCCCATGTATATGCTGATGAAGAGGAGGAGAGAGGTTTGGTCTGCATTTGAGCAGTTCCTGGGAAAGCCAAGGCGGGCTTCCCATCACACTGATTGGTCTCAAAGCCTGGATGAACGACATCATAGAGGTCAAGGGTTCTTAACGTTGGCACCACTGAGATTTGGGACCAGCTCTTTCTCTGTTGTGGGGGTATCCTGTACAGTGCAGGATGCTTGCCAACATCCTTGGCCTCTCTCTACCCAACAGATGCCAGTAGCAACACCCCACCTCCCTCCCCCAGGTTGTGACAATCAGAAGTGTTTCTAGACATTGTCTAATGTCTCCTGGGGTATGCAGTTACCCTGGTTGAGAACCACTGGTAGAGACAATGAAAGAAGAAGGCTAGAAATAATCCCCATGGAGAAGGAAGAAAGCATGGGTGTGAGAACTCAAGAAATTGGGTCGATTTACCAATTAAATATGAAGAACATTAAATCTAGAGAAACAGGAGGATCCTGAGGCAGGGTTGTTAATCTTCTGACTGCAAAGAAATATTTTGTCTATAGTTGGTACCAAAGCATTCTTTAAGGAGAAATAGAAGGTCTTGAAGGGCCAAGATGACTGCTTATTTTGTATACAATTTCTGTACTTGTGAAGGGAGGGAAAGAGCTAAGTGGTTGGCGAGAGAAGTCACAATTCTAGATGTTCATTTGCTTGATTGCTGGCCCTCTTAATAATACTCTTTTTCCACTTAATATTGCCAAGTGAAACTGAGTATTCCTTATGGACTCATAATACCTAAGCCTGGGTCTCTTTTCAGCTCAGGTGATATTTCTCTAGGGCCAATAGATATGGTCAGTCAGATCAGCTATTAATGCATCAATCACAAAATGGTCATTTTAGGTCAACTGTGCAGGATTCGATGGGTCACTTACTGTCATAATAACTGAACAAATTAAATTGAGGATTAAAGTTTAATTATACGGAGTCACTAAGATTCAAGGTTTCCCCCCTTCTGCTTTCCTTTCCTATCGCTCTTGTTCTCAGCCTCTGTTAATTTATTTTCCTCTTTTTTTTAATAGTAATATTCTTTTATGGATTCAGAGGAAAAGACAAGGAGTAGAGTAGTTAATATGGGGAGAAGGTAATATATTTTTGCCAGAAATTAAGAAGGAATTTCAGTGTTTTAAACAAATAAAACCCTGAACTCTCCATATAATCATTGGTCTACCATGAAGGGAATTCTTTCTGGATTACAAAGAGATGATGAATTCTTGCTGTTCTTAATATTTATCTTTTGTAAATCTTATATTTGTCAGCCTGTGCTCTTATTATAGATTTTTTTCTTCATGTGCTTAGACTCACTGCTAAAGCAATCTGAACAATCCTGTGATTTTGCTCAGAGTTTCTGTGCCTTGTTTTACAGCATTTCCTGTATTTAAAATCCATAAAATGCCTGTCTTTTGCAGTTTTTGTTGAACCAGTGATTACTTTTATCGGAACTCACAGTATCAAAATTCAACAGTATCAATCTGATTTTGCTCTCTGTACATTCAGATGGTTTTAAAATAAAAGGCAAGTTGGAAAAATGAATGTAATGCTACATTTATTATGACAACATTGGAAAAGAATGTTGAAAAGGAAGCAGGAAGTTTGAAAAAGTCTTGATTATGTTTCCATAAATACTTGTTCTGAAGATGCAGCAAATTCCAATATGCAAATCTATTAAAATAAACCTTTTCTTTGTTTCCTTCCTCAGGAGCTTTGCAAAAGTTCTAACTACATTTTCCCCCTCTCCATTCAGTGTTATACATTTGCTTGTTTTGAGGCTACCGATTTAACAATTGCTCAGAAGTAGAAAACTAATGGCAAAGTTTTATGCCACGGACCACAGTTCTCATACGTAGAAAGTTGCTGATGGAATTAGAAACACAATGGAATCAGTGTATTAGTCCCATTTACTACACCCTGATGATTTCTGAAGGAAGCGGTTCAGACTTCACAAATTCTTGTGAGAGACAAGAATATATTTCAGTTCATAAGATAAAAACGAAGCTTCGGGCACGTTTGCATTTATTTTGCTTAAGGGAACGGAATTGTGCTTTCAAAGATAGATTGAGAATCTGTTCTAATAATCAAATTCTCAACATATGGCCTAAGGGCAAGACTTTACCCAGAAAAAAAGTAAGCATCTTTCAAACAACTTGGTCAAACTCCTGTGACCTTGCTTAATTTTTTCCCTCAGTTAAAATCCACTAGTTAAAAAGTGTTTTGGAGATCACAGCTGGGCATTTTCTTTGACTGAGGAACATCTTTCCAGGAATGAAAAGTTCATTGTGGAGGGGAGATCCCAAATCACAGATCTGCCCTGGTGCTCTGGAATCCCCAGTTAATTCTTTGGAAAGTTGGTGGACCTCCTGTGCCTCTACGGGCCCTTCGGACATCCCACACTGACTTACTTTTTAAGTCACTAAGTGGGATGATGATGGCAAATGAGGGGAACTTCCAAGGGTGCTGAATTATTTTAGAGCTTTTGGTCTAAATTTTAGACCAAAAAGGTGTAGATATTTTTGCTTTAAACTTCGTTCTTTCGTTGAGCTTGTATTTTTGCTACAAATGAATTTCTTCCTCTGTCAAAGTTCCTTTTGGAAACTAGGTTCCAAAGCAAACCTAAATTCTCTGCTTTTTTCCTTCTCAATACCCTCATCCTTGAGTATTTCAGAAATCGTTATGATTATCGTTTTCTATTTCAACCTTACGAGAGAAGCATCAACTAGCTGCATAATGACAGTTTAGTAGAAAGTCTATGACTTGCTGATGTCTCTTGTTACTACATTTTGTTGCGAAAGAGGTAAACAGTTTGTGGCTAAATGTGGTGAGACTCAGGATTTTGGCCTAAGACAGATTTTGTAGACTCAGAAAAAAAGGTGTTTGTGTCTAGCTCTGAATCCAAGCTTCTGATTGAATGGATGAAGGAAAATGAAATGGACTTTTGTATTTGTTCTTTCTGTTTCATCTCTGAGCTTTGCCTTGCTCAGGACACCTTACACTTGTGTTACGGCCTTCAACCTCCGTGTGCTCAATTTTTTTCTCTGTGTCATTACCTAGACTCCTAAAACTTCACTTATTTCACAAAACCTTTCTCAACCAACTGGCTATGAATCAGTGCATTTCGATACCCTCTCCCCTTCTACTCCCCTTAAACCCTTGGTTTTGATCCAGGGATAGAATAAAAGAGGGAATAATATACTCATTTTGCTCTGAAGAATTTTCATTCACCCCAGTGCTTCTGAAAGGTTAAAAATCATTTCTGTGCCTCTTCTGCTTGGAATATAGTCTCATGAAAGCTGAGGAAAATGTCCTTGAATGTTTTAATTCAATTTTCAAAATGTGTGTTCTCCAAAATGAATTACCCTAACTCCCCATTTTTGTCTTACTCAATTTTCATCTACATATAAACTAGGGTATGGAAAAAAGATTCTTTTTTTCCCCATGCAATCATAAACTAGACAATGCTGGACAGGATGTGAATAAATAATAACCATCTCAAGTGATTGCTGCAGGAGGGACGCTTGAGAGTCTTCGATGGGTCACTGCTGCCAAAATCAGAGGACCAGTTTTAGTTTCCACCTGGAAGCCAGAAGCAAGTCTTCTCTGTAAAATGACATTAACCACCCCATGTCATGGTCCCCACCAGCGCTGCTACCTGCTCCAACCCCTGCCAATTATTACTGGAGGGTAGAATCTGATTTGATGGATGGGACACAGAAACGTCAACATTACATTCTCCTGATAGACAGTCAGCTACAGCAACACAGGCTCAGAATTTCGCAGGGATATCAGAGGAGACCAGAGGCTTCCGTAGACATCCATACATGAAATGCAGCCGTCAAGCGCCCGTGGAGCTTGAGCACCTGCAAAGCCCAAGGTCATCTACCAGGCTTCTGGAATCAAGAAGCAGATATTTTAGAGATACCATAGGACATGGACTCAGTCCTTGGTCACTGTGGAGAGATCTCACAGGCTCTTTCCTGACAGAGCTAGAGACAGATGTCAAACGCACTATAGATTCTTTAGGGTATATTGGCTATGATTGACATAGAGTGTATCTTCTAGTACCCCGATTCCTGAGTATGAGTTCAGTTATTCTCAACAAGTTTGTGTTGCCTCAAAAGTCCCTCATGAACATCCTAGGGACTTCCCTCATGGTCCAGTGGTTAAGACTCTGAGCTTCCACTGCAGGGACCTCAAGTTTGATCCCTGGTTGGGGAACTAAGATCCCGCAAGCCACGTGGTGTGGCCAAAAAACAAAAAAACACAAAAACCAAAAAACCACATCCTAGCATTAGCCGCTGCAACAAATAACTCGTTTCAGTAGCAAAACATACTAGAAGTTTCTCACTCAGGGTACAGGCTGACGTAGGTGCTCCTGGCCAGCAGAGTCAGCAGGGACTCAAGGCCTTCTATCTGTGGGTCTGGCCTGACCTAGGGTTTCAGGCTCCTTGCACTGCAATGCCAGGTGGAGAAGCAATGTTTTCCCTGTATTGGTCTTTGTGGGGGACTCTTCATCGTCCAATACAGCCTCAGAAAATACCTCTGAGCTCATCAGATTTATTCTTCTAGTTTAGGGAAAGCCTATGTCTTAATTTGAGCTCCTATAACAAAATCCCACAGTCTGGGTGCCTTCTAAACAACAGAAATTTATCTCTCATGGTTCTGGAGGCTGGAACTCCGAGGTCAGGGTGCCAACCTGGTGGGGTGAGGGCCATCTTCCCGGCAGCAGACTTCTCCGCACGTGTTGGCAGGGACTGGGGAGCTCTCTGGGGCCTCTTGTAGAAAACCACTAATCCCACTCTTGAGGGCCTCCCAAAGGCCTCAACTCCTAATAGCAACACATTGGGCGTTAGGATTTAACAAGAATTTTGGGGGCACACAAACCTTCAGACCACAGCAGCCTCTGAAACAATATAGAAAATGACACCTGAAAGTCAGACTGTTGAGGGACCTCCAGGAAAGGTTTTCTTTCCCTTAAGAAAGGGTCAGGAGAGAGTTATGTTTCCTTCTTTTCTCTAGACTGTTGTACCTGGAGATGATGCCAGTCGCTACTACCAGTTAGGGATACAGCCAAAGCTAAGGTAGAAAAATGGAGAAATGTAAAGCGACAGACAGTTGACCTTATTGTCAGCCTGCTGGATCAACTTGGCAGACTCCTTACTTCTGAACTTCTTTTTGTTTGGGGTTTTTTGTTTTGTTTTGTTTTGTTTTTTTCCCCACCGCTGCGCGGCCTGCAGCATCTTTTCCCTGACCAGGGATCCAACGTGTGCCCCCTTGCTGTGGAAGCACAGATTCTTAACCACTGGACTGCCAGGGAAGTCCCTCTTTTTTTTTTTAATGTAAGAATTAGCAAAAAACTTAATTGTTGTAGCTACTTTGTGTAAGATTTCTATTATTTCCCATTTAAGGAAGCTTTCTAAGGAGCTTCTTTTTCGTAGTGATGAGCAGAAGTAAAATTTGATTAAATAATTTTTGTTTGCAGTCACTGCATGCAAGGCACTGGGCTCTGAAAGGTGATGAAATTACAGGAAAGGCAGAATTTTTTGTTGTTAATGAATTTCCAGGACATTTGAGATGAGCAACCTGGGATGCAAAGTTGCTGAGAATATTCATGTTTTCCACAGCCCTCTGGCACCGACGATTTCCGGTGAGCAGCTGTTATGTATGTTCTGATCTTTGTATTCAAATTTATCCCTTTGGTTTATGACTGAGAGTCATCTATTCTCAATGATAAGAACAGACATTCTAGAAGTGGAGCTGAAATGAGTCCAGGGACTTTTGTCAATTTTCAAAATATCATTTACCAACAATATTTTGATATTTGCATGTAAAAAATAATGTGTTTGCTAATGACAAACCCACGACACATTACAAGTTCACTGTGCAAGAGGCGTGACTTCATTCTCTGCTGAAGTAGCTGCTAAACTGAAATAGCTTATTTTGCATTCACTTTTTTTTTTAATTTTATTTATTTTATTTTTTATACAGCAGGTTCTTATTAGTTATCTATTTTATACATATTAGTGTATATATGTCAATCCCAATCTCCCAATTCATCCCACCACCACACACCCACCACATCCCCCCCTTGGTGTCCATACGTTGGTTCTCTACATCTGTGTCTCTATTTCTGCCCTGCAAACCGGTTCATCTGTACCATTTTTCTAGGTTCCACATATATGCGTTAACATATGATATTTGTTTTTCTCTTTCTGACTTACTTCACTCTGTATGCCAGTCTCTAGATCCATCCACGTCTCTACAAATGACCCAATTTCGTTCCTTTTTATGGCTGAGTAATATTCCATTGTATATGTGTACCACTTCTTCTTTATCCATTTGTCTGTTGATGGGCATTTAGGTTGCTTCCATGACCTGGCTATTGTAAATAGTGCTGCAATGAACATTGGGGTACATGACTCTTTTTGAATTATGGTTTTCTCTGGGTATATGCCCAGTAATGGGATTGCTGGGTCATATAGTAGTTCTATTTTTAGTTTTTTAAGGAACTTCCATACTGTTCTCCATAGTGGCTGTATCAATTTACATTCCCACCAGCAGTGCAAGAGGGTTCCCTTTTCTCCACACCCTCTCCAGCATTTGTTGTTTGTAGATTTTCTGATGATGCCCATTCTACCTGGTGTGAGGTGATACCTCATTGTAGTTTTGATTTGCATTTCTCTAATAATTAGTGATGTTGAGCAGCTTTTCATGTGCCTCTTGGCCATCTGTATGTCTTCTTTGGAGAAATGTCTATTTAGGCCTTCTGCCCATTTTTTGACTGGGTTTTTTTTTTTTTAATATTGAGCTGCATGAGCTGTTTATATATTTTGGAGATTAATCCTTTGTTTGTTGATTCATTTGCAAATATTTTCTCCCATTCTGAGGGTTGTCTTTTCGTCTTGTTTGAAGTTTCCTTTGTTCTGCAAAAGCTTTTAAGTTTCATTAGGTCCCATTTGTTTATTTTTGTTTTTATTTCCATTACTCTAGGAGGTGGATCAAAAATGATCTTGCTGTGATTTATGTCAGAGTGTTCTTCCTATGTTTTCCTCTAAGAGTTTTATAGTGTCCAGTCTTACATTTAGGTCTCTAATCCATTTTGAGTTTATTTTTGTGTATGGTGTTAGGGAGTGTTCTAATTTCATTCTTTTACATGTAGCTGTCCAGTTTTCCCAGCACCACTTATTGAAGAGACTGTCTTTTCTCCATTGTATATCCTTGCCTCCTTTGTCATAGATTAGTTGACCACAGGTGCGTGGGTTTATCTCTGGGCTTTCTATCCTGTTCCATTGATCTATATTTCTGTTTTTGTGCCAGTACCATATTGTCTTGATTACTGTAGCTTTGTAGTATAGTCTGAAGTCAGGGAGTCTGATTCCTCCAGCTCCGTTTTTTCCCTCAACATTGCTTTGGCTATTTGGGGTCTTTTTTGTCTCCATACAAATTTTAAGACTTTTTGTTCTAGTTCTGTGAAAAATGCCATTGGTAATTTGATAGGGATTTCATTGAATCTGTAGATTGCTATCGGTAGTATAGTCAATTTCACAGTATTGATTCTTCCAATCCAAGAACATGGTATATCTCTCCATCTGTTTGTATCATCATTAATTTCTTTCATCAGTGTCTTATAGTTTTCTGCATACAGGTCTTTTGTCTCCCTAGGTATTTTATTCTTTTTGTTGCAATGGTAAATGGGAGTATTTCCATAATTTCTCTTTCATATTTTTCATCATTAGTGTATAGGAATGCAAGAGATTTCTGTGCATTAATTTTGTACCCTGCAACTTTGCCAAATTCATTGATTGGCTCTAGTAGTTTTCTGGTGGCATCTTTAGGATTATCTATGTATAGTAATGTCATCTGTAAAGAGTGAGAGTTTTACTTCTTCTTTTCCAATTTGGATTCCTTTTATTTCTTTTTTGTCTCTGATTGTTTTGCCTAAAACTTCCAAAACTATGTTGAATAATAGTGGTGAGAGTGGGCAACTTTGTCTTGTTTCTGATCTTAGTGGAAATGGTTTCAGTTTTTCACCATTGAGAATGCTGTTGGCTGTGGGTTTGTCATATATGGCCTTTATTATATTGAGGGAAGTTCCCTCTTTGCCTGCTTTCTGGAAAGTTTTTATCACAAATGGGTGTCAAATTTTGTCGAAAGTTTTTTCTGCATCTACTGAGATGATCATATGGTTTTTATTCTTCAATTTGTTAATATGGTATATCACATTGACTGATTTGCGTATATTGAAGAATCCCTGGGATAAATCCCACTTGATCATGGTGTATGATCCTTTTAATGTGTTGTTGGATTCTGTTTGCCAGTATTTTGTTGAGGATTTTTGCATCTATATTCATTGGTGATATTGGTCTGTAATTTTCTTTTTTTGTAGTATCTTTGTATGGTTTTGGTATCAGGGTGATGGTGGCCTCATAGAATAAGTTTGTGAGTGTTCCTTCCTCTGCAATTTTTTGGAAGAGTTTGAGAAAGATGGGTGTTAGTTCTTCTCTAAATGTTTGCGAGAATTCACCTGTGAAGCCATCTGGTCCTGGACATTTGTTTGCTGGAAGATTTTTAATCACAGTTTCAATTTCATTACTTGTGATTGGTCTGCTCATATTTTCTATTTCTTCCGGGTTCAGTCTTGGAAGGTTGTACGTTTCTAAGAATTTGTCCATTTCTTCCAGGTTGTCCATTTTATTGGCATAGTGTTGCTTGTAGTACTCTCTTAGGATGCTTTGTATTTCTGCGGTGTCTGTTGTAACTTCTCCTTTTTCATTTCTAGTTTTATTGATTTGAGTCCCCTCCCTGTTTTTCTTGATGAGTCTGGCTAATGGTTTATCAATTTTGTTTATCTTCTCAAAGAACCAGCTTTTAGTTTTATTGATCTTTGCTATTGTTTTCTTTGTTTCTATTTCATTTATTTCTGCCTGATCTTTATGATTTCTTTCCTTCTACTAACTTTGGGTTCTGTTTGTTCTTCTTTCTCTAGTTCCTTTAGGTGTAAGGTTGGATTGCTTATCTGAAATTTTTCTTGATTCTTGAGGTAGGCTTGTATAGCTATAAACTTCCCTCTTATAACTGCTTTTGCTGCATCCCATAGGTTTTGGATCATCGTGTTTTCATTGTTATTTGTCTCTAGGTATTTTTTGATTTCCTCCTTGATTTCTTCAGTGATCTCTTGGTTATTTACTAACGTATTGTTTAGCCTCCATGTGTTTGTGTGTTTTACCTTTTTTTCCCTGTAATTGATTTCTAATCTCATAGTGTTGTTAACGTCCCCCACTATTTTTGTGTTACTGTCGATTTCCTCTTTTATAGCTGTTAGCAGTTGCCTTATGTATTGAGGTGCTCCTATGTTGGGTGCATATATATTTATAATTGTTATATCTTCTCTTGGTTTGACCCCTTGATCATTATGTAGTGTTGTTCCTTGTGTCTTGTAACATACTTTATTTTAAAGTCTACTTTATCTGATATGAGTATTGTTACTCCAGCTTTCTTTTGGTTTCCAGTTGCATGGAATATCTTTTTCCATCCCCTCACTTTCAGTCTGTATGTGTCCCTAGGTCTAAAGTGGGTCTCTTGTAGACAGCATATATATGGGTCTTGTTTTTGTGTCCATTCAGCGAGCCTGTGTCTTTTGGTTGGAGCATTTAATCCAATCACATTTAAGGTAATTATCTATATGTATGTTCTTATTACTATTTTCTTAATTGTTATGGGTTTGTTTTTGTAGGTCCTTTTCTTCTCTTGTGTTTCCCACTTAGGGAAGTTCCTTCAGCATTTGTTGTTGAGCTGGTTTGGTGGTGCTGAATTCTCTTAGCTTTTGCTTGTCTGTAAAGCTTTTGATTTCTCCATCGAATCTGAATGAGATCCTTGCCAGGTAGAGTAATCTTGGTTATAGTTTCTTCCCTTTCATCACTTTAAATATATCATGTCACTCTCTTCTGGCTTGTAGAGTTTCCACTGAGAAATCAGCTATTAACCTTATGGCAGTTCCCTTGTATGTTATTTGTCGTTTTTTCCCTTGTTGCTTTCAATAATTTTTCTTTGTCTTTAATTTTTGTCAATTTGATTACTGTGTGTCTCAGCGTGTTTCTCCTTGGGTTTATCCTGCCTGAGACTCTCTCTGCTTCCTGGACTTGGGTGGCTATTTCCTTTCCCATGTTAGGGAAGTTTTCAACTATAATCTCTTCAAATATTTTCTAGGGTCCTTCCTCTCTCTCTTCTCCTTCTGGGACCCCTATAATGTGAATGTTTTTGTGATTAACGTTGTCCTAGAGGTCTCTTAGGCTGTCTTCATTTCTTTTCATTCTTTTTTCTTTATTCTGTTCCATGGCAGTGAATTCCACCATTCTGTCTTCCAGGTCACTTATCTGTTCTTCTGCCTCAGTTATTCTGCTATTGACTCCTTCTAGTGTATTTTTCATTTCAGTTACTGTATTGTTCATCTCTGTTTGTTTGTTCTATAATTCTTCTAGGTGTTTGTTCTTTAATTCTTCTAGGTCTTTGTTAAACATTTCTTGCATCTTCTCGATTTTTGCCTCCATTCTTTTCCCGAGGTCCTGGGTCATGGTTACTATCATTATTCTGAATTCTTTTTCTGGAAGTTTGCCTATCTCTACTTCATTTAGTTTTTTTTCCTGGGGTTTTATCTTGTTCCTTCATCTGTTACATAGCCCTCTGCCTTTTCATCTTGTCTATCTTTCTGTGAATGTGGTTTTTTTCTGCAGGCTGCAGGATTGTAGATCTTCTTGTTTCTGCTGTCTGTCCTCTGGTGGATGAGGCTATCTGTGAGGCTTGTGCAGGTTTCCTGATGGGAGGGACTGGTGGTGGGTAGAGCTGGGTGTTGCTCTGGTGGGCAGAGCTCAGTAAAACTTTAATCCGCTTGTCTGCTGATGGGTGGGTCTGGGTTCCCTCCTTGTTGGTTGTTTGGCCTGAGGCAACCCAACACTGGAGCCTATCTGGGCTCTTTGGTGGGGCCAATGACAGACTCTGTGAAGGCTCACGCCAAGGAGTACTTCCCAGAACTTCTGCTGCCAGTGTCCTTGTCCTCACGGTGAGACAGAGCCACCCCCCGCCTCTGCAGGAGACCCTCCAACACTAGCAGGTAGGTCTGGTTCAGTCTCCTATGGGGTTACTGCTCCTTCCCCTGGGTCCCAATGCACACACTACTTTGTTTGTGCCCTCCAAGAGTGGAGACTCTCTTTCTCCCAGTCCTGTCAAAGTCCTGAAATCAAATCCTGCTAGCTTTCAAAGTCTGATTCTCTAGGAATTCCTCCTCCCATTGCCAGACCCCCAGGTTGGGAAGCCTGACGTGGGGCTCAGAACCTTCACTCCAGTGGGTGGACTTCTGTGGTTTAAGTGTTCTCCAGTTTGTGAGTCACCCACCCAGCAGTTATGGGATTTGATTTTATTGTGATTGCGCCCCTCCTACCATCTCATTGTGGCTTCTCCTTTGTCTTTGGATGTGGGGTATCTTTTTTGGTGAGTTCCAATGTCTTCTTGTCAATGATTGTTCAGCAGTTAGTTGTGATTCTGGTGCTCTTGCAAAAGGGAGTCTGCATTCACTTTTTTTTTTCCTGTAAAGGAATGAATTTGTAGGAAAATTTGGTACAATACTATTGTTTTCTCCTTCATTTCTACGCTAGGAGCCCATGTGTTGGAGCCAGCGATGGGCATTTACAGTGCCTTTTGAACATGAGCCTATTCTAGAAGCAGACATTGACTGTGGGAATTCCAGCACACAAACTGACCTGACCCTACATGCGGTCTCCTTAGTCTCATCCTTGGTGGGCTCAGACAGTAGGAAGCTCCATTGTGTTGTCTTTCTTTAGAAAAGGACATGAGGTGAGCAGTGGTTGCCTGGTCTCCCTAACTCCCCAGTGAGACGTTTGCTTTCAAAATTAATTCAGCATCGACTTACTGCTGCATGACCCACATACGTCAATTTTGTGATAATGGAGAAATGCTTTGGGTTCATTCGCAGTCCTTTGGAAAGTTCCCAGAGTCAAGAAATCCAGTGCTTATTATTATTAACCTCTAAAATGACCCTTTTACCATTTAGAAATTGTGCAGACCATTACGATGAAGTTTATTCCAGTTCAGAACTTGATTACAATCCTGCCTTCTGTGGTAAGAGTTTCCTTGTGGAACTCCAACCATGTGGTCGTCCTGCATGGGCTTTTGTAATACTTAGAGCACTTTGTTTGAGAAAATGGTCAATTAATCTCAGTTGCAACACTTCAGTTTAGTTCATCACTACCCCACCAAGACACAGTTCTAACACGATGCAGATGTTGCTGTGACCTTGGAGATGCGGGCGTTCTTCATCCTGTGGTATTCCAGCTCACTCGTGTGTCTTCTGACTTCGCCAGAAAATTAAAGCATTCACAGGATTTATTTTTATAGGCATTCCCCCCCCCCTTCTTCAATGTGTGGGAATTAAATAAATACCTCTATTTTTTGGCTTTGCCATGGATGCTTTTCTTGGGCCAAATAGAAGAATAATTCTTTGTTTTAGTTTTACTTATAAAATTGGGCAGTGCAGTAGGGGGGGAATTCATTCAATCATTCATTCAATAGATATTGAGGACCTATTATATTCTGGATGCTCTGCTCAGTTTCAGGAGACAGAGAGGTGAGGAAAAGCAAGCATGGGCCCGTGGGATACTTAGTTGATAATAACAAGGAAAAGAATGTCTCTGAAAACATCGGCCTAATTAAGTATGGTTCCCAGAAAAACAGATAAATAAATTGATTAGCTAGCTATATCCTAGGAAAAAAGATTACAAAGCAATCCAGTTGAGAGTGGGATAGTTTGGCTGGTGTCAACCAGATAACTTGTGATTCAGCTAGTTTCATTACATCACTCAGTGAACAAACATGATTGAGCCACTGGCACGTGCCAGGCACCATGCTCTCTGCTGGTGGTACAGAGACGCAGAAGACCCAGCCCTTGCCCTAGGGACAGTCACAGTTTGTACAATAAACAGATGAGTAAACTTGTGATGAAAATGCTTTATGATGAGAGCTACAGTCAATGCAAGTAGGAAGAGATTTGTAAACGTGGGCCAGCTGACTCAGTCTCAGGTGGTATGAGATTTTTTGGAGAAAAGAATGTTTAAACTCAGTGTTGCAGATGAGTAGGTCTTAGCTGGGGGAAAGGTCCTCCAGGCAGAGGAAATAGCATGAGCAAGGCACAGAGAGACAAGACAAAGTATGACACGTTTGGGGGAACTTCCAGAACTTTGTAGTAAGGATATTAGTAAAGGAAGATGTGTGTTGAAAAGTGGTGAAGGTTGGGGTTAGGAATGTAGCCAGGGCCAGATCACAAAAGGGCTTATATGTAATGAAAGGAACTAGGAATGGTTCCCCCAAATGGGATGGAGAAGCAAGGAAGGGTCTTATGTGGCAAAGAGATCCAATCGCCTTTGGAAAAGCATGTCTCTGAAATGGAGAGAAGATTGATGGATGGGATTGGAGGCAAGGAAACATGGAAGGGATAATTGGGACAGATGAGGTCAGGGGTCCAGGCACTGACAAGAGCGACAGAGGTGGCGGACTAGATGTGAGTGTAAGGAGGAGGCCAGAGAGGGTCCAGGCGTCCTGGTTAATGAGGATGGGAGGTGGGGGTGGGGAAGGGCAGAGACTCCACCAGGGAGACAGGCGGCAGCTGCGGGAGGACTCAGTTATACACATTTACAGGAGGTATGAGGAGCTAAAGGTGGTCTGAGCTGGAGCTACGCATTGCAGAGAAGGACCTCGCATTTGGTTGAACTCTGCTCTCACTGCTTTGAAATTCTTACCAATTTTTCTGAATTTGTGTGGTGTAAGTGAAGTCTGATGGGACAATGGAGCGTGCGTGTGAGGACAGGAGATCTTGGCAACCTCATGTCCACCGCGGCTCCTCCTCACCCCATTTCCGTGTCCTGTTCTGGATGCTCCCCGGGCACAGGAGCTGACTGTCCTGAGTCCACTCAAGCCAGAGCTTGCTTCGAATGCAGAAAGGAGGCAATGGCATTCTAAGAAACAGGAATGACCAAGAAGCCCTCTACTACCCTTTCTTACTCGTGTTAATTCCTGTAATTAACCAAACATTCACAATGTAAAGGAGGCACAGAAGGGAAGGGGAAGATGGGCAACCGTAGCTCCTTTAACTTTGAGTCCTTTATCACTGGTAAGAGAAAAGTAGAGAATGTTGGTACAACTTCGACTATCAAGAAGTGAAGTAGGAATTAGTTTTGTTCAGTGTTTCTGCCGTCCTGCCCATACATATATAGTTGCACAGATAAGCTATGAACTATGAATTATGCAGTTTTGGTGAGACTGCATATGAGTTAATGCTCCTATATTTATATTTAAATCTGACTTTGCACAATATAAAGATGATGGTAAAAGTCGTGTAATAATTCAAAATTTTAATTTTTCTTCATTTAGTGTGACATAAATAGTAAATAGATGAAACCCATCATATTAAGTCAAGAGGGAGAGTGTGAAAGACAGGACAAGCTTTTTCCTGTAGAACTGTTTTCAGCATGCTGTCCCGCTTTTTGGACCAGGGACCCACATCTTCGTTTTGCTCTGCACCCTGCATGTCCTGCAGCTGGAACAAGGGTTTCTGCATCCAGCACGGAGGAGGTGACATTTGACACCTTGATGCCGAGGAGATTGCACAAGTAGAGCACAGTGTAAGGAGAGAAGGGGGCCTTGAACCCAGCTCTTCAAGGTCAAGCAGAGAAGCAGGAGCCCCTGAAGGAGGCCAAGGGCAGAGCTGGAGGACGGGAGAGTCAGGAGAGTGAGGTGGTATGGAAACCAGGCAGAGAATCTCCAAGGCAGGAGCTCAAACCCACCAAGAGGTCAAGGAAGTGAAGACCAAGAGTTTGGCAAAGAGCAAACCCCCAGGCTCTCCATTACATGTTCCGAGCGGTCGATCAGCAACAAGACCAGTACTTCCGATGGTTCCCTCTGGGCCAAGCTGGCCCTGACAGGCACCCTGTGTCCCCACGCCCACGTGGCTACCCCCTCTGTGCTTCCTGCAGGCCTGATGTGCACGGTGGTGGAGGGTAAAGCCAGCCCCAGCGCCCACTGCGTAGCTCTGACCCGGATCAGCACTCAATTTCACTTCCTGAGAGGTTGCAGGGCAGTTCCAAGTCACCGTGGGCTGGTGCAGAGAAACTCCAATTTTCTGATGACAGCTTCAAGGAGGGCTATAGAATCTGCAAAATGAAAAACCCAATTCTTCCTGGGGACAGGGAAGTCAGTCTCCCCTTCCCATGGCCACAGCCACAATAACAGCAGATAGATGTACCAAGGGACTACATCCTCTGTGTGGGGACACCCTCGCACCTGGATTGGGGGTTCTGTAAGGTGCTCCTGGCTCTGGCAGCCTGCAGTGGGAGCAGCTGCTGCCCGATACCCAGCCCTAAGGTGCCATGGGGACATCCCTGATGTGGGATGGTAGCGGGGGATACCGAGAGCTAGTCTCAGGGATGGCAGGCAGCAAGAGGGAGACCATGCTTCATTGTCCCTTGGGACTTCACTTACAAAACACAAACTCAAAGATGTAATTGTAGAGAACTTCAAGATGGAGCCCGCAGAGCATTAAGCCCGGACCTCAGGGCCCTTCTGAACGGACAGAGCTCCATGAGAGTGGTGAAGCCACCCCAAAGGGGCAACACAATTTCCTTACCACCCTCCTTTGGTTTAAGCGACCAGTATGGCAATTGTCCACAGTCTGTTAACCTCTCCCGCTCAAAGGAAAAACACAGCATAGAAACATCCTTCTATGACTGTTTCTTTTCCTATTTTTCTTTTATTTGTGGAAGAGGCTCATTGCGCCCAAGTGTACAATGAATAGATTTGATAATGGTGGGTTGAGATCGTATCCTCCTGGCCCCTCTTGATGGGTTGTGAGGAGGTATGAATTACTACAACAGAGGTTCTCAATCTGGGGCAATTCTGACTCCCCAGAGGACGTTGACAATGTCTGGAGACATTTTTGGTTGTCACCACTCGGGGCGAGGTTTGCTAATGGCATATAGAGAATGGAGACTATAAGTGTTGCTGCTAAGTATTCTGTGATGTGGGGCAGCCTTCCCAGCAAAGAGTCAGCCAGGCTAGAATCTCCATAGTGATGAGAAACCCTGTGCAACAATATGATAAGTATTCCTAAGGTTTACCAGTTAACTAACTTGCACTTTTGTTTTGAACACTTGGATAGTCTAGAAACACAGAACTAACAAGTGGAGACACTTCTGTAGGCTAATAGCATTATCAAGAGCATAGGGCTGGAAGGAACTTTGAAGATCATCTAGTGGTGGTTTTCTTTTTTAACCTTCCCCATTAAAGATGAATTCTTATGATTTTATGTCAGACTCCAAAGAGACAGAGGGATGGAGCTGCTCTTGTGTTTCCAGGCAGTTCCTGGGGCACATTTCTGAAAGCCTAGGGTTCTGCTTGACACAGTTTGAGAACTATTCACCTAGTTTAAGAGTTCCTCAGTCAGCCTGTAAGAAAATGGAAGGTTAGAGAGATTAAATAATTTTCCTAGGATCTCACAGCTGGCTGGGGACCGATCAAGGTCTTCCAATTCAGTGCTCTTCCCAGAGTAGAAAAACAATGAAACCACGTATTATTGGTCTTTTTAAAAATAAATAAATAAATTTCATCAAGCTATACCTGTATGGTCCATTGAAACAGATGATAAAATTATCTATAAGTGTGCCAGGGCTGCGATAGTTTCTTCTGAAGCATTTCTCTTTGGCTTGTAGATGCTCATCTTCTTCCTATGTCTTCACCTGGTCTTCCCTCTGTTCCTGTGTCCAAATTTCTTCTTCTTATGAGGACATCAGTCACATTGGATTCAGGTCCACTGTAATGACCTCATTTTAACTTAATCACCCCTTTAAGGATCTTATATCCAAGTGCAGTCCCATTCTGAGGTACTGGGGGTTTGGACTTCAACATATGAATCTGGGGGGCACAATTCAGCCCATAACAACAAATAGATATCAGTTTTGTGTCTGTTGAAGAGAGTCACCACTATACTCAAATATCTTGGCAGAGTGGCTGCTGATTTGCCTTGTTATATGAGACTAGTTCTTATTTGTGAGATGGGAAAAGAGTTACCTATCCTATCTCAAGTCACCATGAGAGTGATCCCCAGAAAGAACTGTAAAAACTTAACATTGGAAAGTGATCCAAAGATACTCAATGTTCTGTGAAATCTTTTGATAAATCTCTTCAAATAAAGTTTGCACACTGACAGGTCTGAATTATAATTATATTGCATTATCGTTCCTGCCATGAGCACATGTATGACAAAGTTGGGAAGTCCCCCAGCACTTTCTGCATGCCGGGAATATAGAAAGCTGACCCGAGGAAACGGAGGGAAGGGGATTCAACACTCATTAGCTTTTTGAATTTATCAGAAATATGAGCTTTGAGGTTTTTTTGCCTGCCGCTCTCTGCCTTCAGAAACCTAGGAGTTTATGTTCAAACTCAATGTTTGAACTTTGGAGAATGGGGTTTGTAGTCTTGTACTTGAATTGTGTAATTGAGGACTTTCAGGTAAAATATCTGTATTCAGTCATACTGTGTGGGGTTTGTGCAAAGCAAGTGATGTTTCCTAACATTGGCAAGATGTGCAGATCTAGGCTGGGAGGATTCTCTACACCAGAGGAAGAAATTTTAGTGGTATTGCTTCATTTACATCCTAGGAAAAGAAAGACCCTGTCAGGTTATGATATTGATCTAAATTGACAAAATAGCTCTTTGGGAAGCAAGGACTTCGTTGGACCTTGGAAGAGGAGTTTCTCTCTCTGGAGTCCATCCCCTGTAATTTCTGTGCCCGTCTTCACTGTCCCAAGCTCTGGCTTTGCTCTCTCTTGCCAAGGTCACTGCTGAAGTCTTAGTCCTACTGCCACTCTTCCAGCTGCCAAGAGATCCCATCACTTTTGTTCCTCTCATCCTCTTGAAACCTTTGAATGACTCCCCACTGCTTAGAGACTTAAGTTCATCTCTGCTTGGTGTTCAGATTCCTCTATCTCTAGGCTTCCCCCCAGCTCTTACCCTCCTCACCTGTGAGCCATAAGATTTGACCCTATAGTTTTCCTCACTGTTGCTTCAATACCTTTTCCACTTCCTTTCCTCTGGGCCTCTGTGCAAGTGGTCTTCCATTCTTGGAATTCTCTCCTTTCCTCCTTATAAGCTGTCGGATCTATTTCTTTAATTCCAGTCTCTGCTCCTCCCCCCAAAGCCTTCTTGGTCTCCTCAACATGACTGAACCCCATCAATGGCCACACATCTTGCCATCCTCCTTGCATCGGGTTGGCCAAAAAGTTCTTTTGGGTTTTTAGTAGCGTCTTATGGAAAAACCTGAACTAACTCTTTGGCCAACCTGATATATATGTGTTCATTTGTGTGTCAGTTTTCCTCACTAGGCTGAGACTCAAAAGGATGGAATGGTACTTCATTCATGGGTCATTGGTTACCCTACGAGACCATACGTACTTTGTGCAGGGGACACCCTCAACAAACATTAGCTGAATGGAACAAATGGAACCATCTATAACTACAAATGATGACAATTCACACCATCTGTAAAGGTTTGGGGTGCTAAGTGGTCTGAAGTTGTAACCAGACAGAGTGAACTAGGACCTGAATGAGCCATGGAGGCGCTGAATGGCTAACTCGCTTCTCCAAGTGAATTTCCAGCTTAGGCTGCGTAGCTTGTGACTAATTATGGACTCTATATTTTAATTCCTTTATTACTTCACAGTGCATAGAACAAGCCTTTGAACTGAATTAATGTTCTCCATACTTCTATTGCATTGATTAATCTACACAAAGAGCACGTGTTAATGAGCTCTACTTTGGGAAATCATTTGATTAGAATACAGCCTCTAGATGTTGGGAAATAAGCATTTTGGTATTAGAGGTAAGATAACCTGGCCTGAGTTTTCTTTCATCAAATCCTGTTGGTGAGGTGAATTTGCATTGAATCCTGGAACCATGTAGCATTTGACCTGGAAGGAATTTACCAGGCTTTTATCCTGCCCCCCTCTATCAGTTTAGACTGTGTTTGGCTGCTAGGAACAGAAATTCAAAATAAACAAATAAAGGTTATTTTTCTCCCATAAGAAGTGGGAAGTAAGACCAGTGGTAGGTAGTGCAGCCAGGGTTGAGGCAGCACTCAAAGGCAGGGACCTAGCTTCTACTATTGACCTGTTCCTCCACCATGGTGGATGTATTCCATCCTCATGGTTTTAAAGTGGCTGCCATACCCCCTGCCATTGTTGATGTGTTCCAGATGGGAATGGGAAGGAACAGAAAGGATTAAAGTCCCATGTCAACTCTGCTATTTGATCAGGATAATAAAGTTTTCTAGAAGTGTCACCCAGAGACTTCTACATACAAATCATTGGCCAGAAGTGGTCATGGTGAGTCTAGGGAAATAAGTATTTTTAACTGAGCACATTGCCACTTTGTAAGAGTGAAGAGTTTTATTAGTAAGGATGAAGGGGAAATCAATAATGGGTAGGCAAATTGCAGTGTGTGTCCAACCTCCAACACTTTTAAAAATAGATACAGACCCCTTTAAAGGGATTTTTAAAGAGTCTTTTCCAACAGATGGTAAGGAGGATGGACTGTAGACGGTGAGACTGTGGGACAGGTAGATTAGCTACTGATGAAGGAATCTAAGAGAGAAATTGTTCTTAATTAGGACGGTGGCAATATGGTTAAGAAGTAGAAGCACAAAACAAACCCCCCCACAAAAAAAACCTCCAAACAACAAAACCAAAAAAAGTAGAAGTAAATTCAAATAATGATTAGGAGTTGGAACGGATAGGTTTTGGTGACAGTCATGTACTAGGAAAACTCTCAATTTTATTTCACTGTTAGATTTTGATTACTTCAAAGATTGAAAACCTCATAGTCTTAGGAAAGGATCTACATTTGCATATTTTACGTAGGAGTAGAGGAAATAGGTACAAGGCAGCCTCAAATGTCAGGCATCAAGGAGACAATGAGTTGTAATGACATTGTAACATAGGATATGCTATATAAGGGCTTCAGATATTGTGAAAATTGAGCTGGAAAAATTGTGAGAACAATTTTCCTTTTTGGGGAATTTGGACTTGAAGCAGCACACACCAATGAATATTTAAAAAAGAAATTAAATGCTATGATAAAACTCACAATCAGTTTCACATAATAAAACTGTTCTTATTTGCACCAGTTTACTCCTCCTCAGATTCCATACTGGGAATAATGGTGGGTGTCATGACATCCCTTTGGCTAAATCAGTAAGAAAAGCTTGAATTTCTAGGTGTGACAGAACAGTGTGTTACCTTCCTGAAGGCTCTGACATCTGAGCTGCCATTTGAAATGCCAGCATAGCGCTCAACTGTAGGTCAATGGGAAATCTCACATTTTCTTTTGACCATAGAACAAAGCAACCCAGTATGAACATGCCTGGGGATGATTATAAAAGATGAACACTACCAGTCTGAATATTTCAAGAAGATAAAAAAAAAATACAGTCCTAGGTTATGGACTACCCCAAATCTTTTTCATTTACAAATATTGAAAGGGATGCTCTAGAAAATGGACAGAGTTAAACTCAAAATTAAAGTGCTACATGATGAGATTGTAACTGGTATGAAAAATGAAACCTCAGGAAAATGAAAGATTTGAGGAAGTTTATAGGCCAAGGAGAGGAAGCAAGTTTGATTGAATTTATGTTCCGGCTCCATGGCCCTGATCTTATGGAGGTTTCCACATGTAGTCATTAATCATAGAAGAGACAGGTCATCTGGATGCCTGATTGATATTTTTACATCTCACTCAGATGTTGTGTGTTTTTACTGGATTTATCAAACTCATGTCTGGAATTCATGAGTTTTAGCAATGATAGAGGTGATTTTTTAACTGGTAAAAGGAAAGCTTAGAGGCAAAATGAAAGCTTTATCATTTATTCTTCAAAGATGTTTGAGCTTATGGGAGGGTTCAAGGCTCAAGCATCTGCTCTGGGATACAGGGGTGACGGTAGTATCCATTCATAGGGCCACTGAGAACTACATGAGATGGTACCTGGGAGGCACTTAGAACAGGGCTGAGCATGTGGTGGTGTGCAGGAAATGTTAGCTATTTTATGATTTTTTAAACAAGTGGATTGAGGGCCATTTCTGTTTCATATTAACCCAGTGCTCTGAGAATGTTGACTGGAACCCAGCACTGGGCAGGGAGCTCTCGGGGATTTGAATCTCACAATTCTTATCCTTGGAGGTCAAGTTCCCTTTACATTACTGGGATCCCAGTTCCTCTGCATCTCTAGAATAACCCACATGCCTCTCCACACGCTTGTTACTTGCACGGAATCCTTTCGCTATGAATTAAGAAGGAGAGGCTAGAGTCTGGCCATTGAAAAATCGGGGTTAATTTCTTAGAAACTAGTCTGAAGACACACCTACTGACCAAGACATCCACTCAGATAATGCTTGCCCGCTGGGAATCTTCAGTTCAGCCCAGGAGCCAAGACGTAAAACGCAGAGCTAGCTAAGTGACACCGCAGAGCTCAACAGAACGAGCCGAGAAGAGCGCCAGCAAGGCGCTGAGGGCCCTGGATGAGCTGGGCTGAGCTGCAGTGGGCGGTGGGGAAAGTGGGTCACAGGGAAGTGAAGACCCTCAGGCAGGGAGGCCTGGAAGGCTGGAAGGAATCTGTTAGTCACCTTAAGTCTCTTGGAAACATTGAAGAGCCTGGGCAGGTGCAAGAAGTACTTATCCTTCAAATTAAAGAATGTATTCAAGAGGAGAAACAAGATGTTTTTTGGAGGCTGACTAGTCAATAAAAGAGAAGACAAATCCTTGAAAATATGGCCCCAGTTTTGTGAGGTCTGCTATGTGCCTTCAAATTCACCCCATGGGTCTGGGTTTGGCATTTCCTTCTGGACTGGTCCGCTCACTGGTGGAAAGAAGGAAAGAAGGACCTCTTTTCCAAGAGGTCTTTTGCCCCCAAAGAAAGTTCTGTGGGGAAAGCACAGGAGAACAACTTGAGAGCTTACTGCTCTTGAATTATTAGTGGTACCTGGGCTTCTGAGCTGCCGGGGCACTGACTCTCCTCCTTTGGGGGAGTTCTGGCTTTTGCTACAACAATGGTTACCCAGAGCAGGAAAACGGGGATGGAAGGAACTGGCATTTCTTCCTTCGCAACACGACCTTTGCTGGTATCCTGACAGGTAGAAATAAGCATCTGTTAAGGGACAGTGATAATCTGCCTGTGTTTTGCTCATTAATTAGTTTTCTTGCTGAGGGGAAAATGATTTATTATATATGTAATTAGGGAATTCACTTCACAGTATCCATAGTTGAAGTCTAAAATTATTCACTTCAAATATTTGCACCTTCTTTTTTCCCCCCAATACTGGTGAGAACTAGTATGTTTATGTTTTCTCATCGGCTTAAAACAGTAACTGACGTCCACAAGGCACACACTGGAGCTGTTTGTGATGTGACAGTCAGGGTGCTGGTTTCCAGGGCGGGAGCTCGCAATTCTTCTTGTGTCCTCAGGCTCTGCATCAGAGCTGGCCAACCGGCTTTGTGGGGAGAGTATTTTACTCATCTTAGATCATTGGTCCAAAGAAGAGACTAGATGGGGTGGAGTGCTCCCAAACCCCGTTCTGCTGTGGACCAGGACATCCTTAGGACAACTGAAATTGCAGGAAGGATGAAGGTGGCTGGAATAACAGGCCAATCTGTCAAGAGTAAGTTTTAATGGATCCCATCAAGTGTGTCTTAAGAGTTGTGAGTATAACCCAGTGGTCCTGTCCTCAGAAAAATCTATGATTTGGTAAGAGACCTAACGCACCTGTGCATAGGAAATTGAGGAGCAGAAAACAGACGAGGACAGGTTCTGTCAAGGTGGCCCTGGCACCACGTTTGTGGAAGAACTGCCCTGGGCAGTCCCGGTGTTGGACACGTAGGAGGCGGTCTCCATCCTCACGGTGTTTATAAGCAGAAACATATTCTGGGGAAGCAGAACATAAGAATGGCAATGATAGAAAGCCATCAAAATGCTAAGTGGTAGCATTAGTACAATGGGTTAAGGTTTCAGTGAAAAGGGTGACATTTGGAACAGAGTCTTGCAAGTATAAATCAGTGATGCAGAAAACATAAACTCTAGAGAGTCATAGGAGGTTGATCTCTGAGGGAGCTCTAAAAATAGAGCTACCACGTGATCCTTCAATCCCACTCCTGGTCATATATCTGGAGAAAAACATAATTTGAAAATATACATGCATCCCAGTGTTCATAGCAGCACTATTTACATTAGACAAAACATGAAAGCAACCTAAATGCCCATCGACATATAACTGGATAAAGAAGATGTGGTACATATATGCAACGGAATATTACTCAGCCATGAATAGTAAGAATGGAATACTGCCATTTGCGGCAACATGGTTGGGCCTAGATATGATCATACTAAGGGAAGTAAGTCAGACAGAGAAAGACAAATATCATATGATATCACCTATGTGTGGAATCTAAAAAAATGATACAAACGGACTTATTTTAAAACCTAAACAGAGGGTTTCCCTGGTGACACAGTGGTTGAGAATCTGCCTGCCAATGCAGGGGACACGGGTTTGAGCCCTGGTCCGGGAAGATCCCACATGCTGTGGAGCAGCTAAGCCCGTGAGCCACAATTACTGAGCCCGCATGCTGCAACTATTGAAGCCCGCATGCCTAGAGCCCATGCTCCGCAGCAAGAGAAGCCACCACAATGAGAAGCCCACGCACCACAATGAAGAGTAGCCCCCGCTCGCCCCAACTAGAGAAAGCCTGCGCACAGTAATGAAGACCCAGCACAGCCAAAAATAAATAAATAAAATAAATAAATTTATATATATATATAAACGAAACAGCCTCACAGACATAGAACACAAACTCATGGTTACCAAAAGGGAAAGGTTGGGGGGGAGGGATAAATTAGGAGTTTGGGATTAATGTATACACACTATTATATATAAAATAGATAATCAACAAGACCTACTGTATAGCACAGGGAACTCTACTCAATATTCTGTAATAAACTATATGGGAAAAGAATCGGAAAAAGAATAGATATATGTATATGTAGAACTGAATCACTTTGCTGTGCACCTGAAATTAACACCACCTTGTAAATTATACTCCAATATAAAATAAAAATTAAAAAAAAAAGAATTCAGGAGCACTGACCCCCAACCCCCTCTCCTGTGTCCAAGAGCCTGTGGGTCCCCCTTTTAAGACAACGGCTGACAAGGTGTGATACAGACTAACACGGCGGGTCATACTTGGTGAGGCTGATGAAACCTGATGGATGCCAGATAATACCAGGGGGAAGGTGTCGTAGGATTTATTCCCCAGAGGCCTCTGTTAGTCAATAACTGACTGATTCAGTCATGTTTGGTCTTCTGTGGAAAATGAGGGTGAAGCTGCTTTAAAAATGTCTTAGCAAGCGGAGTGTGGCAGGCAAACTTCTGACACAGTTTGGGGAAGATTTTATACTCGAGGTCATGTAAAAGGAGCCCCTGTATGGCAGCGATTTTATTTCCCAAGCAATAAACAGGGGCCAACTCATTGGTCTGTTTGGAAAGAATTACTCAGTAAGAATAGGAACCTTACCTGCCTGCCAAAAGCAAAAAGAAAAGTGCCCTAGATTCCAGTGAAATAATGTCGCTCTAGCAGGACATCCATCTATTTGAAGTGAGGTGATTCAGCCCCAGCAGAACAGCCTGGAACCTGGTGAGTAGATGAAGCCGAGCTGGGCGCCCTCAGCAGCTGGGCAAGGCCTCTACATCCACAAGGACTTGCAGGCTCCAAGAGCCATTCAGGTCCCCATCCTGCCCTCTGAAGACTGCCTGACCCCCAGGGCCTCAGGCCCCCTTTATAAAAGGAAAACTTGAGGCCATTTAATACCCTCTTTTTGAGGTAAACTTATTTTTCGCTGCAGATGGTAGTGCCGTTTAGAATGACTCTCTGGAGAGCAGATTCTTGGGTAAGATCTGTGTCCAGGTGGTGGGAGCCACTGACAGAGAAAACTGAAAAGCCCAAAACTTTGAAAGAATTAAATAGGTGTTATCGTCAAAAGCAGTTTATGGTATTAAGATTTGAATTCCTTTGTTAATAGAAGGTTCTGTTGTGCTGATCGATTCTGTTTGTATGGAAAATGTCTAAAGAGTCAAAAGGAGAAGACAAAAACACAGCACCCAGGTGGGTCAAACGCGTGGGGTCCTAACCCCTCTGAGGTTGGGGAAGAGGCAGAGGGAGGTGGAAAGAGAGAGAGGAAGGGTTTGCATCTCACTCCTCAAAACATCAGAATGTAAATGTTATTATAACTTGAGGTCATAAGCGGAACTTTCACTAACCCCTCCCCGCAAAACACACACACACACACACACGCACACGAAATGAAATATTGCCTCATATTCTACCTTTTCGATAGAAAAATGAGTAAGATCCACAACCTGCGTTTACTGGCTCCCTTTGCTTTTGTGCTCCCGCTTCTGTCTCCTCTGTTCTCGTGAACAACCTTCTCCAGGTCCACAGTGGCTCCTTTGCTGCCTTCCTGCCGCCTCCTGGCATTCACCACCTACTCCTTCCTGAAGTCCCTTCTTCCCCTCACTGCTAGGGCGCTGCTCAGTCTTTTAGCGTTCCCAGGCTCTTCCAGCATCCTTTGCTGTTTCTTTGTGAACCATCTCCCTTCCGCTGCCCTCTAGTTTGTGAGGATTAAGTGAGGTCATGTTTCTGCAGACACTCAGTAGAGCGTGCAGCTCTCCAGGTGAAGAGTGTTAATAACCTGATAACGTTCTGGCATTCGTTTTGTGTCTTCTCTTCTCAACCATGTCAATGGTTTTCAACTCCCTTTGGGTATCCCGCTTTTTCTCATGCAAACCTGGTCTCACGCTGAACTGACCGCATTCTCTCATGTTCCGCTGTATCACCTGTGCTCACTCGACTTGGACAGAGGTCCCAAATGATGGTGATTATGGCACGTGGGTCGCAACCCACGTGAGCTTCTGTCAGTGAGGGAGAGGAGTTGGTGTTTCTCAAAGGGACCCTCTGCCATCAAGCACTAGGTCCCATTAGAAGCACAGAGTCACCAACAGCTTTGGTCCCTGGCCCATAACAGGCTTCCTAAAATTACTGCTTTCTGGGTTAACTGACCTGTTCTTTTTTGTCTCCTCAATCATGCCAATAATTTTGTAATCAGTTCACTGTATTCAGTCCCCTCTGTTGAAAGTACCCGGTGGTGTTCGTTTTCCTGACCGATCCCCCTGCCTTTCCCCTCTCCTCAGGATGTGCTGGAACCTTCCTCACAGCGAAGTCATTAGCTCACCATCAGGTTCCATAATTTTGTCTGCCAAACTCAACAATAGTTAGAAGTTTGACAAAACTTTGTGTAGGGTGTGTGTGTAGGTGGTGGGTAGTGGTGTGGTAATGCTTTTCCCTTTAGCATCTGTTAGAGTCTCTGGGGAAGAATATAGAAACATAAGCAACATTTAGGACTTAGATGTAGACTTTCAAGTACCGTTTGACTTTGGGTTATGTCTGGAGAGAGAGCATGCATGCAGGTTTAGCATGAAGTCTTAATAAAATGATAACTTGGAGGGCCTGATGCAGTCCTGTGTGTGCCAGTGTTTTTCTGACTCTCACGGGTCCCATAAGCCAGGTAAGGCAAAGACTGTGCAGGTGAGTTGGGGCTGAAATCCACATTGCTTTGTGCTCTCCAAACCTTGGCTTATGGCGCAGGACTGCATTCATCTCTACAATGGTGTTACAGACCTATTGTTTCTATTCTTTTCAGGCTTATGGTAATCACGTCTGGAATAAAAGTTAATCTAAGGTCATTTAGTTCAATATGATTCAGAGGAAGAGGGGCTTTTCAATCATACCCAGGTGCTTTAGGGGCTAGCACAGGTAGGGTGGTTCTAGTTTCAGAAACCAAGCTAAGCTGCCCTCCTTGAGGTAAAGTCACTAATGTATTTTCCCAGGAAACATCCCGGTCTATTCCTCTGGTTGTTCAGAGACTCCTGAGGGACAGATGTCTGATCGCTCTTTACCAGAGTCTGCCTCTGAGCCTCGGTGCTTAAAATGCATGGAATCTAAATCTAATTGACAATGATTCCATCTCCCCACCTTGATTTAAGCTCTCTTTACTTTTTTTTTTAAATGAACAACTAACGACATTGAAATGAGTGCTTAATTCAATCAGGTTTGCCCTAATTGCTGAATAATTATAGCTTGACCAGTTCCAGGCTTCTCTCTTCAGATCTGATTGGACTGGAGCATGTCATGCTTTCCCTGACATTTTAGTTGCTGACAAATGAACATTAAATCCTATTTAATTCTAAGTGAGATGTTTTTTAAAGATGCACTTGCACCCTATCTTTGCACAACATTTCTCTAACAGTGAAAGTGACCAAGGCATGTGAAACAAAAGGGAAAACCCATGAAATGACAATTCTTTAAAAAAATTTTTTTTGTTCTTTTCCTTTATGGTTTATTACAGGATATTGAATATAGTTCCCTGTGCTACACAGTAGAACCTTGTTGTTTATCCATTCTCTATACAATAGTTTGCATCTGCTAACCCCAAACTCCCAGTCCAGCCCTCCCTCATCTCCCCTTCCCCTTGGCAAACACAAGTCTCTTCTTTATGTTTGTGAGTCTGTTTCTGTTTAGTAGATATGTGCATTTGTGTCATATTTTAGATTCCACATATAAGTGATAGCATATGATATTTGTCTTTCTCTGTCTGACTTACTTCACTTAATATGATAATCTCTAGGTCCATCCATGTTGCTGCAAATGGCATTATTTCATTCTTTTTTATGGCTGAGTAATATTCCATTGTGTGTGTGTGTGTGTGTGTGTGTGTGTGTGTGTATATATATATATATATTTATATTTATATACACACACACATCTTCTTTATCCATTCACCTGTCAATGGACACTTAGGTTGCTTCCATGTCTTGGCTATTGTAAATAGTGCTGCAATGAACATTGGGGTGCATGTATCTTTTCAAATTATGTTTTTCTCTGGCTATATGCCCAGGAGTGGGATTGCTGGATCATATGGCAACTTTATTTTTAGTTTTTAAAGGAACCTCCATACTGTTCTCCATAGTGGCTATATCAATCTCCATTCCCACCAACAGTGTAAGAGGGTTCCCTTTTCTCCACACCCTCTCCAGCATTTGTTATTTGGAGACTTTGTAATGATGGCCATTCTGACCGGTGTGAGGCGGTACCTCATTGTAGTTTTGATTTGCATGAAATGACAATTCTTTAAAAGAGAAAGAGCCCTGAACCTATGGCATATTGAATGAGATCATAAAAGTTCAGTGCTCAGTGTGGTGCCTGTTGTACAGCACAGGCTCAGTAATGCTAGGGGCTGATACACCTGTCTTACCAGCAAGGAGAAATGAACAAGAAAATGGATAATCAGTATTAATCAGTAGCCCCAGAAGATCAGGTATTAAAAGGTACTTTTATAAAATAAATATTACGTTGTTTCCGCAATTCTCTAAGTCTTGTCCAAATCATCTCACTCTTGATATACTGAGGCAACACTTAGAAGAATCCCAGGTACATAGAATACAGCTAACTTGTGAGTTGGGTTACTTTTTCCATCTATAAGGCAATAGTCTTATCTATGTGACCTTGTGACTCTGCCTACTAGTTGTGGTTTTCGTACCAATAGTCCCAATAATGCAGGTGGGCCATATGGGTTGTCCCTGTATCTGATGGATCA
This sequence comes from Balaenoptera acutorostrata, assembly GCF_949987535.1. NCBI lineage: Eukaryota > Metazoa > Chordata > Mammalia > Artiodactyla > Balaenopteridae > Balaenoptera > Balaenoptera acutorostrata. The sequence goes on along the minus strand of NC_080066.1, from coordinate 10,105,661 downwards.
ATCATATATGATTTGGACCTGAATACACAGGAAAGATATTTTAGGAAATGTCAAGTTCTAATTCATGTCTATTAAGTTAGGGCTAACCACAGCTGAAACAATCGGGTAAGTGAAATCCAGAAAAATAAGAGAATAAGTTTTCTTGATGCTTGGGGAAGAAGGAATTTTGTAGACCTTCTGATCTTTTAATTCTAAACTGGCAAGATAAAACTATGTTGATAAAGGCTGGGGCTTAAATGAAGACTGGAATTTCTCCTTCCTGGGTATTTTATCATAAAGCAGGATTTTGGCTTAATTTTCAAGAACTATTCCCCAACTTAAACCTATTTAACAAATAGAAAGAATCATTAGATGAGAAATTTTTTTAGACTTAGAGTAATCAAAGTTAGAATAAAAGCCAACTTAATTCAAACTGATGTTTTTGCTTGTTTGGAAAGCTTTCTTGTCCAATATGTCTATAGCATATCAAGAAAGACCTAAGACTTTTGCTAATATTTTTTTCTCAATGAGAGTGATGACAGACATTTAAGAAAAATTATTGACACAGATCGAGGTTTGAGTGTATAAGTTGCCTTCTGTAATTGAGTGTCAGCTCACAGAGCTGTACATATTCCTCTTTTAAACATCAGAATCCAAAACGCAAATGAGTTAGCCCAGGAGTCAGCTTGTAAAAAGAAAAGATAAGAAGGCATCTACCTAAGTTTTTGTATTTAATAAGTATTGTATCAATATCACGGTCATATGCTATGAAAGTCAGATTGCACACTTTAAATATATACAAAGATTATTTGCCAATCATACCTCAATAAGGCTGAAAAAAAGTTGAAAAAAAGGAAGAGAAAAGAATGGAAAAGTATCCTATCTTCTGTCCTTGCTGTTTTCGTTCTATGGCAGGCTCATTCAATTCATGAGCTTGTTAGGTAGGAAAAGAATTTTATGGAATATTAATGTTTCCATCTTGAAGGTCTTGTTTTTTCCCCCCTGCAACTTTGTGGCCAAGAAGCAAAGATCAAAGCTTTGATAAGATAAACAAAAAGCATTTGATACCAACGATGAAATATTACTCTGGTAATATGAGTGAAAACACTTTCAATAAAAATCATTAAAAAAATTGTAGAGATTTGCTGTTACTTTAAAAACCTTAGGTCTTTCACTACGAGGATTATATTTTCTTATAGTCTTTATGTATCTTATGATTTAGTGGCTTTAAATGTTATTTTTATTCCCTTTTGTTCCCTAAGTTAAAAAATACATCTAAACACATTTCTCTAATGATCAACACAACCACTGATATAGTGACTACCTATTCCTTCCTTATAAGAGCACAGATTTAGATAATTCCTGCTTACTCCGCACCTCATTTCCTAGTTCTTGTTTGATAAAACTTAAATTCTGAGCCCAGATGAAGACTATTTAATTACCTTTTACACCCTAGAATTATATAATAATATTTTTGACACTTGCTGTTACATGACCCTGTAAATAATGATTTAGAACGTTTTCGTCTCATTAGCCATCATTCACCGTGAGCATCGCCACGCTGTTAAGAACATCCTGTTGCCTAGTCCCAGGAGCTATTTTTTAAATTGAGGTACAATATACGTACAACAAACTAATCCATGAATTTTCACACGTGTACCTTGTTTCCCACAGGGCATTTTGGAAGACCCACTAATGCACAGGCACACAATTCCCAAAGCATGACTTATGGGGTCTGGCTGACACATGGGACTTAAGTACAGTAGACCCTGGAGCGTGTTTCGGCTTCTGAGTCAAGCAAAATAATCCCGAGGGTGCTTTGTACCCACTGATGAGTCTCCCCACGGGCTCTGTCACAGGGTGAGGATATGATTCTTCCATCTTCACGGGGCTTTTGGTCTGTAACTCCTGCGCAGCACACACTTTCTAAGGACAAACAGTAATTTGCGGAGAGACAACCTTTGAAACTGAACCCAGAGAATTATTTTCCTAAAGTCAACATGCGCAGGGTTTCCCTCTCCTGGTGAAGATGCTGTTTCATGTTGTCATCTAACGCTGTTATCAGGACCCCTGTTCTCATCCTCTGCCCTCTGTGTGCCCAGAGCTCCCTGTGCGCATAGAAGCAATGCCTCCCACTGGGCCTTCCCAGTCCGACCCCCATCTGCCCTGGCCATGACCACCAGATACCCCAAAACGTATTTCCTTCACTTAGGTCAGTTCAAGTTGTGGGCATGGCTCCCTCCCACCGTCTCTCTACTGTAGTGGGAACAAGAGGTGCCTCATTCTTTCCCTCGTGCCGAAGGCTCCAGGGGGCGGGGCGGGGCTCTCCAGGTCACATGGGAGAAATGGAAACAGTTCACCAGGGTCTATCTGGGTGAAACACTCCTTCCTTTAACGCTACTAGTTGTTGACTGTGAACTAGATTCAGGTCTTTCTTCAGTCTGGGGATTTCTTCCTCTCAACTCTTTAAGCACTTCCTCTCTTTCTGTGCTGCTTTCCCTTCTGGAGTATTGCTTACTGGCGTGAACTTTCTGTCTTTGCGTTTTTGGCAGTCCGTCATGGACCCTAGCCTGATGTCTTTTGGGGAAATTGCACTTTCCTCATTGGATGCAATCTGTGGGGCTGTTTATCTGGGAGTCCTGCCTTCCCTCAGCAAAGGAATGTGAGTCTTTCCCTCTGGAATTTAAATTCTGAACAGAGTGATAAAAAGACCACCCCGGGCTGGAGTTCATTTTCCTCAGTGACTGTATCAGGATGAGACCGCTGAGCTCCCTTGACCCAGGCAAGCATCCTGCCTCTGTCCAGCCTAGTTCTCTAGTCTTGCTTCGTCGACACAATGAATTCCCCGGATCTTGCCAATAGCTTCCCTTTGGGCTTAAGAGCTGGTTCTCGGAAACTTCAGCAACCAAAGAGACATAGCTGATACACTTATTCATAGGATACATCTCTTTGATCTTTGATCTGTCCTTCCTGTTTATTTTCATATTTTCATATCTTTATCTTTCTTTCATTGAGTTTGTCTGGCACTTCAATAATTTTCTTTAGCTGTTTCCAAAACTTTTGCATGCTGCTGTCATGTGTTCATCACATTTGGTCCCAACTTACTTCTTTCAGCTTCATCCTCAGCCATGGCCTCTGCCCCATTCCATATTCTAACCACAATAAATGGATTTTCTTCCTAATCCTGTCATTTTCACTTTAATCTTCCTGCCAGTGCATGGGCTATTCCCTTGTCCTAAAATATTCTTCTACAAAACTTTGCTTAAATCTCCTCTTAGAAATCCGCCCTGGTTCCCTATGTGAAGAAAGACTCCATTTTTCATGCTCCCTCTAATGGGATCCCTTAGCATTTGGTCTTTTTTGACCTGTCACTTGAATTAAAATTATTTTCATCATGTCTGTTTTATCCAATAACCTGTGAATTTCTTGAAGATTAAGTCTGTACTTTACTTACCTCTGTATAGTCTCTATCTTACACAGTGCCCAGCACTTTTTATGTCCTCAACAAATGTTTACTGAGGGATGGAATGAGTGGCTGAATAAATGAGGGTTGCTCACAGACTACCCATCCCTGGAGTGGAAGGCAGACTCATTCATTGGTTGGGAGCTCTCAGCCTGCTGTTGTGTGCACAGAGCACACTTGCTTGTTTAGGTGTGTGGGTCTTCTTTGAAGGAATTGTACAATGAGAATGATATGTGACCTTTGGATGGCTGTTGACTCTGGACATCTGGCATTGAAACATTTGTTTTGCTTCTAGCCTTGCCAAAAATAAGAAAGCACATGTATCCATACCAACAATATTTATCGAGTATCCGTAATGGGCAAAGCTGGTCATTACCTAGGACACAAAGATGAATCTGACACAATACAGTCCTCAAGGGAGACCCAGTAGAGTGATGTGATGTCACAGATGACCCCACTCTAGGTATAAAGTGTCACAGCAGATGCATGTCTGAGGCATTTGACTAGAGCCTTGGCCCTCCGTCAATGCTTCAATGCTGGGAGATGAGATGGAGGCAGTTTTGAAGTACTGATTTCTTAGGGGTGCCTTTAAAAAATGATGAAGTGTATATTTCTGGAATTATAAAGCCTCCCACTTTTTTTCACCGCATTTAAAAAACTTAAAGAATAGTTGATTTACAATATTGTGTTAGTTTTAGGTGTATAGCAAAGTGATTCAGTTATATAAATACATGTTTTTTCCGATTCTTTTTCATTATAGGTTATTACCAGATATTGAATATAGTTTCCTGTGCTATACAGTAAATCCTTGTTGCTTATCTATTTTTTAAAATTTTCATTTTTTATAATCTTTTATTTTTATACAAATAAAAATATTTTTATACAATTTTAAAGGCTACTTTCTAGTTACAGTTTTTACTGTAAAACCTATTGGCTCTATTCCCCATGTTGTGAGTACCTCTTTGAGCCTGTCTTATACCCAATAGTTTGTACCTCCCACCCCCTCCTCTCTGTACTGTTCCTTCCCACCCCAAACCCTCACTGGTAACCACTAGTTCTCTGTATCTGTGAGTTGGCTTCTTTTGAAAGGCCCCTTTTGGAGACTTTTAATTCATAATTTGAATTGATCTCGAATTTCTCATGGAGGTCATTTACCTTGGAAGCTTTAAAAAAGTCTTTAGAGGACTCTTCTCGCTATGAAAATGCTCCTACAAAGTCCAAGGAGATTTCATTTTCTTGACATTTTCACCAAGTGTTTACAATGAAAGAGACAATTTTAATCAAGCATTTTGAGTTTTTGTCATCTGCCTGATGAAAACTGCTGTCCCTTTGTTTCCTTTGAATTGACTGGAAGCCCACACAAAATGGGGCGCAGAGTCATTAGGAAGAGCTGCAGCTCCAGGGGCTGAGGAGGGGTGTTGCCCAGGAGGATGGCAGGAGCTATGCCCACACATGGGGTTTCCCACCAGAGGGTTGTGAAGGCTGCCTTCCCTGTTACCAGGCAGGAGGGAAGCCTGGCCCAAGGAGAGAGCCAGAAAAGTACCTGTGGTCTCTACCAGCCACACTCAGCTTTCAGAGGCTTATGTAGACTCTCCTACAGCTGGTAAGGTTGGTAAGGATTCAGTACCTACCACTTTTCTTAAAGTAAGTTCATAAACAAAGGCTAACACTTATTTATAAGGGGCTTGCAGGAAACAAATATCAGAGTACCATTGTGGCCTAGGAGAAAAGTGGGGTCTCTGGAGATCCAGATGGACAGCATGATATCCCGAGCCTTTCTGGAGAGGGTTATCAGCAGTTTCTTAAGCAGGAGGAACTAGGAACTCATATCAGAGCCACTGTATTTCCTTTAGAGTTCATTATGTAAAAGTACGCCTAGGAAATTGTCAGGATTTTCACTGCAGACAGTGTGTTCAGAAATTCTCAACAAATTCCTTTATTATCTTTATAATGTTCTGAGTTAAAGAATCCTTCTAGATATTGTTATTTATACATATACCATGAACGAGTGGAATATGCCTGACCATTAGCATCAGTCCCAGGAGTGGGAAAAACTAGGGAAGATTTATGCATAGATAATTCACTTACTTTCCATCCATCCATCCTACAAATTAGGTTGAATTAATGAATATCTATTGAGTACCCGCTACAAGTAAGGGACTACACTAAATATTTTTCTGGAGAGTACAGAGAATTATGCCAAAAATAGCTCTGCGTTTAATCTAGTTGAGAAATTAAGACATAAATCTGCAAAAAGGTAAATAAAATACAAGTGGTAAGAATATATGAGAATGACAGTGAAAGAGTTCCACCTGGTATTATAGATCCAGCATTAAAGAATGGTGCCACTATTTATAACAGGCAAGACATGGAAATAACCTAAAAATCCATCAACAGATGAATGGATAAAGAAGATGTGGTACATATATACAATGGAATACTACTCAGCCATAAAAAAGAATGAAATAATGCCACTTGCAGCAACATGGATGGACCTAGAGATTATTATACTAAGTGAAGGAAGTCAGACAAAGGCAAACACCATATGATATCACTTATATGTGGAAGCTAAAATACGACACAAATGAACTTATCTGCAAAAGGGAAACAGACTCACAGACACAGAGAACAGACTTGTGGTTGCCAAGGGGGAGGGGAAGTAGGGGAGGGATGGATTGGGAGTTTGGGATTAGCAGATGCAAACTATTATATATATGGATAACTGAATCACTTTGCTGTACACCAGAGACTAAGACAACAGTGTAAATCAACTACACTTTAATAAAATAAAGTTTTTTTAAAATGGAAAGAAATAAAATAAAAAGAAATGGGGAAAAAAAAGAATGGTGGCGAATGGGCCTCAGGGAAGCAGGTGTCTGCACACCAGGGGGCAGGAATTAGTCAACATTTGGATGGGTTAATGGGGTTCGCCTAGTGGACAGAAGAGGAGGATTCATAGCCTGAGTGGGAGCCCGAAGAGCAGGAAGTACCCAGATTGATCGGGGTGATGAGTCAGACAGTTGAGCCCAGGGTTTGCAGAGGGGAGGATGGGCAGGGGGTGCGAATGGGGGATATTTTGGGGCCAGACCAGGAAGATATAATTAGCTCCCTATCTTGTGAAAGGCACACAGGTCAACAAAGCAGAAAGAGGTTTTCTTTTAAACTATACAATTATTAACTTTAATGTTAACTCACAAAGGTAGCTTAGTATGATGGGAAAACCAAAACCAAATAAACTGTAAATTGGAGATCTTGGAGTCCCCTGCTCTAAGTAATCTGTGGCAAACCCCAACTCTCAGCTTTCAGAAAAAATGTGAGCACAGCAATGACGGCCTCGCCGGCCACCCAGTCTCACCATCCTGTTGCCTCTCTGCTCACCGCCAAGTATCCTGGGTGATACTGCCTTGTTATCCCACAAGTGGGTCAGTTTTGGAAAGCAAGTGATCTGTCATTTGGAGAAATCAGAGTCACTGATTTCTGCTTATATTTCTGTACCAAAAGGAAAGAAAGAAAAAAGAAAGAGGCAAGTAATCCAAGAGAAAGTAAAAATCACTTAAACGCAATCTCCCAATTATTAGTAAATTCTAACAAAAAATGATACCCTCTCCCCCTCCCCTAATATCAATGGCTGGCAAAGAGCAGTCAGAGAAAGCACTCTGTTCACCAAACGCTCCCTGTGTTGGAGCAGGTTTTGTGGGGCAGCCTTTGAATTCCACCACCCATAGCAGCCAAGGGAGCTTGACCAGGGCCCTGAGAGCAGAGAGCAGATGCGGAAGGCACGAGGCTCTGGTGAGCTTTATGCACCAGTGGGATTGCGGACAAGCCACCGGAGAGATGGAGTACGATGAACAGTCTACAACTTTCTTGAGTAGGCAAGTCATCACTTTCTCTTACAACACAGCACAACACAACACAAATTTAAAGACATTTTAAGAAGAAAGGCCAACTTATCAGAAAAGATTTCTCTAGAATATGCAGGATGTCTGTTAGAAAGACAGGGAGATATGCCATTTGATGGTTTAGGGTGAGGAAATCATTTGAAGGGGGTGTTAAATGGAGTATTTAATACAGATTTACAGTTTGAATGGCTGGGTGATTGGAAAGCTGGCAGTAAGTAACAGAGCGTTTCTATAAGTCTGATGACCATTGTTTACTGAGGCCGTTTCCATTTTCTGTTGAAGAATGTACAGAGCTGAGTAGGTTTCCATCTCTTGTGGGTTTGGCAGCCATCTTCCCCCTTTTTGTATGGATAAAATGAACTTCTTCCATGTCTCTCCATTCCTCCTATTTCTGGATTATTTCCATAAGGACAGAGTGCTTTCTGGGATTGTCTGAGTCATTATATAATGAGTAGAATTCTGGCATCCTCATTTTAAAAAAAGCTATGATTATCATTAATACCATTTTTTTGTTTTGCAGAGTTCATCCAAGCAATAATAAAAAAGCAATTAGAAATATAAAATCATGGAAACTCTCATACCATTAAGAGGTCATTAAGCTTGGCAAGAATTGCTATATCCAAATTTCTGGTCTCATTCCTTGGTCTTTGGATTGCATTTAAGAAAAACAGTGATTACATAAATTTTAATACAATAAATGATGTTTGGCTAAAATTTTAACTTGTATTTCTTTGGGGGAAAAGACAAAATCTTGTGAACTGAAGATGGAGAAGCCAAGTTGACTCTTAATTACTATTTACTATTGTTTTGAATCCAATTTTTAACCACCAGAAATGATTGTATTTTGGGGCACCGGAAGCTTATACAATTCTAGAGGGCCCTCTTTAAGTTATGAATATAAAGTTAGGTATGAAATTGAATATTTCTTTAGGGTGAAAAAAACCCACACAGCAAATCCCCAATTTACAAAAACTGACAAATACAGAAAACAACAGTATCCTTATTAGACGAACCCATGATGCACAGCTAGAATGCTTTTTTTTCTACACTTCCTTAATTTACAATTCTGCACTTCAGGTGGTTTGAAGCCTTTTCCACAGACTAGCTTTTGCCTCCATCAGTTTCAAACATTGTTTCTTGTCTTCTATCCCTGGGTACCGTGGGACTCATTCTTAGAACGATGAAAGTTCTGGCCAAGTGAGTTGGCGGGGTGGTCAGTAGGATTATTCCTGGAAGCCATTCCTGCCCTGCAACTGTATAAATATGTCCCTCTAGATCCAAATTAAATGTACCCTCACCTTATCTCCTTAACTAGAATTCAAAAGGCCGGGGCCCCTGCAACTCTGCCTGACACTTCTGTGAGTGTGATGGGGGGAAGCTGGGGTAGGAAACAGAAGCCTTAATTGACTTCAGTTAAAATATCTCACCTGGGCAAGTTACCCAAGAGCCTGCGCCCTTGTGAATGCACTTTTACGGCACCTCCTAGAGCCTGGGGGGCCTGTGTAGGTGAGGAGTCTAAATGATGCGAAGCCGCCTCTGCTGATATCGCTTACCTTTCCTAGTGACAAATTTTTTGGCAAAAGAAACGCCAGCCAGCCTGCTGTTGGAGGGTCATATGTGTCCTCTCCTGTGTCCGCCTCCTCCCAGCACCGATCAGCTATGAGCGAGGTGTTCGGCATTCGAGCTCACAGCTTTCCTTTCTCTGCTTCCTTTCCTCCCCCAGATCCTGGCTCAGTCCTGATGATCTCAGAGTGCAGAGAGGTCCCTCCCTCGCCTTGACCACTCAACCGCCACGGCAGCAGCTTTGTCTGCTCAACCGCGTTTACTGTGTGTTTTCCCAGACCTGGACCATTCGGAACCCCTCTGCTTCCGATTTCTGCTATCTGACCGCAGTTTCCTACCCTCCCACGCTTACCCGCCTTCATCCTGTGACCCTTACTCTTTCACACTGTAGAGCATCCCACACTCTTGAATCCTTCTGCTTCTCATTTCAGGCAGCCCTTCCGTGACCTCTATCTTTTCCACTCTTGCAGCCTAGACTCCGAGTTCTACCACTTCAAATACTTTCAGTGTCTTATCTCTTCCCCTTTAGCCTCTGCGTCCAATTGTCCATCACAAGCTCAGGGATCAGTCATTGCGTCACCCCTCGCCCCATACCTTCTCCACCAGCTCCCCTAGGCCATGTCGTGGTGTCACGTGTATGGATACGAGCTCAGGTTTCCTCCACGTTAATAACAAACATTTATCAAGCTCTGTCTCCCTCTCTAGCCTCTGAAATATGGACATTCCCTGCCACTCCACAGATTTATTTTGGCTAAAATCAACAATGACTTCTTAATTGACAAATCCCATGGACACTTACTGTTTTAAGTTATGAAATATATCAAACATTTTGAAGAGTACAGGTAATAACAGGATACACTCTCATATGCTCAGCACTCAGATCCAACAAATGCTATATTTGCTTAGGAGATTTAAAGTTTTTATTTGTTTAGCAATAAAATGTTACATAGATATGTTTGAAAAACTTTTCATTCAGTCTTCATCCATTTCCTTTCCTCCCTGGTGAGTTAATCGATATTATGAAGTTGGTATTTATTCAATATGTAGTGTTATCTTATGTGTTTTAAAAATTCACACAAATGGTAATGCATATAATACATCACCCTGTGACTTGCTTTTCTTATTCAAATTAATGTGTTCACTATTTACCCATATTAATACAATGATATCTTGTTTATTTTAATTTCTCTTAAGTGATCTATTTTTATGAACATGCTACAGTTTATTTATCCTTTCTTCTATTGACATTCAGATTGTTTCTAGTTGTTCAATATTTAAGTAATGCAGTAATCATTAACATTAATGCAATAAACATTCCAGTACCTGTCTCCTTGTGCACTAGTGATAAAGCTACACTTTGTAACAGTATTCACAAGTTATGCCTGTCTTCACTTTTACTAGACATCACCAAATTATTCTCCAAATTGGTGTACCAATTTATGTGACCATTAGCAACACGGGGGTTCCCATTTTCTTGCATTCTTGCCAATACTTGGAATTATAAAACTTTAAAATTCTGCTAACATGGATATGAAATACTATCTTACTTCAATTTACAATGACCTCATTATTAGAGAGTGTGGGTATATTTTTGTGAATTTCCTGTTGGTATTCTTTATCCACTTTTCTATTATGTGGGGGTTCTTTCTACATTATGACTACTAATCTTTCATTGCTTTGGAGTATTGCTCTGTCTTTCTGTTTTAAAAAAATGTTTCTGTGATTGACATACATATAAACAGAGGAAGTTCTTCAAATCATGACCTTACAATGCTATCTTGACTAGAAGTTCTGAATTTTTTTTCTACTTTATGCTGCAAATGACTTTCAAAGTAATATTTACACAGAACAGTGTCAGGAAAAATGTTGTCTATCCCTGGGGTAATCACTGATAATGTTCTGGCATAATCTTGCCTATTTTTTCTTTCAGGGTAAATTTTTCTTTCTTTATTTAAGACACATTTTTTGCAGTCTGTTTATTGGCTGAGCCTAATGGACATGTTCTGTCTTTTTGTTTTAGTAAATTCCTATTTATATGGATTTTATCCGGGAGGGAAATCAGCTTTTTGGAAGGCAGACACAAAGCAGGATGCATAGCTCATTTTGATTCCCTCGTTGATTCTGTGTGCCTCCACAGGGGTGGACTGGTCCTGGAGCAGCATGACTCATCTTTCTCAGTTTGACTGGATATAACGAAAGCTCAGAATGTTGCTCCAGAAGGTGTCATAGAGAGTGACTAGAGCTTTCCAAAGTGCCACCTTTGACTAACTCGCTTACTAAGAAGATCTGGCTAAAAACACTCTAGCATCCAAGACACAAAGGCAGCAATTTAAGCAATGTACTTCTCTTCAGATTCAGAGATTTATATATCCTAAATGTAAAAATACGTAAAGATATAAGCCAAGAAAAACATTCCCCAATATGAAAAACATTACCACCTTCCCTCGCCACCCCAAGTTCATTCTTGAACTTGCTTAAAGTGGAATTTTCAAAGATGAAATAATTCAAATAATTTAAAACCTTAGACTCTCAGTAAGAGAAGTAAGATATTATTCTGTTTTGAAAGTTTGTCCCCAAGCTCTGAATGACTGGACCATGTCTTAGAGTGTGTGTGGAACATGAAAGTCTTCCTTCAGCTGTAGCTCTCTTCTGTCAAAGACGTTTTGTTAGCTGGTCCCTGCGAGGAATTAGTTCACAATCCTATGCTGTTGACACATTCTTCTCTTTTCCCAGGAATGTGGGTTTCAGGAATATGCTGAACGGATTCTAGAAAGGTTTGGAAGCTCTTTGCAGTCCAGTGCTTCTAGGATAAGGTTTGCTTGTGGTTTGTTCTCTTTTTTAAAAAAGTATGGCTGAAACAAGGGACTTAAGCAATTTATTGAAAATACAAATATTGATCTGATTTGAAGTCTGTATGGCAGTTGTCCTGATTCACCTTATTTGCAAGTTCTCCGTAAATACCTACCCCAGAAATTACCTGCCTACTGTGATCTTGAACTCTCATTATTACTCCCCAGTGAGTTTTGCTGATTCAAGAGAGAAAATTTTGGAAGAACATCTAGATGTTGAGTTGTTCTCTCCATCTTATGTCGGCTACTGACTGTCATCTCACAGAAACTTTAAATGGAAATCAATAATTGGGTTTCAGAAAAACTTATTTTTCACTCTTCAGAGGCATTGACTGAGTTTCCAGGCAGCAAAGCTGAGTCTGATTTGGAGCTCACTTTTCAGTGGAACCTGTTCACACACAGAGCTCTCTGTAGCTTTTTCTTTCTGGAGTTCCCTCTCCTCCCTTCTAAGTCCCCTTTTGGCTTTTTGTTAGTATGTGTTATTCATTTTCCACAAGAAAATTCATCTTTGGAGCCTGGTGACAGATCTGATTCTGTGTAATTGATGATGAGTATAAATTTCAGTTGCTTCTGTTCTCTGCAGTGAGGGTGGGGATATAATATCGGTGAGGCCCAGACTCTCAGACTAAGGGCCTTTTGTGTTTTCTTAAGGTTTCAGGAAGTTTGAGTCGTTTATTTAGTGTAGCACAGTTAAGACAAAATTAGATTTGTTTCTCTAAAGCTAAGACATTTCTGTGTCTGCTTGTTACTAAAGCACTGAACCATCCCTGGACCTGATAAGTTTGGGATACACTGTGCTCCCTTCAAGCTTATGACATTTTAACCAGGCATGGTCCAATTAACCTCTGACCTTTCTCAAGTTCATCAGGAAATAGACTGGTACTCATTGCTAAATGCTAGGTTTGTCGTTAAAATTACACATTACCCAAAGAAAGTCTAGTAGCAGGAAATGTGTGAGAACTAATCCAGAGAAACTAAAACAAACCTTTGGCTTACCTACAATTTTATTGGCATTTCCCTCTTGACTCCATTTCCCTTTAAGTCAATAAAAAACTAGGGCTACTTGTTAAAACTTCTGCAAGGCTTTGTTGGCAGTCACGTGGTGAGCTTTCTGTTCCATTTCTTCAGGGGTCTTTCCTGAGTCTACATGATCAAGGGAGGGCTTCTCGGAAATGCTTATGATAATCACTGTTGATGAGGTTTTTAACCTTGATTAGAACTTCCTAATGTAATGATTTTTACCTAAATGGTAGTCAGGGCACAGAGTTGGGTCCATGAACAAATTGAGCAGATGGGGTTTTGATATGGAGGTTTATCTCTGGCAAAGACCTACTCTCAGGGGTAGATACAGAACACATGCTAAAACAAAAGCAAACAAAAATACCATGGGCATCATTGAGGGAGATACAGGAAGATACGCAGCCTCCTATAAGAAGCCTTGGGTAACACCGGGGGACACATTTCTATTCATGTTCTGCAATCAATTCTGACCCAAGGTCATTAACGTTTGGTCCCCCAAGGTATGTGTGCTTGAATTTCTAAGCTGGAAATAATAGAGCAAGCACAGCCTCTGTATTTGCCAGGACATTTTGAGAGTAAGTAAAATAATAGCTTTTTAAAGAGTAGTTCATAAACATAAAGAAGTTCAAAGGCATAGTGGTTAAAATCCTAGGCTCTGGAGTGAGACAAGTTTGGGTTTGATTTCTACTTCTCCCATTTCCTAGCTGTGTGCTCTTTACTTTCCTAAACCTCAGTTCTAATTTGTAGAAGATGGTCAGTTACGTTCTCCATCAGCTGGTGAATAAGGGGTCCAGAACGGTGTCTGCCATGCTGTAAGCATCGTGCACCTGGTAGCGAGGTCACGTGCGTCATGTGAATCGCTGCCTTGTCAGTGTGGATGGGGGTGTCGATAGAAACAGTCTGAAAAGTGTGAGAAACTGTTTGTCTGGGGTCTGTGGCAGGGTCTGCCCCCCCCCCGCCCGCCTCAGCTTAGCGCTGAGCAAAGCAGCCCAAGGGCAGCAAGGCCCTGCCTCATGTGCCAGGCTCTCATTAGCCTCTTCCTCTGCCCCCAGCAGGTCTCCTCCCCACACCCCTACTCCCCGCCCACCAGCACCCATCCAGGTCACATTCCTGGCAAGCTCTCACTCTCAGCTGCTCGTCAACTAAGGTGTTGGCTGATAACAAAGCTATGAACTGATAAGGCTTAATTACTTCAAGTGGTATTTTAAAAGGCCAGGAAGCCTTCAAGAGCTAAAGAAATAATCGAGTAATGACAGGCATTAACTCTGTGTGTGTGTGTGTGTGTGTGTGTGTGTGTGTTTCTGGGAGATGTCTGGGCCGGGAGCCTTGACTGTCCTTAGAATAAACCCTACAGAGGTTACCTGTGCCACCTGGGTCACAATAAAGCAGCTTCTTTGGTCTAAAATTGACACTGATCCCACTTAGGAACTAATCGAAGCCATGCTTTTCCTATATTGGATTTAATACACTCTGCTCTTAGCCTGGGAAGCCTTAGGACAAGCATAACAAAAATACAATTTAATTAAAATGTTAAAATATTTATATGCCACAATCTTTGTGATCGAATTAGAGACTAACTCACCCCATGGTCAGAAATAGTCACAAGGATTAAAAGAAAAAAGAAAATAGCTCTTAAGAATAAATTGCTTACCAAGTATTTCAAGTTGAAGGTGTCCAAGTTAAGAAAATAGTAAATATAAGAAGGCCAAAAGTTCATAGTAGTCCTCAACCGGAATTTCGTCTCCCTCTTGCTGTGAAGAAGACAAGTTGGACCAGAATAGACGGCTACTGCCTGCTGCAAGCTAGACCATGCTCAGAAGATTTGAAATTCAATAATGTCACAGTACAAGCTGGGGGAAAAGAAAAGCCTCTGGGGAACTCTTTTGTAAAAGATTTACCAATATGCAACTAATTTTGATTCAGGAAAATTGTTATTGAATGTTGGGCTAGGATTTGTTGGCAGGGTGGCCACAGGTAAGCATACAGCCCCATGTGTATGTGTATATTGCCTTCTAAATATTTGTCATTATATTACCTTTTTTCCTTGATCACCTACTTTATTTATTTATTTTCCCATGGAAAGGCATTTTATTTTAAATACAGCAGTGTGTACATGTCAATCCCAAACTCCCAATCTATCCCTCCCCCGCCTTCCTCCCTGGTAAGCATAAATTCATTCTCTAAGTCTGTCAGTCTGTTTCTGTTTTGTAAATAAGTTCATTTGTATCATTTTTTTTTTAGATTCTGCATATAATATCATAATACTTTCAAGGTTGCAACTAATAGTATTTTTTTTGCTGTTTTCCAAATTGCTCCCAGCTTTATTTTTTCATCATACTCTGCATGTACAAGAAGTGGGTTTTAATTTTTCAGTATTATTGAGGAAAATACTAAATTTGTATTTTTAAATCCAAATTTAAAGAAAAATGGCACTAAAACCATTATTTAATATTAGAACCATGGAAAGTAGATCAGAAATGAAGTTAGCTTACTGGTGCCACTAATAGGATTTTGAATTCTATTTTGAACTATGAAAGTGAGGTGATGCTTGAGCCTCTGCTACAATAGAAGGACACTTGTTGCATCTCCAAGGACTTTTGGAAGGTTTCTGAGCCCAGTGGGAGCAGCAGAGGTGAATTAGGAGAAGCCATGGGAGGGATGATGTCCCCGGCCACTTTCAACCACAGTGTAAGGTTCATTCATTCATTCATTCATTCATCAAATGTGTATTGAGCTACTATGTGTGATACTTGAGAAGAATTTTTGGGCACACAGGGAGCATATAAGGCACAGGGTCCCCATGCTTACGGACAGGTGCTGTTCAGGAGAGGTCCCTGGAGCTATGCTTGGGGGATGCCACCTGTCAGGGAGGTCCAGGAAGGCTTCCTTGAGGAGACAACAGTTAGGCTGGTATCTGAGGGATGAGTAAGGATATTCAAGGAAAGGAGGAGGGAACAGAGTGCCCCATGCAGAGGGCCCCCAGCTCCTGCAAGCAGGTTGGGGAGCATTATTTATAACAATATGTTCAGCCTAAAAGTTAGGTTACAAACCATAGTACGGCAGTTGTGTTCAGCATTCTTTATTTCAGCAGCTGCTTGATTTCAATAAATGTATTTCTTTCAACAACTCTTAATTTACCAGGGTGGTTGGAAAAATGTACGTCATACTGAAGGAAGTTCTATGATGACAAGAAATGTGCTCTTGAAAAGATCACTTTTGTCCCCAAAGAGATTTTGCACAGTGTGGAAATCAGAGATACCTTGTTTATCCATGAAACATGGATGTTTCTGAAGGCTTCCCCACAAATGTCACCGCCCGTCCTGCTGGGGATCTAAAGAACTTGAAATTCTAAACTAGGAGGGACAGGGGGAGGCCAAAACACTAAGTTAAAAAGAGCAAAGTTGGAGAATGTTGGAGAATCTGGCAGCTAAGTGGGCTCTAGGGCTAAACCCGAGGCAGGCTCCCACCTGCCCGTGTAGCCTGGATGGGGCCCGCCTCCCCCAGGGAGGGTGTGTTAATTTGCTGGGACTGCCTAACAAAGTGCCACAAACTGGATGGCTTAAAACAACAGAAGTTTGTTGTCCCACAGTGTTAGAGGCTTGATGTCTGAGATCAGGTGTTGGCAGGGCCACGCTCCCTCCGAAACCTGGAGCACCCTTCCTGGCTCTTCCAGCCGCTGGTGGTGGCTGCCAGTCTCTGGCTTGCATCTGTGTCACTCCCTCCTCGGCCTCTGTTGTCACATGACCTTCTCCCTTTTCGTCTGTGTGTCTGTCCAAATGTCCCACTTATAAGAACACTAGTCATCTTGGATTAAGAGCCCACCCTAATGACTTCATCTTAACTTGATTACACCTGCAAAGACTCTATTCCCAAATAAGAGCACATTCTGAGGTCCTGGGCTTAGGACTTCAATGTATCTTCTTTGGGGCCACAGCTGAACCTGTAAAGTGGGTCTCGGTACAATTTCTGGCACTAAACACAGAGAATTTCTGCTCCCTGAGCCCAGGTATTTCTCCCCAAGATGAAGAGTCATGATGTCCAGCTATCTGCCTCAAATTTAACCCTCGGTGAATGGCAACACTCTCCCCAGGAACAAAGTGAGCAAAGACCCAGAAAGAGGTGAGAAGGGTCCACCAGTGGCGTTTTGCCTCCGGAAAGGAAAATCAGGAGGAAGAAGTGTCATACCTCCCCTCACCACCATTTGTGTCCACTGAACATTCAAGATAACACATGTGAACCAGAACCCATTTTCAAGGTGTTTCATTCGCCATGGACTTAAGAGGCATGCTTTCTTCTGTGTGGGAAGGCTTTGCATTTTGCTTGTGGCTTGTATTCCTGGAGAAAAAAGAGCACTGTCCCCCAGCACACGTCCAGGAGAGGCTGCTAAGGCGCCTTGGTCGGACCATCACCCCCTACCCAGGGCTGGTCACTGCAGTGTGGCCGCTGGGATCCTCTGGTCGGGCCTGGGGTCACATCCCTCCCACCCCCCAGAAGGTGCAGAATTGGGCAGGGGCTCAGGCCCACCTCAACCCATGAGCTTGGGTTTATAGAACAGCCTGCCCGTGAAGTCTGTCTTGGGACAAACCTTCCAGAGGTTTCTATAATCTCAGTTTGGAATTACTGTGTTTAAGATCAGCGATTTTAATTGCGGTGGGAAGCATTTTGGAAAAGTGTGGGTGTGCTTTTGCTTGTCAGTGATCTAGAGGCACAACTAACCTGTGGTGAGCAGAGCCCAGGGAGTCTAGACATTGTGTAACACATGGGACCGTCCTGAGTGACAGAGTTCGGTACATTTGCATGACTTTCAAACATCCCTCTTGATATCCTTGTAGGGGAAAACCCTTCTCTTTCATGAACCTCCATTTTATGTATGAATAAAAAGTCTATTTTGTGCCATTTCATATATATTGATTTTTCCAGGAATACAACTAGGAACTGTGTATAACAAGGGAAGATAGAGTTTTATTTTTATTCTGAACTTTATCGGGAGTTGTTCATCCAGAATGAAAATGACTTCACGAATGGCAATGCCCTCACAGTATCTGGTTTACTAACCCTGACATCAGTCTGTATTTGAGGCTGTCGCTTTCATGGTGTTTTTAAGACTTCCTGATTAGATGAGCAATACATTTGCCTACTGAAATACATGTGATTTTTCTCTTGCACTTTACTATAGTTAAGTAATTATATTGATTAAATTATGTGTGTAGGAAGGTAATATTAACTGTGAATTTTGTTTCAAGATAATAAGGAGAATGCTATAAAATATTTGTAGCAAAGAGGGCGCTGAGTCTGATTGTATTGAGAACCGCTGATTGAATGTCTGAGCGTGTCTGTTACTTCCTCAAGGACACCTTCCCTGCACTCCACCCGATGCATCTCCTCCCCACCTCTGTGGAGGGTCAGGTGCTCTTGCTTTGTGTTTCCGTGGAGGGTCTTGTGCATCTCCTTTATGATGATTGATTTTTAAATTATGTATTTTCCTTAACAGACGGTGTGCTTCATGAGAGTAGGGACTCTAATTACGATATGTAGTCCTAAAACAACTTCTGATGTGTAATACATATTTAATATACATCTGCTGAATACACGAATGATTAAATAGTCACCCTGAATACGCTTTTCTTTTCTTCTTTTTTTTGGCCGCGTGGCTTGCGGGATTTTCCCTGACCAGGGATTGAACCCGTGCCCCCTGCAATGGAAGTGTGTGCGGAGTCCTAACAACTGGACCACCAGTGATTTCCCTGAATATGCTTTTCTATTCTTTATTCTTAGATTTCCTGACTCCTCATCCTCCGCTATTTTGACTCTGCATCTGAGTTCCTGTTGGTCACCCAGTTTTTCTCTGGATAACATGCTTCGAACTCAGCCTCCTGTTCTGGTGCCAGAAATCCTCCCAGGAACGACTTCTTGGGCGTCTCACCTTGATGTCTAGCTGGCCTCTGCAGGCCTCCGACCTTCCTTTCTTCCATCTAGAATCACCTTAATCCTACCCCTCTATGCTCTACTTAACAGGTTTTCATTAACGTCCCCTCACAAGCCTTTTTTGTTTTTTTAACATCTTTATTGGAGTGTAATTGCTCTACAATGGTGTGTTTCTGCTTTATAACAAAGTGGATCAGCCACACATATACATATATCCCCATATCTCCTCCCTCTTGCGTCTCCCTCCCACCTTCCCTATCCCATCCCTCTAAGTGGTCACAAAGCACTGAGCTGATCTCCCTGTGCTAGGAGGCTGCTTCCCACTAGCTATCTATTTTACATTTGGTAGTGGATATATGTCCATGCCACTCTCTCACTTAGTCCCAGCTTACCCTTCCCCCTCCCTGTGTCCTCAAGTCCATACTCTATGTCTGCGTCTCTATTCCTGTCCTGCCCCTAGGTTCTTCAGACCTTTTTTTTTTTTTTTTAGATTCCATGTATATGTGTTAGCATATGGTATTTGTTTTTATTTTTCCGACTTACTTCACTCTGTGTGACAGACTCTAAGTCCATCCACCTCACCACAAATAACTCAATTTTGTTTCTTTTTATGGCTGAGTAATATTCCTTTGTATATATGTGCCACATCTGTCGATGGACACTTAGGTTGCTTCCATGTCCTGGTTATTGTAAATAGAGCTGCAATGAACGTTGTGGTACATGACTCTTTTTTGAATTATGGTTTTCTCAGGGTATATGCCCAGTAGTGGGATTGCTGGGTCATATGGTAGTTCTATTTTTAGTTTTTTAAGGAATCTCCATACTGTTCTCCATAGTGGCTGTATCAATTTACATTCCTACCAACAGTGCAAGAGTGTTCCCTTTTCTCCACACTGGTGTGAGGTGATACCTCATTGTAGTTTCGATTTGCATTTCTCTAATGATTAGTGATGTTGAGCATCCTTTCATGTGTTTGTTGGCAATCTGTATATCTTCTTTGGAGAAATGTCTATTTAGGTCTTCTGCCCATTTTTGGATTGGGTTGTTTGTTTTTTTGATATTGAGCTGCATGAACTACTTGTAAATTTTGGAGATTAATCCTTTGTCAGTTGCTTCATTTGCAAATATTTTGTCCCATTCTGAGGGTTGTCTTTTTGTCTTGTTTATGGTTTCCTTTGCTGTGCAAAAGCTTTTAAGTTTCATTAGGTCCCATTTGTTTATTTTTGTTTTTATTTCCATTTCTCTAGGAGGTGGGTCTAAAAGGATCTTCCTGTGATTTATGTCATAGAGCATTCTGCCTATGTTTTCCTCTAAGAGTTTTATACTGTCCAGTCTTACATTTAGGTCTCTAATGCATTTTGAGTTTATTTTTGTGTATGGTGTTTGGGAGTGTTCTAATTTCATTCTTTTACATGTAGCTGTCCAGTTTTCCCAGCACCACTTTTCTCCATTGTATATTCTTGCCTTCTTTATCAAAATAAGGTGACCATATGTGTGTGGGTTTATCTCTGGGCTTTCTATCCTGTTCCACTGATCTATATTTCTGTTTTTGTGCCAGTATCATACTGTCTTGATTACTGTAGCTTTGTAGTATAGTTTGAAGTCCAGGAGCCTGATTCCTCCAGCTCCGTTTTTCTTTCTCAAGATTGCTTTGGCTATTCGGGGTCTTTTGTGTTTCCATACAAATTGTGAAATTTTTTGTTCTAGTTCTGTGAAAAATGCCATTGGTAGTTTGATAGGGATTGCATTGAATCTGTAGATTGCTTTGGGTTAGTATAATCATTTTTACAAGGTTGATTCTTCCAATCCAAGAACATGGTATATTTCTCCATCTGTTTGTATCATCTTTAATTTCTTTCATCAGTGTCTTATAGTTTTCTGCATACAGGTCTTTTGTCTCCTTAGGTAGACAAAAGGAGACCTCCTTAGGTAGGTTTATTCCTAGCTAGTTTATTCTATTTGTTGCAATGGTGGAGTGTTTCCTTTATTTCTCTTTCAGATTTTTCATCATTAGTGTGTAGAAATGTAAGAGATTTCTGTGCACTAATTTTGTATCCTGCTACTTTACCAAAATCATTGATTAGCTCTAGTAGTTTTCTGGTAGCATCTTTAGGATTCTCTATGCATAGTATCATGTCATCTGCAAACAGTGACAGCTTTACTTCTTCTTTTCCAGTTTGGATTCCTTTTGTTTCTTTTCCTTCTCTGATGGCTGTGGCTAAAACTCCCAAAACTATGTTGAATAATAGTGGTGAGAGTGGGCAACCTTGTCTTGTTCCTGATCTTAGAGGAAATGGTTTCAGTTTTTCACCATTGAGAACGATATTGGCTGTGGGTTTGTCATATATGGCCTTTATTATGTTGAGATAAGTTCCCTCTATGCCTACTTTCTGGAGGGTTTTTATCATAAATGGGTGTTGAATTTTGTCAAAAGCTTTTTCTGCATCTATTGAGATGATCATATTGTTTTTCTCCTTCAATTTGTTAATATGGTGTATCACGCTGATTGATTTGCGTATATTGAAGAATCCTTGTATTCCTGGGATAAACCCCACTTGATCATGGTGTATGATCCTTTTAATGTGCTGTTGGATTCTCTTTGCTAGTATTTTGTTGAGGATTTTTGCATCTATGTTCATCAGTGATATTGGCCTGTAGTCTTCTTTCTTTGTGACATCTTTGTCTGGTTTTGGTATCAGGGTGATGGTGGACTCATAGAATGAGTTTAGGAGTGTTCCTCCCTCTGCTATATTTTGGAAGAGTTTGAGAAGGATAGGTGTTAGCTCTTCTCTAAGTGTTTGTTAGAATTCACCTGTGAAGCCAGCTGGTCCTGGACTTTTGTTTGTTGGAAGATTTTTAATCACAGTCTCAATTTCAGTGCTTGTGATTGGTCTGTTTATATTTTCTGTTTCTTCCTGGTTCAGCTTTGGAAGGTTGTGCTTTTCTAAGAATTTGTCCATTTCTTCCAGGTTGTCCATTTTATTGGCATAGAGTTGCTTGTAGTAATCTCTCATGATCCTTTGCATTTCTGCATTGTCAGTTGTTACTTCTCCTTTTTCATTTCTAATTCTATTGATTTGAGTCTTCTCCCTTTTTTTCTTGATGAGTTTGGCTAATGGTTTATCAATTTTGCTTATCTTCTCAAAGAACCAGCTTTTAGTTTTATTGATCTTTGCTATTGTTTCCTTCATTTTTTTTTCATTTATTTCTGATGTGATCTTTATGATTTCTTTCCTCCTGCTAACTTTGTGGGTTTTTTGTTCTTCTTTCTCTAATTGCTTGAGGTGTTAGGTTAGGTTGTTTATTTGAGATGTTTCTTGTTTCTTGAGGTAAGATTGTATTGCTATAAACTTCCCTCTTAGAACTGCTTTTACTGCATCCCATAGGTTTTGGGTCATTGTGTTTTCATCGTCATTTGTTTCTAGGTATTTTTTGATTTCCTCTTTGATTTCTTCAGTGATCTCTTGGTTATTTAGTAGTGTATTGTTTAGCCTCTATGTGTTTGTATTTTTTACAGATTTTTTCTTGTAATTGATATCTAGTGTCATAGAGTTGTGGTTGGAAAAGATACTTGATACGATTTCAGTTTTCTTAAATTTACCAAGGCTTGATTTGTGATCCAAGATATGATCTATCCTGGAGAATGTTCCATGAGCACTTGAGAAGAATGTGTATTCTGTTGTTTTTGGATGGAATGTCCTATAAATATTAATTGAGTCCATCTTGTTTAATGTATCGTTTAAAGCTTGTGTTTCCTTATTTATTTTCATTTTGGATGATCTGTCCATTGGTGAAAGGGGGGTGTTTAAGTCATCTCTCTGAAATTGTTCTGAACTTCTAACCCATGGAGCTCCATCCTTATGTTAGACATGACAGTCTGTTCTGTGGAGGCTGCTTCCTCTAGAATTAACTTTCCTTCATCTGGACCGGAGTAACAAGTCTGATGGAGACTTTATTCTCTCACAGTCTAGTCCGGGTCAGGAAACCATCGCAGGTGACCTGACACATGTGCCCCACATCTTCAGACTCTTCTTTAGAGCTGATGACCCTCAGGAGTGTCCTCTTTTGTTACCGATGGGACAGTCTTCATCTGTCCTGGGAGCAGAAGGAGAGACAGCAACACGTGTGTGGGGCTCTGAGTTTCCAGTCGTTGGGCCGGAAATATGTTACATGAAAGGGGTCATGCTGTGAGAAATGATCATCCCTTAATCTTACACAGGATTTGTTCCAAAATTAGTCTTATAGACTTAGACTGGAAGAATTTGACAGAGGAACAGTAGGTATTGAAGGGCCAGCACAGGTCCTGGCGGGAGGTGGCGGCAGACCCACATGGTGGTCCCTGTGGGTTGGTAGGGGGACAGTCAGGGGGGCTGTGAGAGCTGAAGGGAGAGTGACAAGAGGGAGGAGAGCCGACAAAGAGAGGCAGAAGGGACACCAAACCAAATGTTTCCTTTTTGAAGACAAATTCTAGAACAAACCCTGTGTGGAAAGATGATAAGGTCTTAACTGGGTAAGTATTTGTAAGAATGAAGGATCCTTATGCGTTTGCAGAACGGGGAGACCAGGAGATTCAACCTCCGTCTCAACTCACTTCTCTGATCCCGGTGGCGCTGACGTGGGGCTGGGGATGTGAAGGCAGACACATCCTTAGTCACGAGGATGCTTCATTTTGCACAATGTCAATCAAATCATCCTAATAACAACACGTCTTTGAATTGCTTTAGTTGCTATTCACAGATATGTGTGGTGACTCTGTTTTTGAAAAAGCAATCTTCTGTCACTGTAACATGAAGTGGGCAATCACTTGACCATACTACTCTGCAGATCCTTCTGCCTGCGGCAGGTTTGCTGAGTGCACCTGCGGTGACTCCCAGGCACCGGGAAAGTGCAGGGAGCCAGAGCTCCCATGAGCGGGGTGGGAGGATCTGAGCACAATCCAAGGTAAGTGCTGCCTGACCAAACAAGCCAGTGCAGTTGCTGAATAAACAATTCCCCTCCTGCATCTGTCCAACTAAACATTTGTACAGTGGCTGATCAAGGCGCTGTGCATTAACTACCACGTCCAGTAGTGACGATTTACGTCACCTCTTCAGGAAGATGCTCCTGGCGGACCTTTCATTTTTGCCGTTTATGCTATGACATTGCCAGGATGTATTGTCTGCATTTGCCAAACACAGCTACAGGCTAGCTTCAATTCATGTTTATTTATACGGATGCTCTTCACACCAGGGTAACAGCAGGTCGGGCAGAACGAGAGAAACTTTTTTTGTTGAAGACACACCACAGACGCCGGGACTTGAAAGAACCCCTTTGATTCTTTCTTTGACTCAACAGAGCCAAGAAAGCAGGTTGGGGAAAACAATAACTTGAGGAACATGGATAAAGTTAATCCTTAACTTGAGACCATTAAAGCCAGGAAATGGAGGTGAATTTAAAAATCCTGTTGGCAGTGATTCTGTATTCATACTTGTAATGACTTTCCTTCTTCTCCGTCTTTTCCTTTCTTCCCACAAAGATGGTGCTGGGGGGCAGGCAGGGGGAAGAGCTGAGAATAAGGTTTAATATCATGAACTGAATTCTTATCCTTAAAGTAACTTTGCCACCAGGTTTCCTTAGGTGTTGAATTCAAATCACTTTTGCTTGAAAAGTTTGGCTTTCTTTTGGTTAAATTTTCTCCCCTATTGCTCCTTTATTCTTCCAGGTATATGTATATCTGGAAATCTCTGTTTCAAAAGAGGCTGATATAAACTGTTGGAAGGCTTCCACATTGAGAAAATTCTCATCTCTACCAAACCACTGATCACCATTCCTAGGCGAGGGAACAATGATTCAGCATTCATTACAAAATGACTCCTAAGCAATCATGACCGTTTTCAGGGAAAAAGACAATTATCAATTTCATGGACTCATACGTGATCCTGATGACTTTCAGGGGCTTACAATGATCAATGACCCATTCCCTGATTAATTAAGAGCTTCACCTGCCCACCCATATAATATGAACAATAGTGCACTTGCCAAGCTGCCTATTCTATTTCCTGATGACAAAGCCTCGACTGAGTGGTAATGGAAAACTCAGACCTGCTCTCTAGATTTCGTGCCTCTGGAGCCAAATACAGTGGCCATGGCTCAGTGGCCACAGACTCTCAGATTTGCTAGGAGCTGGGATAATGCCCTTCTTCACAAAGCCCACATCTAACTCACTTTGTCTTTTAGCCTCAGAAGCATTACTCTTAAAACTCTTTGCAAATAGCGAACGGGGCAGTTTGCCAAGAGGGAAGAAATGTCTCAGGTAAAGAGCAAGTTTCTTGGTACTGATGCTCAGACGCTGGTGGTCTATTTCCCTGCTGCCTTCCTCTCTTGCGCATCGGATGCGGAGTCCGCGGGTGGAGTGGGGTCACTGGGGTTCTCTTAGCATGGCCCCTTCCAGACTCTCCCTTCCTCTTCTCTAGAGCCCCCAGATTTAGGGTCCTGTCCCTGCCCACACTTTGCAGTCATCAACAGCCCCTGGGGCCCCCCTGGCATATCACAGTCTTTCCACCACGACTGTTACCCTCTTCTTGGTATTCGAACATCCACGAGCACCATCCTTTCAATGTTCTGGTCTCTCAGTTCCTTGACCTCTTCTCCAAAGATCTCACTCCAGACACCACAGCTCTCCCTTGTTAATAACTGCAGTCACACCCTACAGTACCCCCATTCAGGAATCCAGTCTCCGGCCACACCCTCCTTTCACCTGCACCTTTACTGCCCCATCGTCAGGGATACTTTGACCCACAGTTCACCTGTCCTGTTGCCTGCGTTGTCCCTCATCCCCTCTACGTCTTCCTTCCCCTCCATTCCCAGCTTAGATTTCAGTTTCATCGTTATAAGCATTCCCTGTATCACCATCCCTCTCCTTTTCTCTTCGAATCAGACTTACCTTGCAAAACCTTAACACTGGTTACATCCACTGTCCATCTACTCTGTACCTGAACTGAGTAGCTAAGGGTGGCTGGAGAAAAACACACACCCGGGCTGACCAATCTAACTCTAATTCATGCCCACGAGCCTCCCATGGGCCCTCATGCACGTGGCTGGGAGACCACGTACTCTGGTCCACTCAGTCTTCCTGGCCCTTGCCTGTGACTCTTCCTCTTCTCCTTCTCGTTCATTCTTCGCTTAATGGATAATCTGGTTTCCCATCTAACCAGAGTGTAGAGCTGACCAGAAGAGAACTTTCACATCTCTTCATTTTTCTCAGCCCACCTCCCTGCATCTGGATTAGGACCGCACGTCTTTCCTTCTGCTACAAAAAGGCAGTTGGCCAGGACCCGGAGGCCGGAGGCAGGAGGCCTTGAAAAGCCAGATGGGACCCGGATGTGCAGAGGCTGTGAGGGGCAGCCAACGTGTGCCTCTTTAGACCTTTATCTTCAGC
This sequence comes from Balaenoptera acutorostrata, assembly GCF_949987535.1. Classification (NCBI taxonomy): domain Eukaryota; kingdom Metazoa; phylum Chordata; class Mammalia; order Artiodactyla; family Balaenopteridae; genus Balaenoptera; species Balaenoptera acutorostrata. The sequence goes on along the minus strand of NC_080066.1, from coordinate 10,079,546 downwards.
CAAGAGGAGGTCCCCCTCATCCACCCAGACTTTACATTTCCCCAAAGTTATAGAGTTATCCAAAAGAGATGATCTAAACCAGTGCTGATAGGGAGTTGAATCTTGATTACTTAAAGACAATATTTAAACTCTAGGAGACTGTGTTATTTTTAATTAGAAAGTTTGTTTTCCCTACTACCCAGGTTGTAACTCATGAGTCATAGAAAAAGTAAGGGAGCTATATCTTTCTCAGCATATTTGAGGAACAGCAAATCCCCTGGTTCCACGTCTTCTTGCCATCGCTTCTCTTTGGGCCTTGGGTTAAGCCCACTTAGGACATCGCAATGGTGTCTCACCAGTCTCGCCCACTCCAGGGCACCTTGCACACCACTGCCAGCCCCTCCTTCTTAGGATGCCAGGGGGAGGGCTCTAGTCCTTTGCTCACAATCCAGCCAAGGCTCCCCTTCACATTCAGGCCCCAGTGTTGGGCACGGCATGTAACGCCCTGCAGGGCTGTCTCCCCTCCCTTCCCGTTGCCACCTCACTGTTCGCACGTGACACTTCAGGGGTCACACCCTTCGGTCCCTGAGAATGTGCATATTCCCATTTGTCCCCTTCCACTGGCCTAACTCGCCTTGACCTAGTCTGCCAGGAGAACTCCTACACATACTTCAGGCCCATCTAGTGGGTCACCTCCATTACTACCCTCCCATGAATACCCTGGATGGAGCTGACTGCTTTCTCTTTTTGACCCTTGTGGTACCTTGTCCACGTGCTTTTATGACAATATGTACAGCGACTTCTTTGAGTCCTTATTTCTGTGTCTTACCCTCCTCTGAGGGTGGGACCAGTCCTGACTCATAATGGAGCATCAGGGTCTGGCGGAGTGTCCTGCACATAGTAAATGCTCAGTGAATATTTGTTGAAGGACAAAAATGAAAGAATCAACTCACAGCGTGTTTACCTTTTTTCTAGGTCTTGGGCTTAGTCACAGATTGAACAGACAGTACATGTGGTAATTAAAAAAAAGTAAACAGTCAACAAACACAATGAAATGATAGCAACTAAATGACATTTAAAATTTGGTGCCGACCTACCCGACTCCTGGGAACCAAGTGAGGTTGTACGTGTAAGTCGTCACTGTCCCTCCTTTTCAAATGATGTTCACCCTTTTTAAACATTTGTTTTTAGAAATAGTAGATTGTGTGGAGTGCTTCATCAAGTGTGTTCAATAACCCATAAAAAAGAATGAAATAATGCCATTTGCAGGAACATGGATAGACCTAGAGATTATCACACTAAGTGAAGTAAGTCAGACAGAGAAAGACAAATATCATATGATATCACTTATTTGTGGAATCTAAAAAATGATACAAATGAACTTATTTACAAAACAGAAATAGACTCACAGACAGAAAACAAACTTACGGTTACCAAAGGGGAAAGGGGTGGGGAAGGATAAATTAGGAGTTTGGGATTGACATATACCCACTACTATATATAAAATAGTTAAACAACAGTGTCCTACTGTATAGCACAGAGAACTATACCCACTATCTTGTCATAACCCATAATGGAAAAGAATCTGAATAAGTATATATAAAACATCGTACAGAAAAATCCGAACAAACTTTTTGGCCAACCCAATATATATGTATGTATAAATGAATCACTTTACTATATACTTGAAACTAACACAACATTGTAAATTAACTATACTTCAATAAAAAAGTGTTCAGTAACCATTGAAAACAATACCAAAGAGTCAAATAGCCAAGTTGTACAGCCCATTACTAAATGAACACAAAGCAAGAAGCCATCATTTAGATGCTGGGATGTGCAGACCGACTTGGCTGAAAGAGTCGGCTTCGTCATCTCAGGCAGTAACTGTGACCCAGGAGGGTACTGCCAGTGTGGCTGTAGTTGAAATTCTGCACTTGCTTTGCTGTGAGTCTCTGTGCTTCGTTCCACTGGTGCCTCGAGGTGCTTGTTCTGTTTCATGTTGGGCGACAGCTGTGTTGGCGAGAGAAGCGTTGGGAGCAGGCAGTGGACTTTGTTTAAATACGGAGAAAGCCTTTCTCTCTGGCCTGTAATAAAGCCCTTTCACATTGTATTCAACCTGATATTATCTCATTCGCTCCATTGACTATAGAATTCTTATACATATGTTCTGGTCTTATAAAAATTGAATCGAGCAGCAGCTATAAATAATTAAACTTATCCTAGCTGGGACTTGCCAGTATAAAGGTGTTACAAATTCAAAGCCATACCAGGGACAGTAGAACAAGCGAGTTATCATTGCTAAGCCTAACAACTGCCAGCTTCTGGGTCTGTGCTTCTATTTGACTGGCTTGTTGCTCAGTCAAGGTCGTTTGTGGCCATAGACCCCCATGGCAGGGGACAGAGAAAGACTTGCCATGGTTTCTCCTAGCTGTCCTGTAAATGTGCAGGGGACAGTGAGACTTTTCATAGCTAACCCCAATTTATGTTTCTGGAAGGTTCTTCACAATTAGAGTCAACGTGTTGCTGCAGCGTTAGTATTAGAAGCCCACACGTACACCAGCAGGGAATGTGGGCCTCACCCAGGGGTCCTGCCTGTGGCAGCAGACACACCTCTTATCTTTTCTACTTTCAAAACCTAACCATGCGTCACTAGATAAACTCACTTCAAAATGGGAGTACAGTTGCTACCAGATCCATCTCAAACCATTCACTTCGGTAACAGAGCTTAATTATGATCTCAGCTCAGGATAAAAGCCTCTGAGGGTCTTTGTGTCATCCCTTCTAAATTTGATTACCGACTCAGCGTGAGAATTCTTGGGAGGTACTACTCTAGTAAAGCTTAAATGCATAACAATTGCCTTGAAAATGAAATGATCACCAGAGAGAGAAAGAGCGTGTGTTTCGCTTTTCCTGAGTGTGACCAGGGTACTGGGATGCGGGCAGGGGGCGTAAAGCCTGGGTGAGCCGCTGGCATCACAGGGCACCAACTCTAAAACGACTGGAAGAGTCAAAGTGAGTGTGCGCATGGGACGAATTCCCAGTCGCAGAGAAGGCTGGTCCGTGCTGACAGACGGCAGAGTGACCACAAGGCCAGAGGGGCCCTGGAAGGGGGGTATTTGAAAGGCAGATACTGTGCAAATTATGTACATGGGAAGGATGTAAACAGCAAAAACTGCGTGTGGGTTTATATGTGGAATCTAAAATACAACACAAATGAACATCTCTACAAAACAGGAACAGAATCATGGACATAGAGAACAAACTTGTGGTTGCCAAGGGGGTTGGGGGTGGGAGAGGGATGGAGTGGGAGTTTGGGATTAGCAGATGCAAACTAGTATATAGAGAATGGATAGACAACAAGGTCCTACTGTACAGCACAGGGAACTATATTCAATCTCCTGTGATAAACCATAATGGAAAAGAATGTGAAACAATATATATATATCTATATATCTATATCTATATCTATATCTATATCTATCTATATATATATATATATATATGTATAACTGAGTCACTTTGCTGTGCAGCAGAAATTAACACAGCACTGTAAATCAACTATAGTTCAATTTAAAAAAAAAAACAACTGTGTGTGGGGAAGAATTCAATCCAAGGAAAGAAAGAGGAAAGGGGTGGTGAGAAGAGGAGGGCACAGCAGCTGGCTTGCGAGGGAAGAGGAGGCTGACATTTTAAAACAAATGCAAAAGGCTGTATCTCAATTTTGCCTGGAACCAACCTGCATCATGGCGACTGGACATTGTCTGTGGCTGAAACTTCAGCTCCAAAATCCACTTTTTCAAGAAGACCCACTGTCTCCAAGTGCCAGTCCTGCTACCTTGGCTCTCAGGTGCCAGAGATGGATGAGGAATGACAGCTCTCGAAGGCCGCTTCTTACTGGAAAGATGCTTAAGCCCCGTGGACACCAAGCCGGTTTGCTGACTAATCCACCAGGACAGCTGGTTTCTCTGTTCTCTTCTGTGAACCTCTCCTGAGATGGAGATGCCAAATTCAGTGGTCAAGTACTGATAGTAGAGAAATTGTTTCCTGCTTCAAGTGACAATTGTTCCTACGTTTTTCATTCCTCTGTGAGTGAGGGAGCTATTCATCCGGTTGTCTTAAGAAAAACCCTCTTATATTTGACATTATTAAAAGGCCATTATGTAACCATATCTGAGCAGTTGCATTCTCTGCATTTTTCCCTACAATTTGGAAAATTTATATTAAATGAAAAGGAGTGGTGAGTAAATAACGTTTAAACACATTTTGCATCTGTTTATTAATTTATCAGCCATTTATGGAGGGCCCACTATGTGTCATTATAGATGTCAATGGAAAATCCCACTCTGGAATGTCACAGAGTTCTGGAGGGTTCTAGAACCAACTCCTGAATTGCTCTGGGTCTCCCCACCTTGTAAAATGGCAAGGATGATACTTAAATGATCATGGTGAGAATGAAATGCTTAAAATGCTGAAAATGTCAACTACATAATAGATGTATAATGAATTTCAGATTTTCATTCAGGAGCTATGCCAGGTACAAAGGTTCAGAGAAAAGCATGATTCTGATCGTGCGTCTGGGAGCACACTGTGAACGCGGGCAGGAGCTGTGGCCGGGACCTGAGGGGAGTGATCACGACAGGCTCCCCAGGGGACACCCCCGGTCTGGAGGTGGGGCTGCAGGGAAGGTCAAGTGAAACCTCTAAAGTGGCCAGTTGCCGTGGTAGCGAGAGCTCTTGGGACAAAGCATTCCTGTGAAAGCAGCCCTCACTCCCCACCGGCCCAGCCTCAGAAGGAGGCGGCTGGAAGGAACTAGTGGCTGGGCTTCCAGCCCAGGGTATGGGGCCCTCAGCCTCTGGAGGGCGCCTGGCAGGGCTGCTGCTCGGGGACTCTGCCGGGGTGTGCGAAGGGTTGTGCTGGGTTGAATGCCCGTTGGCTGAATGGCCACTGTCTTAGGCTGGTAGAGCCCGGACGGAGGCCTGTCTTGGTGGAGGGACCGCACGGGGCTCTCGGGTCTCAGATGCAGTAGCAAGGCTGCAGGGCTGGCAGGTGTTCAGGAGGCCTGTGGGTCAGTGGGTCTGTGGCATCTCTGATGCCCATCAGGGCGAGTTTCCCAGCAAATGGGCAGGGACTAGATCCCCAGAGAGCAAAATGAGATGCGGCAGGAGAAAGCCTCACCCCCAAAAGGCCTGGGCTTGAGAGGAAACAGCAGCCCCCCGTGCTGGTTGGTGCAATCCCTCTGTCGGGAGACAGGCTCTGCATTGGGTGTGATGCTCAGGCCAACCTCGACTCCTGATCATTTCGGGGAAAGAAATGTCATCGACATAACTCCTGCCGTGTGCTCTTTCCTCTCTGCTCTCGTGTTCCCATGACCCACCTTCCAGGAGACAGATCCGGCTTTGGTTGTGCAGGATGAGGGCAGATGGCACTTTGAATGGTGGTGGTTGGTGGGAGAGGACGCCAGAGCCACCGGCCTTGCGGAAGGTCTCCGTGTCCACCGGGCTGCGGGCTCACTCTTCACATCTAAAAGGCTAGCTTCTGAGGCTAATCCACCGTCCTCACCAGGCCTTTCCTGTCCTCTGCCCCTGATGGCAATATGGCCTTGTGCCTTGTTTCCCAGGGCCCATCAGGCCTGAAGGGTAGGAATTGGGACCATCATTTTACAGAAAAGGAAACGGAGGCCCAGAGCTGAGGAGGCTTGTTTGGGTTCGCAAAAGCTTGGAGGGAAGATCTGAACCCAGGCCTGTCTTAATGCCCAAAGCTCTTGTTGTCCCCAATATACTATGCTTTACGTAGTTATAAAAAATGAGTTCTGTGTTTGTTTTCTTAGAATTGGGATCTCAAGAGGCATGCAGGTCACGTGGGTGACTGTCCTGTGGGTCTTAACGGGGAGGGTTCCCAGCCATTTCCTAAGGCCCACCTCACCGAAACCTCGAATTGTCTTCTTATTCTCTAACCACTTGTCCTGACGTTGCATCAGAGGTGACCAGCTCCCACCCTGTCCCCAGCCCTCTCCGACTGCACGTCCCCAGGTGGCCCCGTGTTGCCGGGACTGCGCAGACTGTGGGTGCAGCCAGTTTCTCCCACCTACTTGCCTTCCCCCCAGTTTGCTGCACAAGTAAAATTTCAATCATCCTCCACCATTACTGTGGCCTGAAGGAGCAGAGCAGCGGAGAGAACAATTACTAATAACCTCTGTCCCTCTAAGTCATGGCAGGCGCACCAGGAAAAAGCCAGGAGTTGCTGAAATTCCTCCACTTCTGCAGATGTGTTGCCTTTCTGGGCCTGTGTGACAACGTTTGCTCCCCCTGCTGTCACTCTGTGCATCCCCAAGTCTCGTTGGATGGCATTTCATGACTGCTCCCTGCAGCAATGATGGAGATATGTCAGGGATGTCAAAGGCAATGGCTCCAACAGAAGGAAGCAGCTCCAAGCCAAGGTCGTGATCTCCGCCCCAAGGACCTCGCTTGCCCTGGAAGATGTAGTTGGAGGGTGTTTAAGGCAGACTAAATAGTTTAAAAATAATCAGGTAACTATTTTAGACAGAAGCCAAATACTTTTGTAGTGGATGAAACCTGTTAACGTATAGTCCTTTAGGAGAAAACATCATGACTTACTCTCTGTTGGTATAACACTTAGAAAGTTCATTTCCACCTCTTACCCAGACCAAGCTCTCTAATAACATGGTTCACAAGCATATGTATCAAATGCAACTTCTGCTAAATTAATATAGTAGATTAAATATATTAAATAACCTCACCAACGGTAGAACTGCAGAAGTTCATATGTGTAAATTTTTGTGAATTTCCATCCCTCCGTGAAGCAGGTGACGCTTCTTCTGTTCTCCAATGAGCAGCCTACGTGGCTTGTGGGAGACTTAAGGTCACAGTCGGAATCATAGTGCTGTTATTGGCATTGATGTCAGTATCACATTACCAGTGTTTCCCACCTCTAGGTATTTTCATTTCTTTCTTCTTTCTTTTTTCCTTCCTTCCTTCCTTCCTTTCTCCCTCCCACCCTCCCTCCCTTCCTTCCTTTCTACATAAAACACAATTTTTACTATATTGCTTCTATCACAGCAAATAGAGAACTTTCCAAAGGAGAAAACAAAAACAATGAATCTCACGCCTCTGAGAAGGTAGAGTTGCACAGGAGGCAAATGAAATTACAGCATCAGCTCTGCAATCCAGAAACTAAGCTGTTAGGTCAGCAGCGAGGTGGAGGAGGGGGAGAGAGGAGTGAGCCCAGGACTCCTCAGGCTCCAAATGTGGGTTAAAAGTGGTTGGAGGTGGGCTTCCCTGGTGGCGCAGTGGTTGAGAATCTGCCTGCCAATGCAGGGGACACGGGTTCGAGCCCTGGTCTGGGAAGATCCCACATGCCACGGAGCAACTGGGCCCGTGAGCCACAACTACTGAGCCTGCGCGTCTGGAGCATGTGCTCCGCAACAAGAGAGGCCGCGATGGTGAGAGGCCCGCGCACCGCGATGAAGAGTGGTCCCCACTTGCCGCAACTAGAGAAAGCCCTCGCACAGAAACGAAGACTCAACACAGTCATAAATAAATAAATAAAAGAACGTGAATTTCTTTAAAAAAAAAAAAAAAGTGGTTGGAGGTTTGCAGCAGTCCCAGGTTTCTGGAAGACATGAAAAAAAAATTATATCTGGAGGAAGCATCCTCAGCTTGGGTCACAGATTTTAAACAGATGAATATCAACCAAATGTCAGCTTACAATCAAAGATCACCAAAACCATGTAGATAAAAGAGAAGAACGAGATTTCACACAAACAATAAATAACAAATTTAGACCACCAAGAACTCCAGATATTAGAATATCAGACAGAACTATAAAATAGCTATGGATGACATGTTTAAGGAAACAAAAGATGTCGATTTCTCCTTTTATGACTGTTAGTATTTGCTTTCTAAAAAGGAAAAGAAAGAAAAGAAACTAAATGGAAATTATTCATATAAAACTGTTCTGTGTAGACTTTGAATGTCTTTATATGAGTAAAATGATGGAAGAGGCTGTTTGGTCCTGGTAGGCAGGACTATTCACCGGAAAGAGATGTTTACATTTCGAAATGTTGAAATGCACAAAGTAAACTATTTTATCACACTTTTAGCTAAGAGTGTTGAATGTTTCCAAAATTAGTAAATTCATGAGGTGGAAAGTGACCTCAGACTGTGTACCTCTTCATTTACAGATGAAGAGATGGAGGCCTAAGTGGACCAAGTTGCTGCGATCAAATAGCTAGTTAGTGGGTGAGTCACAACTAGCGCACAGCTCTTTGCCCACGAATGAGCCATCTCTCCACAACAGTTAAATAAATTTATGCTTGTGATCATTTTGGGCAGCTCGATGGTTGCTTCCTTGTCTTCATATGGTTTTATTGTTGTAATTTTTAAACACAAGATTATCTAAAATTGTTGGCCATCACATTTTTCTTGTATGCATTTGTTCCTTGAATGTAACAGGAGATTCCCATGCCGGATCCCCTGCACACCAGATGGTTTATGGCTTGGCAGGCAGGCGCCTGGAGAAGACGGTGTTCAGGTACCAACTTGCGTTTAGGAAGTCTCCTTCAGCTCAAGACCATCCTGGTAGAACTACCACAGGAAACCTGGACACAAAGAAGGGGGAGGGGAGATCAGGAAGGCCTCGGGTTGGTGTCAGGGTGGTATCAACCAGACCACAGGCTGCTCAAGAAATCTGATTTGTAAGTGTGTGCTTTCATAGCCAGGCCTGTGCTGGTGCCCCCAGAGATCAGATTCAAAGAAATTCAGGGAACATTTGTTGGCTGCTGCTCTCAAGAAGCTTGTGTTTTCTTGGGGAGGAACTATTACACATCATGCCACCTACTGTAAGGTAGGTAGTTGCAAATCATAGGAAGGAGAGGAAAGTTATGAGTCTTTCTCCTGTTCCGCCCCCGCCTGCCCTTCCCATCTGCAGGGGTCGCTAATTAACTGGTCACATTCCAAGACCCTGGTTGGCTACTTCACGAGTAGACAAGGTCACCATGCTTAAAAGGGCACAGACACTTCTGCCACCTTCTCTTTGTTCGAGGTCACCAGGCTCGGCCCCTCTTTGCACATCCAACTTGCTCTTGCTTCCCGAGTGTGGGCTTGGGTGTCTGGGAATGCCGCTTGTAGCTGTGGTCAGTCACTTCCTGATGGCAAGATTGGGATTTGGAGGAGAAAGGAGAGGCCCTGCTTGAAGCCCAAGCCTAGATCAGCAGAGTGTCCCAGCCTCGGGGTGGGCGTTTCAAGCCCAGATGGTACAAAAGGAGCACTCCAGTCTCTAGATTCCATGGGAGAGCATTTCTTTGGGGATCTGACCATAGGAGGAGGGATGGGCAGGGCACAGTCCCAGCATTTCTCGCCCAATCTGATATCATCCCTGTTCCCCGTCACCCCTTGTGCCAGAATCAATAACAAAGTGGTGTCAGTGTTGAAACAACCAAAGACTGCTAGTTTGAGAACTATTACAAGTAGCTGATGCGATTCTGGACAAAACATTTTCAGCATGAGCCAAAGACACATTATACACAAGCAAAGGCAGGATAAACGAACACCCAGAAGTTTCTGGACTAAAAACTTCCCTTCAACAAGGGACCATGTGCCCTCCTAGAAAGCTCTAACAACACATGAATAGTGGGTATCAGCTGGTGAGGTGATGGGATTGAGTTGGGGGCAGAAATGCCGTGAGACCTGATGTAGCCCAGCTGCCATGGGATTTAGAACGAATCTGTTTAACTAAAGAGCATTCGTCCTGGGAGAGCAGGGTGCAGGACTTCAGCGATAAGGACAGAACAACATTTTTGGAAGGGTTGAGGGATGTGTACGTCCTGCCGGCACCCCAGCACCCTCGACGCCCCTCAAGGCTTCCTCTTAATCGGGCCCTTGGATTGGGAGCCACAGGAAGTTTGACAGATGACATCTACGTGCTTCAACGTCGGGCCAGCTTTGGGGGCATGGGAGGCCGGTATGGACTGTCCAAGGCAGGTCCCTAAATGAAGCAGGGAGTTCTTAAAACGTTTGTCAGCAAGTGAAGGGAAGGCCCTTTCCTCAGGTCCTTATCTCCATGGTGAACTTGGAAGAACTCAAATTGCCATCGCCGGGTGAAATTCAGGGTGAAAAATCCCACTGCTGAATGAGGTGCAGAAGCCCTGTGGACCAGGCTGCTTACACTTTTGACTCTGTGTCCATGCCAGACGTGTAACAGGGTGTGTAAGGACAGCTTCCTTGAATATTTTTGCTATTTCTTTTTTTAACAACTTTGCAGTTGACTCCTTTATTTGCTGGGTGGGGTGAGGGATAGAGAGAAGAATAGGAAAGGGAGTGAGGGCAGGGAGGGGAAGAGCGATGGATAAAGGGGAAGAGAGGCCTGCCTTCTCAATTCCTTGCTAAGAGTTGATGATTGATGGTGATTAATCTAATTTGATGAATGATGGTGATTGATCTAGTTTGATGAATGATGGTGATTGATCTGATTTGACCTTCAAGGTGGGTGCAATAACATGGTCAAGATAAACTTGTGTAAACTATTTCCTATTTGAATTATCTTGAATACTTGGATCATATATTTTATAGAAAGTCATATCTACTCTTTAATATTGGCTTAAATCTACTTCTTCAACAAAACCTTTTCTAAGCTCCCCAGCCAGAAAATGTTTAGTTCTCTACACTTTTTGAGCATATTATTCACTTGAAACTAATTGAGTGGAACTCTATTCAACATGATTATTTCCAAGGGTACGTGTGTCTCACATCTCCCAGTAGGTGTTTTTCTTAGGGAGAGAGGAACCATGCTCGCTTCAAACATTTTCCTCATGGGCTTCCTACACTGTGTTCTGTATAGAGAGGATGCTTAATGACCATTTGCCAGGTGCCTGATGTTTGGAAAGTTTGGCTCATTTTCAAGGCTATGCATTTTAAAGTACTGACAGAAAACCAAATTTTTAAATTCCATTTAGGTATTTCATTGTCCTGACTTCATCTTAGTAGGAGATAGACTTATTGTCCAATATATTATTTTTAATTTTCTAATGTGGATAGTAATAAACCAACTCATTCAAATGTTTTGAAAAATTAGGGATGAATAAATTTTGGCATCCAAAAGTAAGTACAACGATGTCTCTTTACATTCAGGTCATATTAATGGAGATTGAGAAAATGTACCAGTTAGTATTGGTGTGAAAATGATGAGTTTAAAGTTGCACTTTTAAGTTCATTATGTATATAAATATATATGCAAACCAAATTTCTAGTGACTAAACAGAAAATGACTTGGATAAAATAGATGGAATTTTGTGGATAATTCTGAGGTACAGGAGAAATTAAAAAAATTCTGAGGACTTATGATAGGAAGCTCTAAGACTATAATCCTCCCAGCCTCTTGCACTCTGTTTAAATAAAGCAGATATTAATGTTGTTTAACAATTTAATTAAACAACTTTTGATTAGGTAATGCAAGTGCATGGCAAAAAATTCAATGAAACAAAGTCTTTCCTCTATTCCTGTCTCCCAGGTCCCGGTCCCCCTCCTCAGAAAACTACTCTGTTTCTTGCATTTTCTTCAGAGATATTCTCTGTGGATACAAGCATATGTCTCAATGCACCAGTTCACTTTTATGTCATAAATGTTGGCATGCTGAAAAGAAAGTCCTACGCCTTGCTTTTTTTCACTTACCAATATATCTGGAGATTGTTGCACGTCAATACATGGGGATCTACCGTGTTCTCTGTAGCACTGCAAAGTTCTTTGTTATAGATGGAGCGTCATTAGTCAGGCAGATAACTTCAAGGTTGTTATACAAGACATAATTTTTAGTGGGAATGTCTTCTTCAGAGCAAGTCTGGGCTTTTGCTGTACCATATGAATTATTGCTGGAGATTCATGGCTTTGTTCTCTGGAGTTTCACTCTCATTCAAGGTCGGCGTTACAACATTAACAGTTATATTCCTGGACCCTGCGCCTTCATGCTTCCATTTAGACTGGTTGTTATTCAACCATCCTGTACTACCATCAGCCTTGAACTTGTTTTAGAAACTCCTATTTTTTGGATTCCTTATTTTTGATTCCTCCAGTAGCAATGTATGGAAGAGTTTGTGGAGATTAATTTTCTTTAGTCCTTGAATATCGGAGAACACCTTTATTCTGTTCTCACAATAGGATGGTAATTTGGTTATAGGTACCTAGGTGAAAAATAATTTTCTCCAAAATATTTTAGGCATTAAACCAGCATTCATTATTTCGATTGAGAATTCTGATTCTTTTTCTTCCAATTAACCTATTGTTTAGCTCTAGAAGGTTTAGGAATTTCTGTCTTTGATTTTTTGACCTGTCATTATAATGTGTACCTTTTGTCTTTTGTTGTGCTGGACACTAATTTAGTCCCTTTCACCTGAAAAATTATATCCTTTGGTTCTGCAAATTTTCTTGTAATATTAATTCTATGACAATTTCATTCCATCTCTTTTTTTCTTTCTGTTTACTCTTTCTGGAACTGATATTTCTTGGGAGTTTGGTCACTGGATTCAAACCTTATTTTTTTCTTTATATACTTCATTTCCTTATGGAGAATGTAAGTTCTTTGAGGGCGGAGATTTTTGTTCACTTTTTGTTCCCAGTACCTTGGAACAGTGCCTGGAGCATGGGAGGTGCTCAGTAAATATTTATTGTATGTTCTTTCTCTGTTCAATATCTAGTAGATTTCTTCAAATTTATTTTCCACACAACTAATGCTTGGCTTCTGGTATGTATTATGTTACAATGTTTTCCTATGATTATTATTATTATTTCTTTCACTTTCATTTGTAGCCAATCAATCAAACAGTCAGGATTTTACTCCTTAAATATTTCTTGAATTTGAACATTTACTTCTATTTTCTCTGCTAACACCATAGGTTGAATTAAGACCACCTCTTGCTGGTTTACTGCAAGAATTTTTTTTTTCCTCTGAGAATCTCCCAGCTGTTCTGCCTGTGTTTACTCTTGCTTTCTTCTACTTTATTCTCCATGGTGCTCCCAGAGGGATCTCCCAGAAGGCAAATCTGCTTATATCACCTGCCTTCTTTTTTTTTTTTTTTTTTTTTTTTTAGGTGGTAGGATTTTTTTTTTATTGAAGTATGGTTAATTTACAATGTTGTATTAGTTTCAGGTGTAGAGCAAAGTGATTCAGTTTATATATATATATATATTTCTTTTTCATATTCTTTTCATACTCTTTTCCATTATGGTTTATTACAAGATATTGAATATCGTCCCCTGTGCTATACAGTAGGTCCTTGTTTTTTACCTATTTTATATATAGTAGTGTATCAGTCACCTTCCTAAAACTCTTCCATGGTTTCCCTTGCCCTTGGGATAAAACCACCAGCCTACGGGCCCAACCTGATCTGGCCCCTGCCTACCTCTCCAGCCTCGTCTCTCGCCTCCCCAACCTGGAACCACCACTCTTGCTCCCAAGGGTCCTGACTGGTCTTTCATTGATTCAGGTGTGAATGCTTTCCATCCCACAGGGTTTTGTAGCTTCTGTCCTCTCTGCTTGAAATGCTCTTCTCCATCCAGGGTCACCTAGTTAATCCCTCCTACACTCACAAATGCATATAACACCTTGCATTTCCGTTAATGTCACAACAGTATACAATTGATCATGTTTGTTGTCTAAGCTTGTCCCTAACCCTGGAATGACACTCTTTGAGCACAGAACTGTGTGTTTGGCTCCTATTCATTGTTGCCTCCTTAGTGCCTGGCACAGTGCTTTTGCTTGGTAAATATTCCTTGAATGAATGGCCTAAATATTTTGCATCGATCATTTACCTAAAATCTCAGTGACTCAAGTATGTGCTGACTTAAATATTTTGCATTTGTATAGGGTTTTACATTTTACAAAATACTTTCACATCTATTAGCTCACAATAGCCTAGGGGATTCGGTGTGGCAACTCTGATGATGTTGATTCTGCAGCTGAGGAAATCCAGTTAGGGTCACGTAATTAATAAGAGAGGGAACATTGCCCTTGTACAAGCTACTCCATGGGTCTCCTCCATACACCATTCTGGTGTTTTCTTGGGTGTCAGGACAAAGCAGCCAAGAGCATCTTTGGCTGCTATGAGTGAGAAAACACTGCTGAATTGAGACCAGTAGAGGTTCAATTTTATGGTCTGAGAAATGAGACATTGGGAGAATCTCTCCAGTTTCCACGGGAGCAGGGTATTAGGCCGGTCAGAGCTGAGCTGAGAAGAGATGTGCTAGTGCCCTGAGACCTTGGTGGGAGGCCTGAGTTGGAGAAACAGTCTGTCCATAGAACCAGTAGTGACGGATCACCAGCTACATGTGGTGTCCAGTATTTGGTGCTGTGGGATCCAAAAGCCATATGACCTGGTCTCTTCCTTCAAGAAACTAAAGCAAATCACATGAGAATCCATTTAAAAATACAAATTGTACTATATGTCATATGCCAGAATACACAATACCACGTGCTATTGATTTTTTGGGAAAAATATAAATGTTAGCAAAGCTTGAACCATAAGAAAGAGACAGGTGGAAGAGACAAATGTGTTCATTAAAAGATGTTTCTTGGGAACCTACCACATGTCAAGCCTTTATCTAGGCACTGGATATGCAGCAGTAAACAAAATGGGCCCTGTTCCTGCTTTTACAGATACGTGAGGCTAGGGAAATAACGAATCTTAGTCTAGGGACAGTGGGGAGATGAATTTGCCCAGAACTGCACTCTCCAATAATGTAGCCACTAGCCACATGTGGTTATTTAAATTTAAATCCATTAAAATAAAATAAGATGAAATAGCAAAAAAAATTCAGTTCCTCAGTCACACCAGCCACATTTTAAGTGCTCAGCAGTAGCATGTGGCCAGTGGCTACCATATTGGACAGAGCAGCTCTAGAACATTCCATCATCACCGAAGGTTCTGTTGGACTGCACCCTCCTAGAATGTAATATTTGGGTTGAAAGCTGTCTTTAAGATGAGTGACCAGGGACTTCCCTGGTGGTCCAGCCCTTAAGACTCTGTGCTTCCACTGCAAGAGGTGCGGGTTCCACCCCTGGTGGGGGAACTAAGATCCTGCATGCTGCGGGTGCAGCCAAAAAAAAAAAAGAAAGAAAAAGGTGAATAACTAGTCTCAATGGAGAGACTGGATCTGGGGGAGGAGATGCTTGACCTGGAGAGAGGTCTTAACCAGGGCAGTGGTGGAGGAATGTCGAAGGGCCTTGCAGAGGGTGGGGTAGACAGAATCACATGCAAGGGCCGCAGCCAGCGAGGACTCCGAGCTTCCTGCCCGAGTGACCAGAGAATGAAGCCACCTAAAACAGGCACTCGGAGTTTAGAGAAAGAGTAGTTTAAGGACCATATGATGAGAACAGTTTTAGGCAGGGCTCAAAACAAACAAGAAAGCAAGTGTGCATGTTTACCAGACAGTGGACGGCAAGAGACTGGAGAGAGAGAGGGGCAGGTGTAATTGGGATAACTGGGTCCTTCTGAATTAGTCAGCTCCCATGTCAGACAGGATTGCCCATGTCATCTTCGGTCTAACTTGCCTGATTTTCTAGCTCAACTGGTGTTAAACAGGAAGGATTCGGAGACCTGGGTTTGAAAAAAAATCTTGAGCCTCGGTTTTCAAACCTAAAAATAAGCATCCAGATGAGTATTCATTAAGATAACTGTGGTAATACGTGCCTGGCACAGTTCCTGGTCCCACGTGGGAACCCATCCATGGTGGTGCCCTCCGTCTCTCCCGTGGGCGCAGACACCACCACATCCCTGGTGAACACCTGATAACTCACCTGGATTCTGCAGTTCTTTGTCTCCAGCGGAGCTGGGGGGCGCCGCGCTCTCATTTCTGACGGAGTGACAGCAGCTCCCCAGCAGCCAGAGCAGCAGCGGGGGCAGAGAACGGGCTCGGGGCTGGTCAGTTTCCCCGGGGGCGTGGCCTGGCCCGCTCGGTTATTCTCCGCCTGTCAAATGAGGGGGCGGAGCAGGGTGGCGCCTGAGGTCCCTTCTGAGATCTCAGTGTTCAGGGCCAGGAACGATCTTATGTTTGCTCTTAGAGTGTCAGCTAACAGGTCCTTTTTTGGATCTGAGATTGAGAAGACCGCTGTGCCTCTGCAACTTGAAATGCTTTTAATAATAAAAAAAATTGTATTCATCTAGACACACTAAGCAGTAAACACTCAGTAATGACAGAACCAACACAGAATCAGAACTGGCCCGTTTGACCTTGCGAAGCAGTACCAGTGGGCGCGGTTCACGGAACTCCTAAAGTGGATATTGATTGAGCTCTTTTCAAAGTCGAACATTCAGAACTTTTGACGCCACCATTGACCAGATCGGCCTCGTTGATCCCATGGTGAACGACAGTGGTAGAACAATCGTGCGGAAGTAAACGAGGCACTGAGGACAGGACCAGAGAGGCCCCTGCAGCATGCAATGCCACCCTCCCACACGCACAGAATCCGGACTCTTTTATCCTAAAGCCCAGGAATCCAAGTTATGATTGGGGGTGTGGTGAGAAAAAAGTACATTTTGATGAAAATCCAATTAAAAGCGCGATTAATTGGGCACTTTGCTTGATGACTTTAAGGAGATGAGGATGAATCAAATAGGCTCTGTGCCCTGAAGGAATTTACAAGGGAGTGGGGGTGGGTAGGTAGGAGCAAAATAAACAACAAAGGGATGAGTCCAGGTTTCCAAGAGAAGATTAGATTGAGATCAAGGCAGATAACCTGGAAGGAATATTGGAGTTACGTGCAACTGGCTTGGACCAAGGAAACCTGAGAAGAGGCAGACCGTGAGAGACGCTCTGGTTGACACCTCCACTCCACCCCACCCTCCAATATGCTTTGCTGCCCAAAACGAAATTGAAAAACTTTGGTAAGCGGTGACTTTCCTTCGTAAATCATATTTAAATGAGACAGCTGTATTTTTCTGCTTCATGCTTAGCCAAATACTATTTAATTAACCTACTTAGACTTGTTGATTGAGGTTAATTAGACCCTAGGATTGATGTTAATTGCCATTGTAAACTGCCAAAGCTATAAGCAGTACATTTTGGATTTGGTTTAAAAAAAAAATGAGGTAGAGGTCTATTTTCTTCGCTTGCTTGCTTTTTGTCTCTCTCCCTCCTTTAAGATAAAAAGGCATCCCCCCTTCCCTAATTGTGCTGTCTTTTGTTTTTGTTGTGGTTGATGGGTGGATGGGTTACAGAAGGGGCTGTTTCCTTTTGGTCAAGAATTCTTTAGACATAGAGGCAGTCCCTTTCTCTTGATCCCCCCTTCTCTCTCCTTTCTGATTACACCCCACCCAACACATGCACACGTGTGCACACATACACACACATATGTGCATATAAGCACACACACACACAAATGTACACACACAGCACGACCCACTCCTACTTTTCTCCCAACTTGCATGGACTTTTCTCAGGCAGCTGCACACTGTTGATCCCGGGGGAGATTGAAGGAAGGTCTCTGGCAATTTGATGAGACCTTCAATGGACTAACAAAGATTATTAACTTTTTTGTAAAATGTATGTGTATGTGGTGGTGGTGATGTCTGAGGAGGGTAAAAGAGAGGCAAGCAGGTGTAGCAAGAGAGAAAAGAGAAAAAGCAGCATTTTCGGAGCCAGAAGGTGTGAGGGACCTGGTGTTTCCCCTGTTTTATCTTGGGGATAAGAGTTCAAATTCTGAAGGACAAATTCCTGTGCCAATAACGTCTCCTCTTCAGCTTTTAGGTCTTCTTTTCCAGAAACTCAGTTCAGCTAAAGCTGTCGCATCAAAGGTTCTCTCTCCTTACACGTGGAAGAGACGTAGCTACGTGTATGAAAGGTTGTGTGGATTTATACAAGATCTCTAAATACGTAGGTAATTTGGCCCTGAGCGCTGCCGGCAGTGAGCTGCTCTAGGGGACATTTTGATGTGTCGCCGCCTACGGGCTTCACAGAATCTAGCTCCTTGCCAGCGCCTCCCTTTCTCTTGGTAAGCGACGGTTCTCTGCCACCCCTCACCCACACCCGAGCTCTGACTCCATGGGTAGGATGGGTCTAAGTCCCCTCTAATCCCTGCATTGAGGTGGGCACGTCTGGCAGACACATCAATAACAAACTAGCAACAAAGATGGCAGACAAATCTCCATCTGTTCTCTTTCTCTTATGACGTGGACTTGAACTTCAGGAACGCTGTAGTTGTGAGACTAGAAACTAGATCTCAAAACTGGGCAACATGGACTTTCCTAGACCGGGAGACAAAAGGCATGCTTTTGTGTATGTGTATTTATGTGTTTGTTTGTGTCTGTTGAAGTGTCTTTTTTTGTTTAATAACTTGATGCGTTTGGAGATATACATCCATGAACCATCACTGCAAACTATGGTGTACACATACAGATCACCTCTAAAAGTTTCCTCCCACCTCATCCTCTTTATTTACTATTATTATGTGATAAGAACACAACATAAGATCTACCCTCTTAGCAAACATTTAAGTATACAATACAGTATTGTTAACAATGGGCTCTATGTACTGTACACAGTAGAGCTTGTTTATCTTGTGTAACTGGAACTCTGTACCCTTTGACTAATACCTTCCCCTTTCCCCTCCCTCCTCTGGCCCCTGGTAACCACCATTCTACTTCTATGGATTTGACTATTTGGATTTCACAAAAGGTGATATCAGGTAGTGTTTGTCCTTCTGTGACTGGCTTATTTCACTTAACATAACATCCTCTAGGTTCATCCGTGTTGTTGCAAACGGCAGGCTTTCCTTCTTTTTTAAGGCTGAATAATATTTTATTGTGTGTAGAGACCACATTTTCTTTATTCATTTACCCATCAGTAGATAATGAGGTGGCGTCCATGTCTGGGCTACTGTGAATAGCTAACATCGAACGCTTGGGGAAATGAACAGAATCTTAGCATCTCATCTTGTTCTGTTACCCATCTCCCTTTTCTTCCACAGCCCACTGGCTCTTCTGCTTGTATGTGTTTTCTTAATGATCAAAAATTCTGATTTTCTGGTTAATATTAAGATCCCTTGGGTAATTCTGCATTGGAATTTAGACTACATTTGGCCATCAAACATCAAAGGGGCTGGTATTGCCGATTGGTCAACCTGACCATGGAAGAACCTTGCCATGATTCCTGTGGAACAGTTGATCTTGAATACCCCTGCCTCCCTATACTGGGAATTAGCTATGCAATCTACCACCAAGGAACTAAACTATCCTCTAGGGTAGAGTTATTTAATATCTTTAATTTGAACAAAGAAGATGGTTTGCCCCAAATCATGATTTTTGATTCCAGCATTATTTTTGAGTTATTCTTTTGGATGATCCATTTTTTTGGAGAAAAAAATGTTCACAGTAAGTCATGTCTCTAATCCATCTAAAAGCTACATCAAATTATTTAGATACGGAGAAAGAAGGGGGCTGGAAAACAGTCTTATTTCACTCCATTTGGGATTAAGATTGGATCTTTGAGAAAATTATTTCTGTCCTCTCAGATGGTTAGACTATTATTGTGTTATTATTGTTAGAATATATTATGACTAAGGCTTTAAAGGGGCAGCAATAGCTGACAATCTCTACCAGGATCAGACAATCTGACTCATGGACAATTTCCGTCTATAGAACCAGAAGCTTATAATAGATAGAGCTAATATGATGACACGCCGGATGGAGTAGAGGAGAGGACACGCTGGATGTCTGGAAGGATTGCTTGTGTATCTTAGGTATAAGATAAAAATATGAACATATCTCACTCTTGTAAAACACTTCTGTTACTGGGGGCTTTAATATACATCAATGCTTTTGATTTTCACAGCAGTCTTATGGAGCACAGAGGGCAATAGGATTATCCTTGCTTTACCTATGATGGAACCGAGATGAAACTCTGAGAAGTTAAATGATATATTCATGATCACCGGGGAAATAGGTAGCAAACTTGGGATTTGGACTTGGGTTTTCTGACTCCAAATCTAATGTTCTTTCTACTATATTTAAACTGCAGTTCATTTCAAAGAAAGCTAATATAAAGTTTGGATGAATTCAGAAGTAAATTAATAGAAATTATGTACCTAAATGTTAAATTATGAATCATTGTGCAATATTCACCAATTGTAGCACTAGCACAAGTTCAGATTAAACAAAATGAGGAACGTAGTAGTTTGTGTCTTCCTGGGTAAAATAAGTGTAATTAGATATTGACCTCTTTTGTGATGGGAGAAAGTATTTGTTAAGATGCTCTTACGTCCTTGGGAACAATGAAAAGCTTTAGAGAACAGTTCAGAAATTCTGCCCAATTACAACAGCTGTCCAGTTCTTTCTGCTTCAGGAAACATGGTACCCAATGTTGTGATCTCAAGTAGTATGTGCATAGGGTTGTGGTGGTCATAAAAGACATGGAAATAAGTCTCTTTGGTGGCCTTCTAGTTTAGATTCTTTGTGTCTTCCATTCCAACAACTCTGGTAATGCTTAATGATAACATTGAACTTGAACAACCACCAAAGCTGTGCCCCAGAAGGACAAAGTATGCTCTGTTCCTGAAGACATTTCGAGACATCCCTGTGCAAATGTGTGATGAGCTGACAGAAGAAAACCTCTGCCCTCTTATCAGAGGCTCCCCCTCCCTTCCACAGACTTCACTTGGATATCATCTGTGTTCTCAACTGGTGTCAAAACCCACAAGCCTTTTATTTGTCTGTCTGGATTGTTGATTCTTGCTCAGCATCACAGAAAGACTTTCTCCCTTGCGCTTCCCCTCTCACCCTCCCTTTCCCTGTTAAGAAGAGCTGTCACTACTTCAGTAACTACAAGCAACAGATCATTTTATACTTCAATCCACAAATAAACATTTCTTCCTTTGAACTTCATTAAATTTGGATGTCTTTTCATTGTGAAACAATCTGGCATCCCTATCATTGAGACATACAAAACTATAAAACTAGCAATTAATTTTTGTCTTTAGGAGTACTGGTGGTCTAGAAACTGTGAGTTTATGCCAACAAAAGCAAATGAAAACCTCAAACATGTAAACATAACACTTAAATAAGAAAATCACAACGTGTCATGCTCAGTAGCTAAAGGAGATTATATGAAACTTGTTCCTGATGGTGTCCATCAAAATTCCCAGCTTGCTTAAAGAATACTGAAGATGGGAATTCTATTCCCTAAAACATTATTCATCTGAATAAAATAATTGTCCAATGAAAACCTAAAATTAAGTTATAATTTGGCTGATCATGAAAATATTGATAATATTTACTAGCAAATAGCTTTCTATTAATTGTAATATATTAAAGATCTGAGTGTTTACTAGATACAAAGCAAAGCACTGTACCAGATCCTACAAGGAAGTTATGACATTTTCTTCTTTCAAAGAGAATATAAACTAGTGAAGGAGAAGACACCCAACCAAAAACAATTACCTATTGACTGTAATGCTAGCTTCCTGGAGACAGAGTGGCTTCCGAAGCTGGGTCATTGCAGCTTCTGTCTTGGTGTCTTGGATTGCTCACTCTGGGGGAGACAGACTTCTGCTGGGAGAACACTGTCAGCCCTCTGGGGAGGGCCATGTGGGAATCACCGAGGCCCCTTGCCACAGTCAGCCAGGTGAGTGGGCCATGTCACAAGTCACTCCATCCTAGTAGAGTCTTGAGATCCCTGTGACCTTGGTCAACACCTGCTGCGACCTCAGGGGAGACTCTGAGCCAGAACCCCCAGATGAGCTGCTCCTGAATTCCTGATCCACAGAAACTGTGAAGGCACTTAGCAATTATTCTTGCTTTCAGCAAGCACATTTTGGGGGTAATTTTTTATCCAACAAGAGCTAACACTGATATCTAGTATGTGGTAGGTGCTATTTTGAGGGTCAAAATGGTGATCAAAATGGGTAATGTCTGTGACCACACCCCCAAGCTTATAATTTATCAAGGAGATAATCAATTAATGAGTAAACATGGGGGAGAATTCTGGGACAATGGCAGAGTAGGAAGCACCAGGAATCTGCCTCCCCACCTAAACAACCATTGCACTGGCGAAATCTGTCTGATGTAACCATTCTGGAACTCTGGAGTGTGCTGAAGGCTTGCAGCTTCCAGGGGGGAGACTTGGTTGGCAAATTGAGGTTGATTTTGATTAATTTCAGCTCTTAGCACAGTAGTAGCTACCCATGCCTCACCACTAGCCACACAGCAGGCAGCTGTACATGTGTTCCTGGAGCATCTTGAACATAGCTTGTGGGAACCAGGGTGGACAAAAAGAACCCTGCCCTCCAAATAGCAAGGATCTGTGCTCTGATGGCTGACTGCTGCTTCTGATCAGGGGTGCAGACAAAGAGCCATGGTGGTTGCATCTCCCCCCATTGTTGCAAGCCCCTCCATCTCTGGCTGAAGTGAGTTCCAGAGGGCTTTAAAGGGCTAGTGCCCTTCTCCTTCCCCCTCCTTTCATTTTTTCCTCTTTCCCCTTTTGGAAGCCAGACATTAAAGAATAGGGCATTAAAAAACAACCACATATATGGGGAAAGTTAGAAAGTGACTGCACATGCCCAGGGAAAGTCTCAGAAAAGACCTGAGATAACCTTAAGTTTATACCTCAAGTTGATCCTTGATGCAAAGACAGACTCTGGCAAAACCCAAACAAACAAACATACAAACAACAACAACAAAAACCTAAAAAAATAACAAAATTAGCAAACCCTGGGGAAGGGGGAGAATCTGATTTCCAGAGTTACCACATTAGAGTCAAATGTACAGTGTTCAACAAAAAAATTACAAGGTGTACAAAGAAACAGGAAAGTATGGACCATTCAAAGGAAAAAATAAATCAACAGAAACTCCCTGAAGGGCCTAATGACAGATATACTAGACAAAGACTTTAAACAGATGTCTTAAAAGTGCTCAAGGAACTAAAGGAAGATGTGGAGAAAGCCAAGAAAATAATGTGTGAACAAAATGGAGATATCAAGAAACAGATAGAAAACCTAAAAAGAAACCAAAAAGGGATTCTGGAGCTGAAAAGGGCAATAGCTAAAATGAAAAGTTCACTAGAGAGATTCAAATGTAGATTTGAGCAGGCAGAGGAAAGAATCGGTGAACTAGCATATAGGACAATGAAAATTATTGAGTCTCAGGAACAGAGAGAAAAAAGATTGAGGAAAAGTGAACAGAGTCTAGGATATCATCAGATGTGCAAACATATGCATTGTGAGAGTCCCAGAAGGATAAGAGAGAGAGAGAGAAAGGTGAGGAGAGAATATTTGAAGAAATACTGGCTAAAAACTTCCCCAATTTTATGAAAAACATGAATATAAATATCCAACTAGCTCAATGGACTCCAAGTGAGATGAACTCAAAGGGAACTATGGTGAGACACATTATAATCAAATTTTCAAAAGCAAAAAACAAAGAGAGAATATTGAAACCAGCAAGATAGAAGCAAATCATCACATGCAAGTGATCCTCAACAAGATTATCAGCAGATTTCTCCTCAGAAACTTTGGAGACCAGAAGACTGTGGGATGAAATATTAAAAGTGCTACAAGAAAAAAACCTGTCAATCAAGAATCCTATATCAGGCAAGACTGTCCTTCAGAAGTGAGGAAGAAGTTAAGACATTCCTGGATTAAAGAAAAGTTTTACAAGGTGAAAGAATTATGGGGATGGATGGTGGTGACTGTCATGATAATATGAATGTATTTAATACCACTGAACTGTACACTTAAAGTGGTTAAGATGGTAAATGTTAAGTATGTGTATTTTACCACAATAAAAGAAAAGAAAAAAAGAATGGAGTAAATATGATGGGGCCATACATAATATTTTGACCAACAGTTAAGACTGAATGTGAGACATTTCAAATGAATTGTAGTTATAAAGCTATAGGGGTCAAGAGAAGATGAAGATGACTGCTTGACTTGAGGAGCTGGAGAACAGCTCCCAGGAGAGGTGGGCTTGAGGGGGCTTGGAGGGAAGGGCACGTGTGATTTAGATAGGCTGAGCACAGGAGGAAGGGCATGCCAGGTAGAAGGAGAAAAATAAGCAAAGACAGCAAGGTGGGAACTGCCACCATGCTTGGGATGTGGCCAATGAATCAGCTGAGGCAGAATCCGGGACAGAAGCATTAGGACTTGTAAGAGAGACTTGCTGCCTCCCCAAGAAGGTCGGATTTGCACCCTGGGCAACAGAAATCATTGGAGATTTTTGAGTTGGTACATGGCGGTACAAGATTTTAAAATTGGCCTACCACTTCCAGGAGTATTTATTAATCACCTGCTCTATGTCTGCTACTCTTGCTAGGCATTTTGTGGGACCAAATTAATAATGAACCACCCTTGCCCTCAGGGAATGTATTCTCACTGGAGATATAAAATATGTACAACATGAGCAATGGAAATCAATATGTCTCTGCTTAAAACGAGAAGGGAGCAACGACTCAGAGGGTCAATGTAGTTCACAGTAATAACAAATGTTTATATTGTGCCTACCATGTGCTAAAGATTATTCCAGGGCTTTGCATATATTAATTCAGTTAATACAACACCTACATGACGTAGGTAACATTAGTATCCCTATTTTACAGATAAGAAAACAGACACATGGAGAGTTAAGCAACCCACCCAACATCTGAACCAGTTGAGTAGATGAAAGGATTACATCCAGACAGTCTGGATCGTAGGCTCTGACTAACACTATTGCCCCTCAAATAGTAGGGTAGACCTATTGATGACCGGAATATACCAACCCATTAACTTGCTTATATCCCTCCTCATTAACCTGTTTAATTTGTAGTCAGTATAAACTGTTAGTCATTATCCAGTTTGAGAGAGTAGACCTTATATCAACTTTGCTGAACTCTTGCTTCACTGGATAAAATGCTACTGTAATTGCTTTGGAACACACTAGAAGTTGACGTAAACAGAGACTGTTTCTTTTAGTGGTACATGGCACACCTATTCTTCTTTCTTTTTTCACATCTTTACTGGAGTATAATTGCTTCACAATGGTGTGTTAGTTTCTGCTGTACAACAAGGTGAATCAGCTATATGTATACATATATCCCCATATCCCCTCCCTCCTGCGTCTCCCTCCCACCCTCCCTATCCCACCCCTCTAGGTGGTCACGAAGCCCCGAGCTGATCTCCCTGTGCTATGCGGCTGCTTCCCACTAGCTATCTATCTTACATTTGGTAGTGTATCTATGTCCATGCCACTCTCTCACTTCGTCCCAGCTTCCCTTCATCCCCGTGCCCTCAAGTCTGTTCTCTACGTCTGCGTCTTTATTCCTGCCCTGCCATTAGGTTCATCAGTACCGCTTTTTAAAATTCCATATATATGTGTTAGCATACGGTATTTGTTTTTCTCTTTCTGACTTACTTCACTCTGTATGACAGATTCTAGGTCCAGCCACCTCACTACAAATAAATCAATTTCATTCCTTTTTGTGGCTGAGTAATATTCCACTGTATATATGTGCCACATAAGATGAAAGAATTATCCATTCATATCCTTCTTTATCCATTCATCTGTCGATAGACATTTAGGTTGCTTCCATGTCCTGGCTATTGTAAATAGTGCTGCAGTGAACATTGTGGTACCTGTCTCTTTTTGAATTATGGTTTTCTCAGGGTATATGCCCAGTAGTGGGATTGCTGGGTTGTATGGTAGTTCTATTTTTAGTTTTTTAAGGAACCTCCATAGTAGCTGTATCAATTTACATTCCCACCAACAGTGCAAGAGGGTTGCCTTTTCTCCACACTGGTGTGAGGTGATACCTCATTGTAGTTTCGATTTGCATTTCTCTAATGATTAGTGATGTTGAGCATCCTTTCATGTGTTTGTTGGCAATCTGTATATCTTCTTTGGAGAAATGTCTATTTAGGTCTTCTGCCCATTTTTGGATTGGGTTGTTTGTTTTTTTGATATTGAGCTGCATGAACTACTTGTAAATTTTGGAGATTAATCCTTTGTCAGTTGCTTCATTTGCAAATATTTTGTCCCATTCTGAGGGTTGTCTTTTTGTCTTGTTTATGGTTTCCTTTGCTGTGCAAAAGCTTCTAAGTTGCATAATTATTTTCTTTAACATCTTTATTGGAGTATAATTTCTTTACAATGGTGTGTTAGTTTCTGCTTTATAACAAAGTGAATCAGTTATACATATATCCCCATATCTCCTCCCTCTTGTGTCGCCCTCCCACCCTCCCTATCCCACCCCTCTAGGTGGTCACAAAGCCCCGAGCTGATCTCCCTGTGCTATGCGGCTGCTTCCCACTAGCTATCTATTTTACATTTGGTAGTGTATATATGTCCATGCCACTCTCTCACTTCGTCCCAGCTTACCCTTCCCCCTCCCCGTGTCCTCAAGTCCATTCTCTGCTTCTGCGTCTTTATTCCATAATTATTTTTTAAGAACAGTAAGCATTGTGATGGCATTCACAGTGCAGCAGCGTTGACAGCATATATAGAATACACACGGTACGTGGACAAAGCACGGACCCAGGAGTCAGAACCCTGAGTTCTAGTTTCTGTCTTGGTGGTGGTGTGACCCTGGGAAAGTCACCTTCCTGACCCTGGCTCTGCATGGAGGGGCTCACAGGGCCTGCTGGTCCCATTCCCAGGTGATTGAAGAAGATAAAGCTGTGAACACTCCAAGAAAACCACGAACTTGGGCTGGGAACTTAATTCCCTGTAAAAAGGATCCTCTGTGAAGAGGAGAAAATTCCCTTTTTCACAGGCTTGTTTGGAGGATTCAGTGGATATTATTTGTGAAACGCAATTGCTGAATAACCATTAGGTACACATAGACGATCAAATGTTAGACAAATGTAAAGTAGTATTATTTTTATTTTTCTTGGTTGTATCTCACAATTCTCTGAAGTTTCCAGGCTGAACTGGGAAAGTTCTGGAATACCACAGTAGGGCTTGTCTAGTGTTTTCTTTCCACCAACTTGTTTTGAAAGCAGAAGTACTGGAAATATTGCATAAAAACCCAGGCTGGCTAGATTTCAAGCCCTATTTCTAGACCAGAGTGGTTTGGATCTGGTTGAATAAGATTCTGAGCATTTGGATGTGGAGACAAAACTGAACCTCAGCAAACTGAGAAATGACAAACAAACTGAAAATTTTCAAATTATGGGATGGTTTAGGGGCTATGGGCAAACGTCCATTAGCAACTAGGATGCAATTATCAAGCATGTTTTTAGACTATGTCCAAAGGGCCAGTTTTTGTTTTCAGTTGTTCTCTTTTGAAGTGAAATTCCTGCTTGCCTAGGACTTGGCAGCCATAGTCATTAGAAGAACGGCTTATTTTGGTCAGTTCCCTGTTAAATTTTTGCTTAAAGATCATTACATTGGCAATGACTAGTTCGTGCTCACTTTATAATTCTTCTTTTGCAAAAGTTATAATAATTACTGGACTAATGACAATCATGGTTCCTTATAATTGTTATGCGAGATTATTACATGAATTAACAAGTAATCATAATTACGTGTAATGATAAAATTATCTTGTAAAAGTTCCACTGAGTCCCTTTTCTGTACCAGACAACATTGAACGCCGCGGGTGGAAGTGAACGAGACCTGGGCCCTGGTGCTTTGTAGGAGAGGCAGACAAGCTGGCGGCCAGTGGTGATGCAGTGGAAAGTGCTCAGTGGTCCAGATGCCACTCCACCTGTGATGGAGACGGAGGCGGTTGTTTAGCATCACTGAAGTGCCACGAGCTTCAGATCATCTTCTCTGTGCTATTCCCAACGCTTGCACTGTAACTGTTTATTTTGCAGATGAGGAAACCGAGGCTCACAGAAGTAATGCGCAAAACTGCACGTGAATCCGTGTGTGTCTGTCCCCAACTTTTCCCATTTGCTGTGTCTCTAAGGTGCTCCTGGGTACCCCTGGCTGCCTCTTTATGTGGAAACCATGAAAAAGCTGGGCTGCTCACTTGGAAGACCCACCCAGGGCTTGGTAAGGGGTGTGGATTCTTCTCGCACAAAATGATGCCCCTGGGGCAGGGGGAGGTGGGGAGAGTTTCCATTTCCATTTATCCCGGCAGGGGCAGCCCCGGCTTCTCCAGCTGCCACTGTGTGTGCAGGAGGAGAAGCCCTGCACCAGCGGCCACCTCTGTCCTGCTCAGTCCTCGCAGGAAAGTAACATGTTACACAGTGCCATGAATTTTTAATGACTTGAACTTGAAAAGTAGTTTCAGAAGGTGAGCAAAATACTAAGTTAATTGAGCCCTGCCGCTCAGCCATCCTCTCCCAATGTAGTTTTCAAGGAAATATGGCTGAAATATCAGTTGTCAGACGATGAATATTTTAAAAGAAAGTTCTATTATGCATCCAAGGTTCACTCAGCTTGCTAATGAGAGTAATGAGGACAGTTACCTTTCGGGAAAGGAAGTGAGATCATTCTTGCCACTTACCGGGGGCTGGTTTGACAGGCATCTGCTCTGAGCACAGGACTATGTCTGGGGAAATCACAGCTGCTTGTTGTAACCTCACCCGGTAGGAAAAGCCCCACCTTACAATGGTTGGGAGCTCTGTCTGTGGCAGAGAGCTGGCTGCAAACTATTTTTATTCCCCTGGCTGATCGCTGAGGTAGAAGCCATCACCTGATGAATATTCAACGGGTGAAGTTTAAAAAAAAAAAAAAAAAAGAACATCTCTGCTCTCCTGCAAAACCCTCTGTGGCCCAAACTGAAAGAAATCCCAAAGGCAGGAGAGGAAAAGCCAGGTGCATTCCCCTTCCTCCTCGACAAGACTGCTCTCCACAGATGCTGGGAAAGTTCTGACCCAGGGAAGGCGAGGGAAAAGGAACACATTTTCAAATTATCTCAGAAAAGTAGCCAGAGAGAAAAGACTCTAACCTTGAAATTAAGAGAATATGAAAAGTGAGCCAGGTGTATCCCTATTATGGTTGCTACCGGTGATCCAGTAGAGGATGTCTGGCTTTTACCTTGAGTTTGGGATAGAGGTTTGGGCACAAAAGGGAGAAAAAGGACCGCATTGTGTTCCTGCAGGGAATGCAGCACAGCTTGGAGTCAATAAATAGCACACGACACATTTTTACAAAGGAGAAAGACAGGATGGAGTTCTTTCTCCATGAGCTGTGTTAAGAAGTCAGTTTTGCTAGTTATGCAACTCTTACTTGTCAGGCTACAGTGGAAGTAGTGGGTATTTTTGCCTGTGCTGTTGCAGCAGGATTTGCTGAACCGTGTGGTTGCAGAGTGACCATAACCCATCTCGGACAAAAGGGTGAAGTCGGCACCGTCTGCGTCTCTCACTGTCCTGCCTGTGCTGCTCTCTGTTCCCCATGCCATGCTCATGGCTGTCCCCAACTCGCCCCCGGTCATCATGGCAGCTCCCACACCTTGGAGTTACTACCCAGTGATGGTTTGCTTATTGTGAAAGCAGCATCAAGGGGGATAAACAACAGGGTCCTACTGTATAGCACAGGGAACCATATTCAATATTCTGTGATAAACCACAATGGAAAAGAATGTGAAAAAGAACATGTTTGTGTGTGTGTGTGTATATATATATATATATATATATATATATATATATATATATATATAAAACTGAATCACTTTGCTGTACAGCAGAAACTAACACAACGTTGTAAACCAACTACACTGCAGTAAAATAAATTTTAAAAAAAGGAACTGAGAAGCCAGACACCCATTGAGGAAGAGTATAGAATATTCTTTTTTTTCTTTTTTCTTTTTATTTATTTATTTATTTATTTATTTTTGGCTGTGTTGGGTCTTCGTTTCTGTGCGAGGGCTTTCTCTAGTTGCGGCAAGCGGGGGCCACTCTTCATCGTGGTGCGCGGGCCTCTCACTATCACGGCCTCTCTTGTTGCGGAGCACAGGCTCCAGACGTGCAGGCTCAGTAGTTGTGGCTCACGGGCCTAGTAGCTCCGCGGCATGTGGGATCTTCCCAGACCAGGGCTCGAACCCGTGTCCCCTGCATTGGCAGGCAGATTCTCAACCACTGCGCCACCAGGGAAGCCCCTAGAATATTCTTGATAATAAAAACTGCAGAAGGACTTCCCTGGCAGTCCAGTGGTTAAGAGTCCATGCTCCCACTGTAGGGGGCACAGGTTCGATCCCTGGTCAGGGAACTAAGATCCCGCATGCCAGTTGGCACGGCCAAAGAAACAGAACAAAACAAAAATCCCAACTGCATGGGTACTGTGCTCTCTAGATACCCGGTATTATTAGGCATATTACAGCTTGTTGAATCCGCACTGGGACACAATGGGCTATGTAAAAATCTTCATTTTACAAATAAGGCAAATGGGGCTCAGAGAGCTTAAGTGTTTTGGCTGAAATCACACAGCTTTAAATGGAGCAGCTGGGGTTTGAACCCAGGCCAGTATCACCCCACAATCTGTGCTCCCCCTTTTCTCTTTCTAGGAGGAGAAGGAGGTAGACCGGTCTTAGGGTGAGGGGCTCTGGCCAGCAGCTCTGTCCACCTTCTCTGGGCAGTTGGGGAGCTAGAAAAAGCCCTTTCTCTTCTATCGCTGGTTTGTGGCTTCCTGGTCTTGGATGGTCATAACCTGGCTTCAGGCAACTGTGGCATCTCAGTGGCCAAGCACACAGGGGAGAGGAAAGGGGCCGTGCGTGAGGAAGTTCCAGCATCAAACAGACACCCACCCAGAAACACGGTTGCAGTGGGACCGCCAAGGAGGCTTGGGCAGGTCCTGGCAAGTAAAAGCTGGAACAGAGATGCTGGATGGTGGGAAAAATGCACACACGTGGTTCCACACTCCAAGTGTGGCAATTTAATAATAGAAACAGAGGTCCAGTTTTCACCTAAAAATACTTAATGTAGTTTTTCCAGCCCCGTAAAAAGTTCTGAGTTTGTGATACAATGAAACAATGCCTAATGGAAGGGTTGTGTAACTCAATGGCAGAGGGCAAAGCAGACTTCCTCGCCATCAGGATCCCGCCTTGATCAGCATCTGCTGATGCAGCTTCCAAGGAGCGGAGCATTCTAGGGATCCGGGTCATCGTCCCTGGTACTTACCAATTAGCTGCTCCGTCCGTGCAGGCACCTCACGTATTTCATTTCCACTAGGACGTAAAACAGCCCTAAGAAGTAACATTGCTTATATGTGGAATCTAAAAAAAGTGATACAAATGAATTTAGTTACAAAACAGAAATAGACACACAGACAAAGAAAACACACTTATGGTTACCAAAGGGGAAGGCGGGGGGCGGGGTAGGGAAGGTGGGCGGATAAATGAGGAGTGTGGGATTAACAGATACACACTACTATATACAAAATAGAAAACCAGCAAGGGCCTACGGTAGGCACAGGGAACTATATTCAATATCTTGTGATAACCTATAAGGGAAAAGTATCTGAAAAAGAATAGACTTATATATATGTATAAATGAATCACTTTGCTGTACACCTAAAACAAATGCAACATTGTAAATCAACTCTAGTTCAATTAAAAAATAAATAAATGAAAGAAAAAGAAAAAGAAAAAAAAAGAAGTAACTACTATTCCCCCATTATCCGAAGAGGGAACTGAAACTCTAAAATGTTGACTTATTTGCCAAAGACAACACAGGGATTTAAGCAACAGGATAGGGATTTGAACTCAGACCCGATGCCAGAGCTGCATTTCTGCTAGTTCTCTGAGCTTTGCTACGCACAGTCGGGCTGCTTTGTAGCTTCTTTATCATTTTATCCTGTGTGTAGACGTGGTACCACCATGTCATAGGACATCCAAGTTCCCTACCCCCGTTCAGGGGACTGACATAACTCAGTTGTTCACAGTGACTGGGGTTTCCATGCCTAAAGATGGTGTTCTCCTTTGGGTCCCTCTACCTGCTCCCCGTCCTTGTGTCAGAAGGCTCCATCCCACTCCCCTGGGGACTCCACAGTGCCTTTTTTTGATGCCTTCCCTGGTCCTGGAGGGGACATCTCGTCCCACCAACAAGACACAGAGGATCTTGCTGGGAACTCAGGTCATATTTCCCTCCTAAACTTCTCCTGGGTTGGGGAAGCGAAAATGGCCCTTGGAGTCCAAAGAAGGGAGGGGAAGAGGGGTTTAGTGACCAGATGACTACTTCCAGAAAACCTGCGTGGGATCCGCCCTGGGCTTAGTTGTTCTCCAGTTAGGGGTTAGCCAGGGATGGCTGGGCCCTTTTAAGGTAAAGACTACAAAACTATTGTTACCAACCAGGGCTCTCGGCCTCCTTAATCAATAGAAATTGATCAGAGTCCAAACAAATAATTCAGGCAAGGCTTTATTGGGGCCCCTGCTGCCACAGGGGGGAGTGAGAATAAGTAACAGTTTCCCTTGCTTGCTGGCTCCCTGAGGGGGGGCGAGCTTGTTCCTTATATGGGGTGAGAGTAGGGGTGTGCCCAGGAGTCGGGCCAGGGGGGTGGCTTACGTGGTTCGCCCACCCCTTTGGAGGTGTTGCGTGCAGGGGGCATGCGCAGTGCCCTTCTTTTGCTCCCAGCTCTTCAGAAGTGGCAGTTGGGCTTTTTGGTCTTTTTGTATCTTGTCGGCCATAATTTGCCCCAACTGCGCATGCACGCAGTTATTTTTAGTCCCTTATGGTTTCTTTGTATTTTGTTTCTGGAGGAGATGTTTGTCCAGGTGTAAGCACCACAGCAAAGGGTCCCAGGTCCCAGGTCCCAGCCTGTCTCACTATGTCTAGCAAATTAGATACAGAGCCTGAGAAGAGGTCCATACAAGCAAGGGGCCTTGAGGCTGATGCATCACTAGCTGCACAGTTTTTACCTTGATTTTGGTGAAGGGCCTTCCAGATGTTGGAGGTAGTGGGGGACAGCTGCCCCGCACACTTGCTATCAGGTTACAGTGAACTGGATTTTTCTATACAGACATTTATTAGCCAAATATTCAGGCACAAACAGTTTATCAACCTGTTCTGCACTCAGTGTAACCCCAGCTCCTGACCTTTTAGAGGCTCCAAACCCAAAGGGTCTGTCTGTCAAGCTGGCAGCCCCCTGGAGGCGGGATTCTGTGCCTTCTGGGGGCATCAGGTGCCCGACTGCACCCTGCACTGGGGATCAGACTCCGAGTGGATCCCTCAGGGGCACCCCATGCAAGCCACGTGGTGGTCTCTTCCCAGTTCACGCACGGATGGGAGTGTCTCTAAACGGTTTTAGTGAATCCACACCCTGAATACCTTTAATTTCACCAGTGGAAGACAATTTCTAATATCCATCATGCTCCTTAAAAGTCACCAATTTTACAAATGAAAACCCATTTTTGACAGTTGTATGCTCATTCACAAGATGTTAGTTTTAAAAATACAGCAGTGTGTACATCCCAAACATGTACTCAACATCCCTGCCCATCCCCATAACTCTTTTCATGTTGTAAAACTGAAACTCTGTCCCCATTCAACACTCTCTCACCACCTTCCCTTCCTCCTGTCTCCTGGCAGCCATGATTCTGCTTTCTGTCTCTATGAATTTCAGCATTCTGAGTATCTCATATAAGTGGACTCATACAATATTTGTCCTTTTGTGACTGACTTATTTTACTTAGCAAGTCCTCTAGGTTTATTCATGTTGTAGCAAAGGTCAGAATTTTCTTCCTTTTTAAGCCTAAATAATATTCCTTTGTATGTAGATGCCACATTTTGTTTATCCATTCACCCTTTGATGGACACGTGGGCTGCTTCTACCTCTTGGCTATTGTGAATGATGTGCTACAGATATCTCTTCCAGATCCAGCTTTCAGTTCTTTGGGGTATATAACCGGAAGTGGGATTGCTTGATCATATAGCAATTCTAATTTTCATTTTTTGTGGAATCGCCAGACTGTTCTGCAAACTGTCCATTTTGGTGCAATACCAATAACAGAAGGACTCCGTGTATGGGTCTTTCTGACTCAGGGCTGCAGAGCCTCTCTGAACAGGGCATTTCAGAGAGCACGTAGGAGCGGACCATTCCTAGAATGAGTGAGTAAACTCACTGCTTCTTACTGAGATATTACAGCTGGTAACTCACAGCTGCATGACATTCTGTTTTCACAAACGGAATGGGAAGCCCTTTGACAATAGAGATCAAGTCTAGTACTTCTTTATTTCTTTCCTTTGCCTTAGAGTAGTTGTTCATTTGAAAGAGGCAGATTGGCAAGAAAGAGCACTGACTGGAGATGGAAAACCCTTCTGTTTTTCCAGTTCAGGTCTCGAGTCTTTTCTTTCTGTGATAAGGGAATCTTGGGCAATTTCTCCTCCTTGAAACTACAGAAGTCCCATCCAGACCTTACAAGGGTGATGTGTTGTTCAAATACCACAGCTGAGAGCCCGGGTCCATCTCTCCTACATGAGTGTTGTCGCTCACTGACAATGGTTTCCTGAGGGAGAAAAAGGTGGGATTTCTTGATCCATGATTTACATCCAGATATGCTGCCCCCCAGGCACCTGAGCTCATTCCCCCAAGTCACACAGAGTGGAGGACAGACCTTGCAGGGCAGTTTGAGGCAGAAGCCCCCACCCTTTGTTCTCATCTGACTGGGAGAGTTGATGGCATGGGGGAGGGGAGGCAGGGGAAAGGAGGCAGGGGTAGCAGGGGTAGGTGGAGCTGAGTTTCCTCTTCAGATTCTGGGGTGACAGCTCAAGCTGTCACCTCAGCCTGTCTCAGCTGCTTAGTGTTTCTCTGCCCCATCTTACTCTCCAATTAATGGTTCTAATCAGTGACTTAAGCATGTATCAGATCAAAGGACAAAAACCAGAGCCCTGGGCCCTGCTTGGCAGGCTGTAGGCTCACACTGAGGTTTGTTGCAGAGACTTTGACTAACATGTTTCTGGGGAAAAAAGTAAGACATCTCATCTTTGTTTTTAATTAATGCAGTCACCAGTTTTTTCATCCCAAAGTGTCACATGCAGAAAATGAAAGAAGTCCTTGTATAAATAATAAGAAAAAAAAGGTTCTGTCTATTAGTAATGGAAAGCATTTTCAAGGTAGGCTTGGCACTTCCTTCAGGTGAGATCTCTCAAAAATCATAACATAAATTATAGATTTGTCCAAGTCTTTTCACAATAGGATATTAAGAGTCTTGTATTAATATCTTACCTTGTGTTGTAAGGAAAAAGAAAAAGAAATATAAGAACCTCTTATCTAGGTACATGAGTCCTTCTGACTCAACTAAAATGAGAAAAACTTTTAGCTTTTTCTTTTAGTTGTTTTTTTGTTTTAGTTTAGTTACAGGCTTGAAAAGGATTCTGTGAAAAACATTATTCTAGGGATTTGTTTTTGTTCTCTCACCAGTTTCTCTGGAAAACTTGATCAGGGATGTGTAATGGATGATTTCGTTTCATTTGACCTGTTAGATCTGAATCCTCAGCCAGAGACAGGATGGAGGAGCTGAGTGTCCTCCAGCGGTTTGCCAGGTGGAGTATTAACTGTCAGTCACCGGAGTGGGAAGCTAGGAGCTCAGGCCCCTTTGGGGGTGGTTTGTTTCCTTTGGGTCTGTTGTGTTAAATCTACTGAAATGTGCTAGTTGGAGCACGCCATCTTTAACTCCTGTTCTCACTGTGAGATGTGTCCCTAGGACTTGCCAAGAGAAGTCAAACTGATTTTACATCCCTCAGCAGCATTGCCTGACCGCTAGTTGCTACCTACTTTTTATTCTTCCAGAAGAGGTTTCCTCAATACTCACCCCCACCTCACAATCTCACATTGCCAAACCTGTAACTTCATTGAGTTTCCCACCTGTGACTCCTCTCTTTCTTTAGCAGATTTGGTAATGAACTTGAAGCAAACAGGGTACAGTGGCAGGCAGTCAGGACATGAACCCACTGGAATCCATTCTTTACTTGTAACGTTGTGCTTGGGCGTACATCAGCCCATCTGTGTGCATTGCAGCCCTTGTAAGAAGTTGGCAGGCAGGGTATGATTTTTGCTACCACAACTGTTATGGACTGAATGTTTGTATCTCTCCCAGATTGATATGTTGAAGCCCTCCCCTCTTCCCCCACTGTGATGGTATCAGGAGATGGGGCCTCTGGGGAGGTGATTAGGACTAGATGGGGTCATGAGGGTGGAGCTCTCACAAATGGGATTAGTGCCCTTACAGGAGTCCTGGGAGCTGGCTTCCCTCTCTGCTCTCTGCCACGTGAGGACACAAGTGAAGTCAGCAGTCTGCACCCTGGAAAGAGGGTTCTCACCAGAACCTGACCATTCAGGCACCCTGATCTCAGAAGTCCAGCCTCCAGAACCATGAGAAATAAGTTTCTGTTGTTTATAAGCCACCAGTTTATAGTACTCTGTTATAGAGCCTGAGCTGACAGAGACACCAACTTTACAGACGGAGACGTTGCTGAAGGTCACGTGTCCAGCAAAAGGCCAGCCCAGCTGTGAATGAGGAGGGATTTCTGGGTCCTTCCATGATGTGACACTGCCTCTTGGAAATTGGTGTTAGAAGATCCGAGGAATAAACGGTTGATGTGAAATCAAAAGACACAGGTTTGAGCGCAGGTCTGGTTACCTCCTACTCCTATGCCCTGAACCCCTGCTCCATTTTCTGTCCTGTGGGAAAGTACAGGATCACTGGAGGGATCGAATAAAAAATGCATGGTGACAAGCTTGTAACAATCCCTCGACCCCTCCACAAAACCCCACAAAGCTATTAAAAATGTTTAAGTTGCCTGCATTTTGCATCTGACAAGTTCATTAATTAAGCACTCTCTGTACAAGGGGTGGTCTGGAAGGAGAGAGGGGAGAAAGCCTGGGTGCAAGAGCTCTGGGAATGCTGCTGCCTTGGTCTTTATGGTTTTAGCAATAACAAAAGAGCAGAACCTTAACAAAGAAAACGAAAGAACTTCCCATGATATCAAGTAGTTCCTTTATTTCTAAATGAATGGGTGGAATAATTAAAGAAAAATCACAACTGCTTTCTTAGAACGTGAATCCACTGATTTGTCAGCAAATACTTAACGATGATGCAATATATACCAGCCACCATTCCAGGGGCAAGTTGAAAGCAGCACAGACAAGCTCCTTTCTCTTCTGGGTCTTACCTTCCAGTGAGGGAACAGAGACAATAAAGAAATCATGCAAGAGTACACAAGAAATCACTAGTGTTATGATGAGAAAAAAAAAAACCAGGGAGAGCCCAGCTAGAAAGACGGGGAGGCTTCCTTAGACTGGAAGGCGAGAGAAGGCGTCTGGGAGGAGATGATGTTTGTACCACATCCTGAATAAGGAGGCAGCCGTGCAAGCAAGGGGGGGATCAAGCAGCCAGGGAGTCAGGCAAGCATCTTGACTCTCTGTGCCAATGGAGAGAAACATTGAAATGAGCATTCTAAAAAATTGTGGCTAATTCAAAAGTGATAAATATTTGCCCTTGAATGTATTGTTGAAGATACACATCCAGAAGGCTGATGCATTCCCCCCATGGCACACCTGCATCTCAGAAACTCAGATTTGGTTCACTACTCCGGGTCCTGCCTGGGCAGGTGCAGAAGGCGTATGGGGTGTCTGTGAAAACACACGGTTACAAGCCAGGTGCAACCACCGTCCCCCTGGAGTGAGACCTGTGAGACGTCCTGAAGGATTAGGCTTCCTGAAGGGAGCGCCTTATTCTCTCTGTTTAGGAGGAGAAGGATAGAGGCTGAGAAGTTAGCTTAGGTTGAATGAAGACCCAAGTTTGGCTATAGCAACTGGCAAGCAAAGTTTGGGGCCAATGACCAGATAGGTTTGGCTGAAGCAAGAGATTTTCCGAGGGACTAAAGAGAAAGGGCCATAGTGAAAGAGGATGGGGGTTTTGATGGAGGGCATCCAAGGGTGAGCTGAGGCATTTGGATTTCACGGGGCAGGTGGTGGAGGGCCTTGGTAGTGCTTGGAAGTGGATTTGTTGTAGACGGGACACCCACACGTGTCCATCTCCCTGGAGGAGGATGCCCAGGGCCTGTTCCCTCCCTCTCACCCCCATCCCTCCCCTTCATCCCTCCCCTACCAGTAGGACCAGTCTGGGAAGCTGGGCTCATGCCTCACTTGTCTGGTTAAATATGCTCCACCCTCCAGATGTAATGGTCCCCTCCCCTGAGTGCCCAGGTTTATAAGGCAAAGGTTGCCATGACAACGGCATAGCGGAACTATCCAGTAGGATTTACACCCAGCCATGCCAGAGAAAGCTAATGTTTGGAGTGTCCATCAGTTAGTGGAAATTAGGGACAAGCCTCATGCTCGGGTCAGTCTTGGAAGGTAAACAGAAGCTTCCATCTGACAGGAAACAAACAGAGGCCCAGAAACCAGGCTGGCACTCAGCAGTTGGTGGACATTGGTCAGGGATCCGGTTTCCTTGCTTATTCCCTTTCAAAAGTTAAAGTTGCACTGTGATATTTGTCACTTAAAATCTTTCACTGCTTTCTCATTTCTTTTTTCTTTTTTTTATTAATTAACTAATTTATTTATTTTTGGCTGCTTTGGGTCTTCGTTGCTGCATGCGGGCTTTCTCTAGTTGTGGCGAGCGGGGGCTACTCTTAGTTGCAGTACGCAGGCTTCTCATTGCGGTGGCTTCTCTTGTTGTGGGGCATGGGCTCTAGGTGCGTGGGCTTCAGTAGTTGTGCAAGCAGGCTCAGTAGTTGTGGCGCACAGGTTTAGTTGCTCCGCAGCACGTGGGATCTTCCCAGACCAGGGCTCGAACCCGTGTCCCCTGCGCTGGCAGGCGGATTCTTAACCACTGCACCACCAGGGAAGTTCTGCTTTCTCATTTCTTTTTTTATTTTTTATTTTTATTTTATTTATTTATTTTTAAAATTTATTTATTTATTTTTGGCTGCATTGGGTCTTCGTTGCTGCACGCGGGCTTTCTCTAGTTGCGGCAAGTGGGGGCTACTCTTCATTACGGTGCGCATGCTTCTCATGGCGGTGGCTTCTCTTGTTGCGGAGCATGGGCTCTAGGCACGCGGGCTTCAGTAGTTGTGGCGCACGGGCTTAGTTGCTCCATGGCATGTGGGATCTTCCCGGACCAAGGCTCGAACCCGTGTCCCCTGCATTGGCAGGCGGATTCCTAACCACTGTGCCACCAGGGAAGTCCTCTCATTTCTATAGTGACTTGCCCTCGTACACTCTCTCTCTTTCTTGTTATCTGTCACCCTACAGTTTTTCCTGGGATGAAATTCAGTTCTACTACATTCCCAAAGCCACTCCAACCTCATGCAGAGATCAGGAGGGGTAACTGGGCCTCCCGTATCTGGTCTTTTAGTAGAGATGTGATTAAGCCTCAAACCTAAAGTTTGGAAAGAAAAAAAATGTAATTCTAGCTACAGTTATTTTCCAATCGCTTTGCAAACCTCTCTCTCCTTCTCTGTCATTCATTCACAAAAATAAGCAGGTTCCTTTTAAAATTCTTTTGTCTTAGTGGCTCTTTTCAGGAATTTGGGGCGTGGCTTTCAAACGGCACCTCTAAATTCCAATTACTCTGCCACACTCGCCATGCAACTGTAGGTGAACCGTGATTCTTTAGTAAAGGGAAGGATGTATTTCAGGAAGGCTGCTGTGGTTTTTGTCAGCAGCTGTTGAGGGGAAATGCACACCATAGTCTCAGCTATAATACTTACCAGTATGTCTCTATGATTGTAATATAGCAACTCATACTATACTAAATGGTCACCAAAGGAAACATATGCTTGATTTGTGCTATTTCAAAGAAAAGTAACCTCAAGTGAATTATATTCGATTTGCATGTAAGCATTTCTGTCTCTGTTAATATGCTGATCAGGCAAAATTACAAACTAGCTAGTTATATACCCTCACATCTCCTTTGGGGGCCCTCCTTCCCCAAATTCAAAGCTGAACCTCCTTTTCTGTGCCAAGTACTCTCATTCTCCTCAAACCCATCTGGGCAGAAAATAAGTGATGGATTATTTTAACAAATAGCCAAATGCATATTCAGAGCTAAGTGATCTGATAAGATAATCCAATTCACCCAGAAGTGAGAATCACTAATAAGCATATCTCTCTGAGAACTATTAGTATCCTAGAAAAGGTATAGCAGCAATAATAACAAAAGAAAAAAGAAAGAAAGAAAGAAAGAAAAGAAAGAAAGAAAGAAAGAAAGAAGAAAGAAAAGGATACATTCATGAGATTAGTCATTGGAACATTATTTGCAATAGCAAAAGATTGGAAACAACTCAAATATTTATCAATACAGGCAGAACTAGTTGAAAACTGTGATACATGTATGCAATGGAGTACTAGACAGCTATAAAAAGAAATGAGAAATGTTTTTATATGCTGTTATAAATTAATCTTTAAGATATTTTATTAAGTGAAAAAAGTAAGATTAAAAAAACCCCTGTATATAATATACTACCTTATAATTGAAAAAGGAGGGATAAGAATGCATATATATATATATACATGTATATATATCCATACATATATATTTACATATAATAAAGATACATATTTATATATAATAATCCCAAACCTAACAAAAATCACTGAAGTGGGAAAGAAGAAAGAGAATGGAGAAGACAGAGAAGGTAGACTTCTCTGAATATACTTTGCTTTGTAGCTGCAATTTAGAAACCAACTGAGTGTTTTATCAAATTATAAAACAAAATTAAATTTAATAAGCAATTCCTAAAAGAAAAAAGAAAACCAAAATGAATGAATGAACCCAACCAGGTATCAAATTGATGGCATAACCACACTGAGGAGAATGATTTCAAATGGCTTTAAACTCTGATTTGTCTATACATCCCTAGAGAATTATACCCTAAAAACAAAACAACAAAACCGTTAAAAAATCTTGAACGGGTTTTAGTAATCATATTGTTAGGAATAATATTGATGTTGCTAGTCTAAACTTATTAAAGACATATTATCAGGTAGCACAATCACACTGATTTTGTTAATGTCATTAGGAACTAATCTCAGTGTAAGAAAAAGGTGTACAAATGTAAAATCATAGGGATTAAGTAAAAACCCTGGAATCCTAAATTTTAATTGGTAACCTTGGTATGAGCTCATGAAGTCATTTCTCTTTAAAAAAAAATGTATACCCTGGTTCAGCCCTAGACCTAGAAATAATGACCAACTCATTATTAACGAGTGCTTTTGTGGGCAGGTTGTGGTCTCCAGTATCACATTTCACATGTGAGAACTAGCATTTCTTAGATAGATGGCTGATTCCAGGTCTGGGCAAAAAATATAAAAGATGAACAAGTAAGTAAGTAAGTTATCAAAAGGAACTTCGAGGTGACTTGTAGAGGCTACTGCTGGTGAAAGACAGGGCAACTTGAGTATTGATAAGAATAATAGTGGCAATGGATGGGAATATACCAAACATGTATAAATCAATGAAATCATAGTAATACTAATAAAAGATTCTTTCAGGGGTGCTCATGAACCAACTGGTGACTTAATTTTTTTGGGGGGCTGCCTCGCATGCCTTGTGGGATCTCAGTTCCCTGACCAGGGATCGAACCTGGGCCCCCTGCAGTGAAAGTGCCAAGTCCTAACCACTGGACCACCAGGGAAGTCTCACTGGGGACTTAAGAAACTAGTAAATAGAGGAAAAGAGTCAAGAACATTTGGTTTCTCAGAGGTACGTTTATCCTGTGTCTTCCACCTCTTAGGTGAAAGAGAAATAATAGAACAAAAATATGATTCTGTGATCCTGAATGAAGTAATGGATCCAGCCAATAATCATCAATGGCAGCTAACATCACAACATGAGAGACAATCTGATATTTTGTGTCTCTTGATGGAAGTACACAATACCATGTATGAGGTATTGTTGCCAAGAGATGGAACCTGAACTTGACCAAATATCTAGACTTAATTACCAGGAAATACAGGGGACAGTGGAATACAGTCCATGACACCACGTGGATACAATCAGCAAAACCCCAAACCTGAGAAACTTTACAGCTTTTTCAATGAATACATTGCAAAGAAAAATGGAGGGAAAGAAGGAAACATACACAAGTAAAGTGACGTAAGAGACATATCAACCATCTGTAATGGGTGGTCCTTGTTTAAGTTCTACATAAAAAAAAAAAAAAAACCCAAACTATAAAGAAGTCTTTTAAGACACTCCAGGAAATTTGAACACTAATTG
Source organism: Balaenoptera acutorostrata (assembly GCF_949987535.1). Classification (NCBI taxonomy): domain Eukaryota; kingdom Metazoa; phylum Chordata; class Mammalia; order Artiodactyla; family Balaenopteridae; genus Balaenoptera; species Balaenoptera acutorostrata. The sequence goes on along the minus strand of NC_080066.1, from coordinate 10,037,490 downwards.
GATTTTTGATGATGTTGAGGGATTACTGTTCAGTTTATTTCTGGTGTGATAATAGTGTGGTATGTTTTAAAAAAGAAGTCCTTCTAGAGATTCAAACAGAAGTCCTTACTTGTAAGTACTTACTTATTTTATATACTTACTTATATAAAATCCTATTATTATGTGTAGGCCTTGCAGGGGCGGGTACTAATCCAGTAGCATGTGGGTTGGTGGGGTTTTATTATATTATTCTCTCTGCTTTTGTGTATGTTTGAAACTTCTCATAATAAAACAGTTAAAAATAGTATAACAGAGAGAGGGAAAACAATTTGACCCAGAGAATAGATAGCAGTCATTTCAGTCCTTGGAGGCACCAGGAAGAATGCTTTCCTGGGGCCCTCAAATCATGCAGAAGTGACCAAATGGTCTGCTTTTGCCAGACATCCCTGCTCAGGAAATTCGTCTTTGACAGCTCTATTTCACTGTGCAGTTCTGTGTCCTTCTTCTGATTCCCTAAAAATTGGTGTCTGTGACTCTCTGCACAGCCCTGGCGAACCCCACGTGGGCTGTTCATCAAGTTTGCTGAACTGTCACACAGTCTAGGGGTCACTGATCCCCCCCGGACTCTGCTCAGTGCTATTGATTCCTGCCTGCTGCCCTGTGGTCTTGTGACCTCCTGCAATGCCCGGTGGCCTGCGTTTCCTGCCCCTCAATGAGCACTCTTGCCTGCTCCATGGTTTCGCGTGCCGCAGGGAGTGCAGTGTGATACCTAGTAAAGTCTCCAGCAACAATAGGGTTCAAGGTTGGCCCCCGCTGCAGAGGAGTTAAGCCTTATCTGCTTTCAGCACCACTCTCCCTGTGGTACTTAGCCAGACTTGTGGAAGGTTTTCAGAGCAATCGTTTTGCAAGCTGTTGCTGCTAACCCTGGCTCTAGCCCCAGAGACGACCTTTCTCCAGGCTGCATTATTTATGTGTATCCTGCAGCCTCACTAGGGAAGTGTGTTTTGGCCCTCAAACAAAGATTACTGTCTCCTCTATGACCTCAAAATACTTCCTTGCACATGGCTGTCCACTGGGATGCTTTGCTGAAGTTTGCTGACTTTTTATTTTAGTTGCTTGGGATTGTTTCATTCCTAAGGTACCAGGGGTATCACTTTGGGGATACTTAGTACAAATAATTTTTAAAATACGTGCTACAGATATGGGTGCAATTTTCAAAGCCAAGTCCCAGAAGTCTCTGGAGCCATGGACAGTGGCGCTGACCAAGGTAAAGAGGACAGAATGTATTCTAGGATTTGGAACTAGTATGGCATAGCAGTTAGGACCATGGCCATTGGCAGGCCTGACCTGGGTTTAGAAATGAGCTCTGCGATAGCAGTGTGATTTTGAAAAATCAGCTAACTCCACAGAGCTTGAGTTTCCTTAGCTTGATTATAGTACTTGTCTCGGGGCAGGGGTGTTGTTGGAAAGAGTAAAAGAGAGAGACATGATGGGTATGCTTACCACATAGTGACTGCTCATTATATAGTAATTATTCAGATAGTATTACAAACTAATCACAGTATATAGTCATAGTTCTTACAATGACAGCTTTCAAAACTCATAGCACTTCATACACACATCTAATATAACTCAATATTTTGTACTGTAATTATTTTATTGAATAGTTTCCTATCCTACACTAAATGGCAGACACTGGCTCTTATTTGTTTATTTTTCTCCCTAGTATTCAGCATGTGCCTTGGTACCTAACAGGTACTCAATATTTGTTGCTGGAATGAATGGTTGCCAGGCTTATCAGGAAGAAGGGAAACTGCCTGTTTTTAGTCATAAGACACAGCGCATATGTGCACACTTATGGACCGCCACATCCACGATAAAAATATTGACGTTCTCCAAGCACTGGATTTGCTGTTACTTCTCTTAGAAGTGGCTACAGAAGGTGACTTCGGGGGTTTCCTGTGAACCTTTGCTCCTTCTTCTCTACACTGGGAAGAATATAGAGTAAGGCCGTGCACAGGCTCAGAGGAAAATGAGCTGCTGTTTTTCACATCCATAAAGGCTGCTGAACTGTGGTCTGAAGGACATTAATTTTGTGGTTTTCCTTGTAGTATGTGGGCTTCCATAATTTTATATTTATAGCCTAGGATTTTCTGGGATTTTTCTCAGATGCTCTGACTTTAGTGTTTTGTTCTTCTGGGGTGTCAGAAAGGGAGCACCTCATGTTTGAGGTGCACCTGTGATGGTGTAGTCAGGTCAGTGGAGAACCTTGCATCAGACTCATAACTGAGATGAGGGGCACAGGCAGCTTGATCAGGCTTTCTCTATAAAAACATAACTTTTGTTAAAATAAGAACATAACCACCAATCCTTAATTAACTGCGGTCACATGGTTGTTTACTTAGAGTGAATACACTATTTGAAGCAAGATTTAAAGAAATACATCTATTCTTTCTTCTTGACTCTACAGTTTTCGTAAGGCTCACCCACTTTATACCCTAGGGATTGGACGTATTCCCTAGACCATGCCTCTCTTCTGGGCAGAGACCCTCTGCTGACTCAGCCAGGTCCCCCTGCAGTTAGCAGAGCCTTCCCCTGCTCCGAGGGGGGTCTGGGTGTGAGTCAAGTTCTCCTGTCTACTTACTGACTATAAAATGACACCACAAATTAACAAAACACAAAAAATACCTCCATAGCCTTTTATTCCAGGCACACAAGAAAAGCATAAAAACTTACTGCCTCAAACTACCCTTGTTCCCCTACAGGCGTTAACACCTTAAAATACTTTAATACTTCAGATTTTCCCGGGAATAATTTAATCTCCCACTGCACTTTTTTCCACTGTGCATTTATATCTTTAAACACACACACACACACACACACCAACCACAACCCAATAATTAGATGGAATTTCAATCTTTTCTGGCATTTTTAAAACTTTTAGTGTCCACATTACTCTTTCAAGGAAGGAAGCATCTGAAGGATGCAGAAACTTTGCTCCAGGACCATTTCCTGTGGATGCAAATCAGCACCTTGTTGGATGGAGACAGATTTTCCTGAAATTCAAAGTCAGCTTCAGTAACTTCCAAGTTCTTCTCTTTTGGAGACCTTATTAGTTTAAGTCACTTCCATGTTTTCTAAAGAAACACACCCAGCGTATATAAATATACAATTTTAAAAGCAAATTCCCATATTGCTGTCTCCAAAGACTGAGGCGTGTTCTGTACATCTTGCCAATTCCACCATGGTAACATTGATTCTCTTATTCTCCCAGGAGGATAAGGAAATAGAGGAACAGGAGCATATATATCATATGATTTAGATGCAACCTTTATTGACAAACCCAAGTGATGACTTCAAGGCATTGGCGGAGGAAGTCCAGGAGTGACGTCCTGATTAAACATCCTCAACTAAAGTCAGGCTTCTGCATAAATGCTATTATGTGTCACTGCTGGATTTCTCCTTTAGCACAACTGAAAATAAATTGCTTATATTGTACCCGTTATCCCACCTTAAATGAAATTCCTCTAATATAGCAGAAGTAGGGCTGCCTTTCCCCTGAAAAATTGTGAAGTAGATAAAGTTTATTTTTGCTACCATCTTACCATCTATCTCCTCTGTCCTGATTTCCTGTAGTCATTCCTCAGGCTCTAGCCTGTGTCCGATTCCCAAGGGCCTCCTTGCTGTCAGTTAATAATAGCTTTCGATGCTCTTATTCTTCTCAGAGTTTTTTGCATTTTAATAAGGCCCCCAGGGATTAAAATGCCTCCAAAACCAAAAGAGTGAATCTCTAATGGTGGAATTTTAGGTATCTATGACAGGCGTGGTGGGAGATTTTATGGGGAGGGTTCTCTCAGAAGGCAAACACCCTGACAGCCTTCAACTCCACTGACTTGGTACGGTTGGCCCTACAAAGGAGGACAGGAATGTGAATTAATCAGCAAGGAAGTACTGAACTTTCTTGAAAAGAAAACCTTAAACCTTTGTTAATTATAACAGTGTTTTAATCAGTTTTCCAATAAATGAATATATGGTAACACTGGAAGCATTTTCCAGCTGGGAAAATTATACAATATCTTAGGGAAAGTCTCTTTAGTGTCGGTGCAATGGGAAATCTGAGATTTTTGAGATGGAAATGCTTCGTAATCTGTGTTCCAGGTCTTATCCTCTTACTGAAGGAAGCAATCACGTTGACACAGAGTAGAATCCTGGGATTAACTCTTAGGTACAGGCCTGAAATGATAGTAATAAACCTCATACTGAACTGTTGTTTCCAGCATACATTTTGTACATGGACAAAAGAGAAAAAAGCCAGAATATTCTTCTCACCATTGTCTAGCACAAGAGGATGTCAGATTCCTGCACTTTATCTGGACCACTCTATCGCCCTTTTTTTTCTCCCCCTGCTAAGTAAACAGTGGAGCTTCATCCATTATTCAGCTATCAGAGACTGCCAGGATTTTCTGGCTGTGGAACTTGGGAGTTCTTACATTTCTTTAAAAATGTGGAAAAATGTATTTGCAAAACTGCTGGAAAGGAAAATGAAGAAAGATATCAACTCCTGCAATATAATTAATCCTTGTATCTCCCCCAGAGGGCTGACTTGAGTTTTTCTTTAGTAATGGGAATTTAGTTTTATTTCTTTTTTTGGTTGTCATTATTCACACTTAACTACCTGTGGCAAGTTCTAGGGAGGAGAGAGACTATTGTAAACAGGTTTGGGGCACAGAGGAAGGAAGGGCTTTTAAATAATGCCCTGTGAGAACCAGCACAGAGCAGCCAGCCGTGCCCGGCTCTACCTTAGAGCTGTAAACACAGCCCCTCCCAGCCAACCAAATGTTACACATTCTCCTTTTACAGCTCTGGGGAAGGCTTCCTATAATGTTTTCCACGTTGAATGCTGAAGTTTGAAGTCTTCTTTTGGAGAGATTTTCTAGGTCAAAAGTTGCAGGTATAAGAATATTGAAAGGAATGTAAAATCTTGTGCATGGAAATATGTATATTTTATTGCTTTCATCTTTGCAGCCAGAGATGGTGACCTCTACACTTGGAAGCACAGAACACGCCTCACAGGGAGGGGACTGAAATGCACCAGGGATGAGGAGACAAGAGCAGGAGCCTCCCAAACACTTGAAATGGACCCCAGTCTCCACTTCCGGCTGACGGCTTCTATAGGCTTCTGAGAAACCACAGAGCCTGAAGTGCTGTCTTGCTTACATTTTGCTGCCATCGGTGGGGGGGAGAGGGTGCAAAGGGCTCTGGACGTACGGACAGAAGACCTGGTTTAAGGTCAGCAATTCCATTTGCTGTGCCTCCTAGAGCAGACATCTTCAGCTAGGGGATTCACCGCACCCTCACATTTTGTAAAAGATGTTTTGTTTTTGGTAAATTACAGAACACTATTGGAGTATAAGGTATTCGAATGATGGAAAGTCAGCCCAATCTACATCAATGAAACTGGAATGTATTATTAAATGTGATAGAGCGCACTTAGAATAGACATAGGTGAGCCCGCTGGTACACGACGAAAAGGAAGCAAACTCATGCCCCCCCCCCTTTTTTTTGATAAAATGATTACTGTTAGAGGACTGCATGACTGTCAACTTGATGTAATCATAATTTTAAAAATCATGCAAAAATTCTCTCATGGTGGAATGTAGGTGTTCAGGTAGAAATAATGGTGACACTGAGGAAGCACTTGGTATATGTGGGGGAAAATATTGAAAGGAGAGATCCATAGCTTGTGAACAACCATACATCAAAGCCGGCATCATTAACTCAAAGAGAAGAGGGTCTCGGGGAAAGTTACAGAGTCTTGTATATTTCACTTTATTCTTCAATGGCTGCTTGAAGACAAAGAAGGTGTCTGTGCAGATCCAGGCGGACTGGGCAATAAGATTGATGAACAATCAAGATTTAACATAGAGTCCAATGGAAACAAATACCTGAGCACTCATAAGTCAGGTACAAGGGGGAGGGTGTATAAAGAGAAATATTGGGGATTCTTACAATTTAATGGGGAGATAAAAGCATAAACAACTAAAATGAGGTGCAATAAATAAGACAGATAATATGAGACTTATGATTTAAGAATAACATTATATGCGTGAAAGGAGTCAAAAGGTACAAACTTCCAGTTATAAAATAACTAAGTCACGGGGACGTGACGTACAGCATGATGACTAAAGTTAACAATACTGTCTTGCATATTTGAAAGTTGCTAAGAGAGTACATCTTTTTTACAAAATTTTTTTGTTTTCTGTGAGAGTGATTCTTTTTACTTTTTTTTTTTTTAATTTAATTAATTTATTTATTTTTGGCTGTGTTGGGTCTTCGTTTCTGTGCGAGGGCTTTCTCTAGTTGTGGCAAGCGGGGGCCACTCTTCATCGCGGTGCGCGGGCCTCTCACTGTCATGGCCTCTCCCATTGCGGGGCACAGGCTCCAGACGCGCAGGCTCAGTAGTTGTGGCTCACGGGCCTAGTAGCTCCGCGGCATGTGGGATCTTCCCAGACCAGGGCTCGAACCCGTGTCCCCTGCATTGGCAGGCAGATTCTCAACCACTGCGCCACCAGGGAAGCCCGCTAAGAGAGTACATCTTAAACACTGTCATCACAAGAAAAAAATTCTGTAACTATGTATGGTGATGGATACTAACTAAACTTATTGTGGTGATCATTTCACAATATATACAAATATTCGATTACTATGTTGTATAATTGAAACCAATATAATGTTATATGTCAATTATACATCAATAAAAAAGAACAATAATATAATAATATATATTATATAACATATAATTATTATGTAATTAATAGTAATTATATACTATATGTTATATATTATGTATACCATTTATAAATACTATGGTAGAGGTATCTTATCTTTGTTGGTAACTGCAAATTTAATGGAGATAATGATAAATTTTAACATTTGGCTGAAACAATCAGTTGTGCAAATAAGAACTGAGAAAATTTGTTTTATCAAATATTCATGTGAAATGGAGGTTGAAGGTTTTTGTTAACAAGAAAGCTTTACTTTAACCAGTAGTGTAAATTAGTTACTGAAAATGATAATGACCAAGTTGATAAAAGCATATTGCCCAGGTCAAAGAAGTTAAAAGTCCTTCAGCACCCTAAAATGACCAGACCCAATATGAGGGACTGTAGTCTTGAGAACGGTGATGAAGGATAAGTGTCTAGGGCATAAAGGGATGATTTGGAAGGGACAGGGTAACAGCATTAAATGGGTCATCAGGCATCTCAATGACTGTACCCATTTTAATTCATAGAGGTGACCAAATGGCAACATAGAGAGGCTAATGAGAGTGAAAGAAGATTTTCACAACTTACAGTTCCCGAGAGTAGGGGCTGGCAAGCCTTGCAGGGCCACACAGGAAAACACCAGTATTAGTCAGGAGGCAGCAAAGAGTGAGGGGAAAGCATTGGCCTTTATTGTGTTTTCCATGGGAAAGGCAAGGCAGAACAGGGGAAACAGCTTAGGACTGGCCAGTTTGAACAATCCCAGCAGGCTTTGCAGCCTGGGGGTGTCCCTAGTTGTCTGGTACCTGGCTGTAGTTGATTTAGGGCAGGGGAAATATTGGCTTGGCGGGTGAGAGTTAGATAACAGAGGTTGTTGGGGGTATGGACTCGTGATCTGTTAGTTTGTATATGAAAAGCCTGTTCTTAGGGATTAACTAGCCGTGGAAGGGGCAGTCTCCCAGCCTCGCTCCCTCTGGCCAGCTAGCTCCTCAAGAGGTCAAAGTATCATAAAACATAGAAAATAAAAAAGTATGATTAATACGGCAGGGTCCAAACTGTAGCTCCAGGGTAAGAACTAGGAACCATGAGGAGAAGTTTTGGGGAGACAGGTTTTAGGGGAAAAAAGAAATCTTTCTATGAAATAGAGCCATCTAAAAGTGGAACAGATGTCTTTGTCAAATAGGGAATGTCTGAATCCAGATATATTTTGAGATGGAAAAACCAAGTCATTCATGTTGCAGGTAGGATTTCTTCAATGACCGGGAGGCAGGAATAAGGTCCAACTCATAGATTCTATTATTCTATAGTTAATTGTGTGCTTTGTGTATGAAGGAAATTGAATGGCAATTGTTTCCCTTCATGTTCTACTCCTTAACTTCTCACAGATAGAACTCATTTAAAAAGACTAAAATTTAGCAGTGGGAATAAATGGCAGTTTTTTAACATAGTTGTAATAACTGGGGCTCTGTTGGGGAGGATTGGAAGCAAGCCACTGGAAAAAGAACCCCTATTTTAGTGCCAGTTAAGTGGAAGCCAAGTGGCCAGAAGCCTTAGTTAAAAACAATGGGCTGACCTTGAGTTCTCTTGAGAAACTAGGGATTATAAGATTTGTGTTGGCAGCGTCCTTCTATGAGGTCATTCTTCCACTAGAAATTTATAGAGCCTTTGCTTTGCCTGGTCCACTGGGGACTTCACAGTGTGTCAGGACCATCTTTTGAACCAGTTTATCTATTAGTTCTCATTTAAATGTGCTCCCATTAAATATTAAAAGATTCTAATGGTTAGTCAGATTCTCAGTTTCCTCTTTCATAAAATGAAGGGGTTGTACTAGAATGATCTATAAATTTCCTTTGATCCTAAAATTCCTTGACTCCACCATGCTGTTCTTTGAGGTACTCTTAAAAAGTCTGCTCCTTGGATCGACTCAAGTCACACAAACTGAACCTAATGTATAGCACAGGGAACTCTACGCAATACTCTGTAATGACCTGTATGGGAATAGAATCTAAAAAGAGTGGATATATATATACATATAAATGTATAACTGATTCACTTTGCTGTACAGCAGAATCTAACATAACATTGTAAATCAACTATACTCTAATAAAAATTAATTTTTAAAAAAGTCATACAAGTTAGTCTTTGTGGTTGGCAGTAGACTGTGTGTCTGTCCAGCATTGTTCAGGTGATTTGTGTGCTATAAGGTAGGTAGCATGGCTCTTATTTATAACCAAAGAAGCTGAGACTCAGGCAGATTAATCAAGTGTCCAAAATCACACAGCTAACCAGGGGAAGATTAGGAGAAGCTAACTTTGCCTGTGTAACTCTCCCTGTCTTATTGCAGAGTTCTGTGTTATAGGGATGAGCATTAAAAGCATCCAGTGAGTGATGCTGGGACTGCCATTCTTTGTTTGACAGTAAAGTCACTGTCTTCGGGCTTGGAAGTATTGATCATTGCATCTGAGATCTGAGAATTGAAGTTAGGGACTCTGGTTCCTTTGCATCCCTCCCCAGTTAAGAGTTTGTTTTCTTCTGGCTGGGGTGTGAAAAGGAGAAACCAGAAAGGAGAAAAGTTATACTTGAAAATTCATGGAAGTATTTGGATTTTTCTTCCATTTAATTATGTTTTTTCTCCACAAGTTCTATACCATTTTTTGTTTGCTCCAGTTCTACTTAAGGCAAGAAGAAAACACTTTCACTGCTAAAATTCTGTTTTGATATGCTTGGACAGGCACCTGCCTTGCTTTTAAAATTCATGTGAGCTCAGGATACCTTTCAAATTGGGTACTTTATGGCTGTGAAGATTATTTGAGAATCCTGGACATGCAGGATTCAATTAGGGTATTTGAACTCCTATCCAACGCTAGGAAACAGGCTATTTCCATTTGCGGGTCTTCTGATACTCATAGAAATTATAGGAAATTAGCGTTTCTTCTCGGAGATGGGTTACTGTCTCTCCATTCATTTTTATGAATCATGTGGTCCCCATAACTGAAAATGTGTCACTGAGTGTGTTATTGCCATGAAACCCCCCCAACTCTACTTATTTTACAATCAACAAGCCAGTTGTGTGGGATATGGTTCTTTGTAATGCACAAAAGATGGGGAGCAGGAGGCTCTGTCAATGCTATGAATTGGTGATGTTTAGGCACAAACATCTGTTGAATTGTCTGGATTTTAGATACTCACCAATAGGGCTACACAGTTAGTGCAGTCACGTGCTCAGAATTAAACGTGGAGGGGGAAGTTAGATTAAGCATTCTCGAACCTGGGGAATTCAGTATATAGGTCTGCTTTTACTGTGTATGCCTTTATTTTCGAAAACTTAATGAAAGTTTTTCACATCTGATTTCCACTATATACTTGTGAAAAACAACTTTGAGATGTGTGTGTGTGTGCACACGTGACACAGTTTTTAGGGGAGCAGGATAGGGCCAGTGAGACAGTTAGCAAAGTGGTTAAGCACATAGGTTTTAAAGTTAGATAACTTTTGGGCAGGAATACCTCACTTTTTTTTTTTTTAATTATTATTTATTTATTTATTTTTGGCTGCGTTGGGTCTTCGTTTCTGTGCGAGGGCTTTCTCTAGTTGCGGCGAGCGGGGGCCACTCTTCATCGCGGTGCGTGGGCCTCTCACCATTGCGGCCTCTCTTGTTGCGGAGCACAGGCTCCAGACGCGCAGGCTCAGCAGTTGTGGCTCACGGGCCTAGTTGCTCCGCGGCATGTGGGATCTTCCCAGACCAGGGCTCGAACCCGTGTTCCCTGCATTGGCAGGCAGATTCTCAACCACTGCGCCACCAGGGAAGCCCTACCTCACTTTTATTAACTGCAAAATGGAGTAATAAAATTGCCTATTTCATAAGGTCTTACAAGAATTAAGTAAGATAATTAATGCATGTAACGTACTTAGTGTCATACCTGGCACAGGGCACACACCCATGTTTACATAATTAAATGAAACGCTAGTTGCTCTTCTTTATCAATATTCATCATCATCACCACCATCATCATCACCATCATCATCACCACCATCATCACCACCATCATCGTCACCATCATCATCACCATCATCACCACCATCATCATCACCATCATCATCACCATCATCATCACCACCACCATCATCATCATCACCACCATCACCACCATCATTACAACCATCATCACCATCTCCTTTGTTACGGTATTTCAAAACACAAAAGGGCTTTGAAACCCTTTGGGAATAGCTTTCTTCTTTAAATTTATTTTCTAATTGATATGTACTGCATTAGGAGCAAATGAAGTAGTGTGTATATGAGTGTGATCATGAATGTAAGTATATGTGTATGTTTTAGCAGATCCAGGTGTTAAAAACTCTATTTGGTCTTATTAGACTTCACTTAAATTAATTGCTTCATTTGTTGAACTAATGCCTGGTATTCACAGAATAATTTCTTTTTTTTTTTTCACACACACACACTGTATTTTATTTTTACAAGAGATAAATAGACTGACACCAAGCATTGTACATGGATGACCACAACAAAAGCAACAATGATTGCAATTACCAAACATGAAACACACTCATACTATGTCATAATATTGACGTTCAGTCCAGTAATCCTCCACTGTAACAGCTCCTTTACTTTGCAGTGAAAATTGATTTGTATATTCTTTGCCTCTGAGTCCTTGTGGGATTTTTTTTTTTTTTTTTTTTTTTAAAAGGCTTCACAGAGGTGATATTTGAGCCAGGTTTTTTTTTTTTTTTTTTTTTTTTTAATTTTATAGCTACTTTATTTATTTATTTATTTATTTTTGGCTGTGTTGGGTCTTCGGTTCGTGCGAGGGCTTTCTCTAGTTGCGGCAAGTGGGGGCCACTCTTCATCGCGGTGTGGGGACCGCTCTTCATCGCGGTGCGCGGGCCTTTCACTATTGCGGCCCCTCCCGTTGCGGGGCACAGGCTCCAGACGCGCAGGCTCAGTAGTTGTGGCTCACGGGCCCAGCTGCTCCGTGGCATGTGGGATCTTCCCAGACCAGGGCTCGAACCCGTGTCCCCTGCATTAGCAGGCAGATTCTCAACCACTGCGCCACCAGGGAAGCCCCGGGATTTTTTTTTTTTAATTCAGACAGAAAGTCACAAAAATTATACTCATCCTCATCAGTTCACTCAGTACCATGTAACTGATTTTTTTTTTCATCTTGATCTTTTGTTAGCACTTTTATGAGTTCATCAGTTTTTCATTCGAGTTCTGAAAATGCTTATTCATTCAGTTCAGCAGTACAGTCAGTTACCAGAAACCTGTACTTGTCAGAGTCTTTTCCATGAATTTCTTGAAGATGAAAGCCTTTTATAGGAACATATTTGCAAAAGAATAATTTCTTTTCTCCCTTTTACATATACAAATAAACTATTGAATATGTTGTTACAGTGAATGCTAAAATAATGACTAATACACAAGGGGCCAATTTAGCAGGAACTCTTCATCATGGCTTCCTGCAACTGGACCCCCACTGGAAACATGTAATAATAAAGCAGTGATTGCAGATAACAGAGCACTGGAGAACGCAGGCCAACAGAAACCAGCCCCCAACCTCTTCTCAATATAGGTTTTAAGAAACTGAAGTTGTCTTGCTTTATCTTTGTCTTTCCTTTTCCACTTCTCTTGACTCACACCCCACCCAGCAATTCTTAATGGCCAGAATGCTCTGTAAATGAAGAACCACTTTCTCCCCTAAGGTTGGAACTGATGTTCAATGCTTAGTGTCAGGAGTTTCAGTTGGGTATCTGTTGGGGACAGGTTACAACAAAATCACACACAGTCTTACCTTTTTTATAAGGTCATAATCATATGATTCATTTCTCTCTGTTTGTGCGATCATTAAAAGATATGAATGTGAAGTTTGTTAAATCGCAAAATATTAAGCACCATGGTCAGCACGGAAGTGTTTTGCTTATGGTATATATAGAAGGGTTGCTGTCTGAACACATCAGCTAATGAACTTAAAAGAAACACAGGGTCAAACCTTGTTCCGACACTAAAGTGCTAATTGGTAATTTGGTAGAGTGGAAGGAGCGGATCTTCGGCATTAGAGGTCTGGATTCTAGGACCATTTCTATCAGTAGCTGGGTGATTAGGCTCTGGACTTCTTGGGAGCCTCGATTCCCTCATTTTAAAAATCAAGAGTTTGGTCACTGATCTCTATAGCTCTTTAATAACACTGTGGCTTGCCTGTGGCATTTCCAGGTGTTTATAATTGTATATAGATGTGGTAATTAGCTGTGGTCCCTTCCTCCCTCGCTCCACCCTTCTTCCCTTCCTTCTCCCTCTCTACCTCTCTCCTTCCCCTCTTTCCCTTTCCTCCCTCCACCTTCTTTTAACACATCAGCTGAGCAAATACTATGTGTCAACAGCCCTTGTGCTAGATCTAAGTGAACAGAACAGATCTTTTCTTTGCTCTTGTGGGATTTACAGAGCAGACATTTAAAAAATCATATAAATAAAATAATGTTATATTTATCAGATCAAAGAAAGAGAAGTTCACAGTGTGTGCAAGTTGTCACAGGGAGCCTAACTTGTTCTACGGTGGATGAGCAAGAAAAGTGGTTCCGGCAGGATGGCATTTGAGCTTGACGGTGCGGGGGGAGGAGTTAGCTGAGAGAGGCAAGTGTCCTTATTACAGGGAACAGCACCTGTTATATGAAGGCCTCAAGGCAGGGAAAGTAGGGGCAGTGGGAAATTCAAAGAGCCTGGAAAGAAGAGGGCCAGGAAGAGATAGGCTGATGCCTATCAAGCTCGGAAGTTTTCTCTTTATTCTAAGGTCGGTGACAGCAATTGAATGATCTTCAAAATGTTCGTGTTGAAATATAGTATTTCAAATATGCAGAAAGTTATAGAATATAATAAACAAAGATCTCTGCATTGACCACTCGACTTTATTAAATTTGGACATTTTGCCATAGTCCCCTCTTTGTAGAGTCATGTGACACTGTGGATGCACGTGAAGCCTGCGTGCATATCTTTCTGATTTCACTCTCTCTCTTTCCAGAGATCATCACATCACCCTGTAGCCTTTGTATCCACCATTCACATTCAGGCTTTTATATTCTCACTAAAACTTTATGTAGCCATAAATAAAATATAATACCGTTTTGCAAGGTTTAAAACTTTATATAATTAATATTATACTCCATGATTTTGCAGCTTGCTTTTTTTTCCACAAAACTCTAAGTTTTTGAGATTTATACATTTTGGCAATCAAGTTATTTATTTTCAACTGCTGTATTATCTTTTAGTGTGTGAACTGTACTGTTAACATACCACCATTTATTTGTATATGTTTCCATTAATAGACATTTAGGAAATTTTCCAATATTTTGCTGAAACAGACTATGCTGCTAAGAACATTCTTGTATGTGGCTCGTGTAAATAAGCAAGAGTTTTTCTAGGAAATATTCCTAGAAGTAGAATTGTTGGATTGAACAGTATGTATTGACTTGCAACAAATTAATTTCCATTGTCTATTTGTCAATCTCATTGCTATATATTTTAATAAAGAAAAGGTATTGAATTTTATCAAATGCCTTTTCTTAATTTATTGAGTTGATAATTTGATTTTTTTCCTTAATCTATTTAGTATTATGTTAATAGATTTTTCAGATGTTGAAAAATCCTTTAAATCCTTGTGTACCTATTTGATCTTGATCATGGTTATATTATTATATGATATGTTACTTTTACAAACATCCAAATTTGACTTTTTTTCCCATCTGTGAATTATTTATTTATTTATTTATTTAACAAACACCTTTACAGTGCTTTGAAGTGTCAAAAACTTTCTATGTACATTTCTTTGACTTTCTTTTTTTTTTAAGTATTTTTTTAAATATTTAATTAATTAATTTATTTATTTATGGCTGTGTTGGGTCTTTGTTTCTGTGTGAGGGCTTTCTCCAGTTGCGGCAAGTGGGGGCCATTCTTCATCGCGGTGCGCGGGCCTCTCACTATCGCGGCCTCTCTTGTTGCGGAGCACAGGCTCCAGATGCGCAGGCTCAGTAGTTGTGGCTCACGGGCCCAGTTGCTCCGCGGCATGTGGGATCTTCCCAGACCAGGGCTCGAACCCGTGTCCCCTGCATTGGCAGGCAGATTCTCAACCACTGCACCACCGGGGAAGCCCTGACTTACTTTTTAAAAATTAAAATTTTTAGGATTTCTGTAGGTATGTACATACATGAGATTTATCTAATTTTGTTTTATGACATTGATTCTATCTCTTTTGGGTATCAAGCCTTTACCAATATCCCCAAATGGGTTCCTTTTCCTCCTTACCTAACTATGAAAACGTCAGTAGAAGAGAAGTTATTTGTTTCATGAAAGTTTGGTAAAACTCTCCTCCAACACACTTCTGGTCTGATGACTTTTGGATATGGCGATTTGATTACTAATTTAGTTTTCAAATGGATTATTGATTTATTCAATTATCTATTTCTTCTACACTAAATACAGTAAGTCCCCTACATATGAACCTTCAAGTTGCAAACTTTGAAAGACGCAAACATGCATTTGCATGTCCAATCACGTAAGTGAGTTCATGTGTCTGGCATACATTGTCATGTGTGTGCATCCTCTACAAGTGGTTGTGCTTTTGTGTACTGTACAGTACAGTATAGAGTACAGTAGTACAGTATCTTTCTTTCAAGCCCAGGATGTCCTGAAGCAAACATAAAAGCAGCGGTATATAGCCAATTGTGTTAGTTGGGTACCTAGGCTAACTCTGTTGGACTTAATGAACAAATTGGACTTAACGAACCCACTCTCAGAATGGAACTCGTTCGTATGTAGGGGACTTATTGTATTGGTAATTTTTATCTTTTAAAGTTATTTAATCTAAGCCTCCAAATTTATTTGCATAAAATGGTTTCGTAAATTGTCTCAAATATATTTCTATGCCTATAGTCATGCCTTCTGTTTATTTTTAATATTATGAATTTGTGTTTTCTCTTATTTCTTAATGAGTCTTACAAGTGATTTGTCTATTCCATTATCTTTTTTATTTATAGGAGTATATATTTATTTTTAATTAGTAAAACTTACTGCCTCATTACTGTACCACTGGGTGGATTTATCATCATTTACTTATTAAACCAATTCCCTGCAGATGGATATTAAGGTTGTTTCCATGTTCACTGTTTATTTTTTTGAAAATTTTTTTATTGAAGAATAGTTAGTGTGCAATATTATATGTTACAGGTGTACAGTATATTGATTCACAATTGTTAAAGGTTATACTCCATTTATAGTTATTATAAAATGTTGGCTATATTCCCCATGTTGTACAATATATCCTTGTAGCTTATTTTATACCTAATAGTATGTACCTCTTAGTCCTCCACCCCTATGTTGTTCCTCCCTATTTCTCTCTCCCCATTGGTAACCACTAGTTTGTGCTCTATATCTGTGACTCTGCTTCTTTTTTGTTATTTTCACTAGTTTGTTGTATTTTTTAGATTCCACATGTAAGTGGTATCATACAGTATCATACAGTGGTATCATACAGTAAGTCTGTCTGACTTAGTATGGTAATCTCTAGATCCATCCATGTTGCAGCAAATGGCATTATTTCACTTTTTTATGGCTGAGTAGTATTCCATTGCATATATATATATATATATATATATATACCATATCTTCTTTATCCGTTCATCTGTTGATGGACATTTAGGTTGCTTCCATATCTTGGCAATCGTAAGCAATGCTGCTATGAACATGGGATACATGTATCTTTTCTAATTGGTGTTTATTCCATTATCTTTTTCAAAGAACCAGCTTTTTGACTACTTCATCTGTTATTTCTTTGTTTTCTTTTTTTTTTTTTAATTTGAGCTTTTTATTTTTTTTAATTAATTAATTAATTAATTTAATTTACTTTTGGCTGCATTGGGTCTTCGTTGCTGCACAGGCTTTCTCTAGTTGCGACGAGCGGGGGCTACTCTTCGTTGTGGTGCGCAGGCTTTTCATCGCAGTGGCTTCTCTTGTTGCGGAGCATGGACTCTAAGTGCGCGGCGGGCTTCAGTAGTTGTGGCTCGCGGGCTCTAGAGCTCAGACTCAGTAGTTGCGGTGAACAGGCTTAGTTGCTCTGTGGCATGTGGGATCTTCCTGGACCAGGGCTCAAACCAGTGTCCCCTGCATTGGCAGGCGGATTCTTAACCACTGTGCCACCAGGGAAGTCCCTCTTTGTTTTCTATGTTATTATTTTCTTATCTTTATTACTTTCCTCCTTTATCTTTTTAGATATACTCTTTCCCACCAAGCACCTAGATTGAATGCTTAACTCATCTATATTTGATCTTACTTAGTTTTAAAATTAATAGATTTAACACTATAATTTTATACTTATATACACTTTGACTTTATCTCATAAATTTTTATGTAGTTAATTCATTATTCTTCAGTTTTAAACATTACTGATTTCTATTGTGAATTCTTGTTTCACCTACGGGTTGGTTTTGTGTGCACTTTAAAGTTTTGATCACACCTTTTAAGGTGCTTTTTATGTTCGTACATAATTTATTTGCATTTTGGTCAGAAAACATGGTTTATATGATACTAAATGGTTGCTTTTCATTGAGACTTCCTTTGTGACCTAAAATATCATCATTAAAAAAATGGTGTAAGAAGAATGTATATTGTCAGTTCTTTGGGTGCAGAATTATATATAATTATATTCCTTTCTATCCCCCTTCTATCCCTCTTTATCTATTTTTTCTTTATTTTTTCTTGGTATTAAAATGCTATAATAGACTTTTAAAAAATATATTTGTATGGTATATTAGTTGTCCATTTATTTTTAACCTTCCAGCCTCTTTTGTTTTAGATGAACTCTTGCAAGTAGCATATGGCAGGAGTTATTTTTTAAGCAAATCAGATGATCTCTATCTTTTAATAGATGACTGAATCCTTTTACATTTATTGTAATTACTGATATATTTTTATAAATCTATTTTGAATTTTCTTTATACCATCCTTCTTTTCAGCTTTTTTTCTTCCTTTTCTACTCTCTATTGGATTGATAAAGTTTTCTAGATTCCCCCTTTTTAATCTTTACTGACTTGGAAGCTACATATTGCATTTCCATTTTTTAGTTAGTTAGTTATTCTTAACTTTCAAACCAACATCCTTAGTGTAAATTTTTCTAGCAGAGTATTTCTATCCTGCCTCTGAATGTGACATGGACCTTAGCATACATCAACCATCCAGGGAATGTTCTATTCATCTTATCTTTGTTTCTAGCTTTCTTTTTTAAAAAGTTGGCTTTTTTTCAGTTAATAGTTAAAATAAATTTACCAAAACATTTTATCTTTTCTTGGGTCACCTTTCTTTTTTAAATTCTATATATATTCTCTGGGTTCATTTTTCTTTTTCCTGAGATAATCATTTGATTTTTTTTTTTTTTTTTTTTTTTTTTTTTTTTTTTTTTTTAGTGAGAGAGTCTGTGGATTTTTCTATGTCTGAACACATATTTTCCCCTTGGATCTTGAATTATAGTTTATCTGTATATGAAATTTGAGGTTGAGAGTTACTAATTTTTCTCATCAAGTTGAAGATAAAATTCCATTGTCTTCTGTCATCTATTGCTGCTGATAAGAAGTTCCACTGTCTTTCTCACTATGGTTCCTTTGTAGACAATTTGTCCTTTCTCTCTGGTAGCTATAAACATTTTCTTCTTATTTTTCATGTTCTGCAGTTTTATTATGGTAAGTCTTAGAATGGCTTTACCATTATTTATTCTGAGCGTACTTTCCATATGAAGATTCATTGGACGCCTTTCTTCAAATCTGCACAGTTTTAATTCTGAACTGTGCATCTCTTTACACCTTTGAGAACTCCTGTTGGGCATGAGACCCTTCCCGATCCACTCTCTGTGTATCTTCATTGTACATATGCTCTCTGTACTGCACTCGGGCAGATTCCTTGCAATGCACTGCTTCACTCCATGTGTCAAGTCTGGGCATACACCATCTATTGAGTTTTTAAACTCAGTACCTTTATTATTATTTTTTTTAATTTATGCCTGTTTTTATTTTAAAATTTCTCACTCTTTTAAAATGGAAGTTATTCATTTACCTCACCAGGCAACCAAACATACCTATTTTAAAGTTTTGCCAGATGGTTCACAAACTTAATTTCCTTGGGGGCATATTCATGTTTTGAATGTTGATTTTCTTGGCTGTCTTTCTCAGTATTAGATTTCACCCTCTGTTTTGGAATTTTGCTTTGCAGGCTTATTTTGAGTGGGAGCCTTTTGTTTTTGTTTTTCTTTCTTCTGTTTCCTCTGCGTTCACCCCTCCTGGGCCAGTGGTTTTGTGGCTACCTTCGCCCAGCTGCTCAGGACTCCCTGCCCCAAACCTGGTATTACAGAGCTTCTGTCCCACGGTGGAACTGAGGATACTGTGACTTGCTTCCTGACTTGACGGGAGACTGCATTTCTATCTTCTTTTTCCTTCCTGCACTGGTAACCTATTAAAAATTCAACCCCCAGGGACGGTTAGCTACAGCTTTTAGTTTCTTTTATGAGTGGGTGTTGGAAGGTGGGGGTGGGAGCCGGTGAGTGACGCTAGCCCAGATTCTCACTCTTGAGTGGAGTAATTTTATTTTCTTTACTCCACTGGAATCAAAATGCAGATTGCGTCCTTCCCGAATGGGCTCCAGCAGGCCTGTGGTCCCAGCAGAGCCCACGGACTCGTGTTTCTCTTCTGCTTCGGGTTCATGGAGAGAGTTACCTTGATTTTTGAACCTCATTAATGCCTTTAGTTTTCTATTTTTCTATTTTATCTATTTTTGCTCTGCATTTGGATGGAGGGAGGTGTGTCCGTTAATGGGTCTTAGTTAGGGAATGGCACAGATAGAATTATGTTAGGAAAAGAGCTTTCTTGTTGTGGAAAACAGCTTGAGGACATGCCTGGCAGGCTGGGAGGCAGGTCATAAAGCGATTTATCTCCTACTCCAGGTGAGGTGGCCTTGACTTGAACTTGGGGGACAGCAGGGGAAAGAAGAGAAGCTTGCTGATGCAACTTGCATTAGCTGTTGGAAACCTTAGGAGTGTTTCGTCAAATGAGGTAGAGCAACATCTCCACCCAGATGCCCCTGGTTGGCATTACAAATTCCCACCGGAGCTTTCCCAGGTGTCCCCTCTCTCATTTGGCTCTTATTCCATTGCTCCTTCTTTAATTCTTCACTTTGTAGTTTTAAATATCCTTTCCACATCTTTCCTCTTTGCTAACATTCTTCTCCCCCTCATCCCACTCCACAGTGCGCATGGGGCCGGTGGAGTCCAGGCTGTGTGCTCAGGAACAGGGCCTCGGCAGAGGTCCCCTTCTGGATCTCTTCTCCTGGGGCGAGAAGGGTTATGGGTTTCTTTTCAGCCTCCCAGCCTCTCCCCCTACCTCTCTCCTCCAAGCTTCCTTTGCTGTCTAATGGGATCCGCACTGCTGCTGAAGGCCGGGGAGGCTCAGGAGGACAGGATGAGAAACTTCCCTGAGGCCCCTCCTCCCTTGCTCACTCTTTCTAGAGCCAGAAAGCCTCCTATGTGGGAAATCTGTGATGGACAATTCCTCACCCTTTCAATGTGACACATGGTTGATTTCCTCTTCAAAGGGTCTCCTAAGAAAGCTTAAGGGGTGTGACCTCCATCCCCACTCAAGGGCTTCAAAACGGCTACAACTGCTGCCTATGGGGCAGAGTGAATCATGGAGGTGGGTGAGTCCAGTGTGAATTCAACTGTGGGAGCAAAGGACCCCAAATGCTTTGTATCTACTCGTAGACCCCGAGAAAGGGTGAGTTAAGACAGAGAAAAAAATTAGCCCCAAAAGGTGTCTCTACAGCGAGAGCCACCTTTTAATTTACTGCAAAATCCCAAATCTAATTTACTACAAAATCCCAAATCTTTGCCAGTTGCAAATGGACTAGGAAACAATACTTCCCCCAGGTAGTAACTTACCTTTACAAAGCCCTGCCCCACAGGGCTCCTGGGATCCTCAGAGGGACCCCAGGGGACCAAGGATATGTGCTGCCATCTCACTTTGAAAGAAAGCTTGGTTTAGTGAGCTGTCCAGAGTCACACAGCTAGTAAGCATGTGCGGAGGGGAGCAGGTACCCCACTCTGGACAGTCTCTCCCTCAGGTCTTCCTAGTCAATCCCTGCCTTTGGACTGGCTTTGGTGAGTTAAACTTGGGAGCATTTTAGGGTGAAAGAAGATCCAATTCTATTTCTCATGAGGAGAAATATTTCTATTTCTCCCCAGTTCTCTGGGGAACTGGCTTAATAGCAAAAAAAAAAAAAAAAAAAAAAAATTAAATGCCAATAATCGCACCCCTGAAGCACAGATCAGTACCTCTTCTCCCTACACTGGACCTAAACGTGTGTCGGTGGAGGCCACGTGAAGAGGGGCTGTGAGCTCTCAAGGGGCTTTCATCCAGGTAGAGTCAGAGTGAAACGGATGAAGGGAAAGGAGGATCATAAAGGGACAAACCGCAGCCCGAGGGACAGAGAGACACAGAGGAAGGGAATCCAGAGACCGGCCCATCTGCTTGTTTATTCAAAGGACATCCATCAAGGCCTGCACCGTGCCAGCCGTGTGCAGAGTCAGAGGATGTACTGTGAGCAAAGAGAAAGCCCTAGGCCTCCCAGGAGAATCCCCATGCCCAGGAGTGACACGGCGAAGACAGGCCACGGAGGGCAGCGCCTGCCCCTGGAGATGAAGGAGCCTCACGGGCTGGGTAGGACCAGCTGCAGTCTCTTCTCTCCTCCCTCCTGGAGCTGCCAGCAGGGCATTCAGGGACCAGGCACATTTCGGCTCTGAGTCCACAGGGGAAGCAGGATTTCCCAGAATGATGCTTCAGCTTGGCAAAGCTTCCCACAGGTGACCAAAGTCGGCAGCTCTGGGAGGCATTTCTTTTCTGCTTTTCTCTGTTACAGGTGGGAGAGGGATGAGAGAGGCGAGGGGGGCCAGAGACAGCCGTGGCACTGAGCCCGAAGGAGGCTGGGCTCCAACC
The DNA here is from genome assembly GCF_949987535.1 of Balaenoptera acutorostrata. Classification (NCBI taxonomy): domain Eukaryota; kingdom Metazoa; phylum Chordata; class Mammalia; order Artiodactyla; family Balaenopteridae; genus Balaenoptera; species Balaenoptera acutorostrata. The sequence goes on along the minus strand of NC_080066.1, from coordinate 10,015,722 downwards.
AGCTCTACAGACCTTGCCGAGTCCCAACCAGTGCCCAGGGTGTCCCTGACACTCACACAGACAACAGGTGTTCTGCAGAAGCTAACACAACAGGGGCTGCAAGAACAGTGACAGAGACATATATACGCCAGAGCAGCATTAGACCAAAATAGGTTCTTAATAAAACGTGGAGCAGTGGGGTCAAAGCAGTTGCAAGAAGGACATTGGAGGAATAACTTTTACTGTACCTGCGCCCCCCTCCCCAGTATCACTCCTCCTGGCCGTGAATGTCTCTGACTATTTGTGGATAATTCTGATAGTTTTGGTGGGAGTACGTATAGGAGACTGCACAGGTCATTTGAAACCTTCATATCCCAGTTAATGTGGACACTCTATCAACACGATTACTGTCCATGTGAGTTAGGCTTTCAGGGAGAAAATTAAATAATGGGGATGTCATTTATCTGTAAATATGTCAATCCTGTGATGAGAATGCATGTTATGAGGTGAGGAAAGAGCGCTCGCACTTGGCTGGGCAAGAAGGGCTGCTGACCCCCAGCCTCCCGGGGCCCCTGCACAGAGGGGGTCTCAGCCCCGGGCGCCCCAAGGACCAGGTGCCCATCTCACTCACGTGCAGCCTTGGACCATCGGACCCTGTTTGATTCCTGCACGGTCCCTGGATTCCTCTTCAGCTGCATGCCCTGCACAGTTCATTACCGAGGTGAGGAGAAAATGCCCCTTCCATGGAATTATAGACACGATACCTGACGTGAAGGGTTAAGGACCATGAACAAGTGTGTGTGATCAGCTGCCGCTGAGGACAACAAGGCAGGCTGTCCGGCTGCTTGGTGCTTATTCGAGTTCATCTCTGAAGCCGCTGAAACAAAGCAAGAAATTCTACTGCTTAGGTGATTTTTCTAAAAAAACGGTTTTCTTCTTCACTAAGCATTTGCTTTGCTTCGCCACGTAGCTAAGAACCCATGTATTAGTGGCTTTCCCCTCAGGATCAGTTTCATCATGGGCAGCTTTGCAGAGGGTTCAGTCGCTCACACAAGAGTCTCAGCCTCGTCAACCCGGAGTCTGTGGGAATTGGCAACCCTGAACACAGACCCCACCGGCCTGAAGTGACTTACAATCTCATGTTTCCAATCCGTGATTCATAAGGAAAAGCTTGCACAAGCGGTGGAGACTTTTCCTGAGTCTTGTCCCTTTCAACAAGACACTATACATCAGTCTCAGAACAACTCTACTGCCTGTTTTTTTGGTTGAGGTTGGAATTCCCTCCCATCAGCCGTAGAGTGACGCTGCCCAATTTCTCTTCCGCGTGTGTAGGATACGGAGCTAAAGAGCTGAAGACACCACGAGATTGAGCCCCTTCCACTGGGGGCCTATCCATAAAAAATGCCTGATGAGATGTGGACTGTGGAGAACTCTGCTTTTGTATCAATTTGATTAACCAACGGGGACGAAGCCTGTGTCACGTACAACGTGCTATGGACCGACAGAGCCCATGGGAAATGTGTCTTCCCTCAAGGCACTTGTACTCAGAGTTGGCAGATGAGACCCTACTATGTAAGGAATCCTAAAGTATTTCTGCATCTCACTACTGCTCTAAGAGTGTGGGGTCAGGGCGGGATGGGTTGCTGTCTGCTGCCCCCCTGCCCCCAGCCCCATCTGGGCTCTGACTTGGCAGATTTAGAGACTTATTTGGCAGTTTCACCCCTGGGAGTTGTCAGCTCCTGAATCTTGGGTTCCAGCTACCCAAATTCACACCAAAAACGAGATTGACAAACAATGCTGAATGTTCATTTATGGGGAGGAACTTAGGTGCGAAGAAGACTGGGATGCCATTTCCAGAGCCTCACACAAGACGCTCTTGCAGGCGGGCTCTTCCTGATAAAAGAGTGTGGTCTTCTGCACCATTCCCAGAAGGGAGCCTGTCTCCTTGGTCCCAAGAACCCTCCTGTGTGAGCTGCCGGGGAACCTGCATTCAGCTGACTCCTGACAGGTGAGGAGGGGCTCTCAGAGGGCTGGATGTTAGATTCTGAGAATGTCCTTGACCAGGAGGGCAGCTTTCCACAGCAGCAGCTGGGTGAGCTCTTTTATCCATCGCAGGGAAGAAGGAAGGAGAGCTTCTGGGGGCTCACTCCAAACCCCCCTTAACTGCCCACGTTTCTCCCAACCTATCTGTGAGGCTGGAAGCTTTTCCAAACTTAGAAGTTATAAGATGCGGATGCTGCTTGAGGTGACACACGAACATTCATTCCCAGTAATTAGACTCACGCTACTGGTCGGGTATGAATGAGTAACCGTGAACTTGCTTTTTAAACTCTAATACAGGGAATGGTGGAGGCAGGGAGTCCAGGTTGGCTCTGGGAATCTGAACTCAGGGAGAAGGATCACCAAAAGAGGAAGTGGAAGAGAAATATCACCTCTGAGGTGATGATGGCGGCAGAAACACTGCTTTACCATGTGCCAGGCACGTGCTAAGTACTTAATCTGTTCAGTCCTCCTAACAGTACTATGAAGTAGGGATGATTCACTCCCATTTTACAGATGGGGAAGCTGAGGCTTCAGAAGCTACACAGTGCAATCCCTCAGATTTCCAGGAGGCTCCGTGGAGCATTTTGTCAGGCCAGTTACAGACCTTTGTAGCTCAGCTTCAACAGTTAATACATTTTTTCTTTTCACTCATGGTCTTTGATACAGAGAAAGTTTCATCCCCAAAGCATTAATAATTGAGATTTTCCTTTGTCCTCAAACAATCGAGAGCTCACAGCAGTGAGTACTAAGTGCCCAGAGAGTGTTGCTGATAGTAAAAGAGATGGGATGCAGAAGCCAGGGAGGTCAGTTCAGGCCAAGGCTCCTGGGAGGCATCCTGGAAGGCTTCCTGGAAGGGGAGAGGTGTGAGCAGGGTCTTGGGGAGAGGAGAGAGGACAAGGACATCCATGTGTGGGGCATGGGGAGGAGAAATGGGTTACAAAGACTAGGAATGAATGAAGAAAGTGGTGGTGGCTTTGAGGGGGGTAAGGACGAGGGAAAGGAGGGGTCTCCAGTGACAGAGGTTCTGGTTGACTAGAGAATGGTGGTCTCCTTTTCCTGACTGCAGTCAGGTTGTGGCTCTAAGTCTGTGCTTTAATCATTGCCGCACATCTCTCTCCTACCCTTTCACACTCCTTATGCATTTCTTGCTTTCCTTTTCTCCTCAGTATCATCATACAATACAGTCATCCTACAACACAGTCATCATACAATACATACATACTATGTGATACATATTTCATTAATTGCCTCCACCTCCCCCTGACTAGGACAGGGAGAATTGTCATTTTGGTTTATTACTGTATCCTTAGAACTTAGAGCAAAAAAGGACTAAATGGTCTCTGTCTATTTCTCTCTAATTTATACATGTACGTATAAATATATGTGTGTGCATATATACATATTCAGAACATTTAGGTCTGTTATTTTATATATTTTTTAATATTCAAAAAAGGAGGAAATTTCACTCAAGTGGTACTTCGATGACTTACTGTGCTTATCATCAATATTTGGAAAAGAATGAGGGGAAATAAAAAGACTTAGAACCAGGAGACTAGAAAGACCTGACAAGTCTGTGTAAGTCTTGCTTGTCTGGGGCTGCCTGGGAAGAAGGGAGTCGGGTGATTTCATGAAGGTTTCTGCCACGGATGCCTGAGGGCAAGAATCCTAAGTGGAAGCCGAGGAGCTCCCACTGAATCTTGCAGCTGGTGCCTTGTTGCTGGATGGGAGCACAGCGCCAGCAAAATTAGTCATCTCACTGAACCTTGATAGAATGATGGAAAATAAATACTCCTAGGAACACGAATCTGCCAGTCCCTAGAAGAACATAAATTGAGACCTTCGATCAGGAGAAATTAAGAAGGTTGGATGTCTCCTTAAATCTCCTTGCACTGAATTAAAGCTACAGAGAAGAGCTTTCAGTACAAATATGTCCTACATTTACATGCACTCTTAGAACACTTTGGTGATTTATTTTTTCTCTCTCTTGTTTTCTGATAAATATATTTGGAATTATGCATTTCCTTTTGAGTACTACGTTTGTTTTATCACATACATATTGGCAGGAAGTGTTTTCTGTTGTTCAGTTTTTAGTATTTTAAAATTTTGTATAATTTCTTCTTCAAATAAGATATATTTAGTGGTGTTTTGTTTCTAGACATATGGGGTTTTTTTTTTTCACTAACATTTTTTGTTACTGATTTTCGCTTCTATTTCGTTGTGATAAGCAAACAGTCCCTGAAATACATTTTTAAAAAATAATTTATTGAGGACTACTATGTGGTCTGTATCTGGTCAACTTTTGTAAATATTACATGTATGCTTGAAAAAAATAATATTTTTATATTAGATGGGTGTAAGAGTCTACATATAGCTACTATTTCAAGCTTACTATTCATGTTATTTAGATCTTCTGTGTATGCTAATTTTTGACAGCTTGATTTATCACTCTCTGAGAGGCATGTGTTAAATCTCTGATAAGCTATGTTGTCAGATGCATACACATTCATGATTATTAAAACATTTTGATCTACCTTTTTTCTTTAAAAGAGTATATATCATCCCCCCATATAAATATATGGTTTTTTCACTTTGAATTGTCTTTTCTCCAATACAAAAATAGGTACCAAAGTTTAGCACATATTCACCTGACTCTTATTTTTCATCTCAATATTTTCAACCTCTGGACTCTTTTTTTTTTTTTTTGGCTGCATTGGGTCTTTGTTGCTGCATGCGGGTTTTCTCTAGTTGCGGCGAGTGAGGGTTACTCTTCTCACTGCAGTGGCTTCTCTTGTTGTGGAGCACGGGCTCTAGGCACACGGGCTTCAGTAGTTGCAGCATGCGGGCTCAGCAGTTGCTGCACACGGGCCCTAGAGTGCGTGGGCTCAGTAGTTGTGGCGCTCGGGCTCTAGGGCGCGCGGGCTCAGTAGTTGTGGCACACAGGTTTAGTTGCTCCACTGCATGTGGGATCTTCCTGGACCAGGGATTGAACCCGTGTCCCCTGCGTTGGCAGGCAGATTCTCAACCACTGCACTACCAGGGAAGTCCATCAACCTCTGTATTCTTAAGTTTTAAGTAAGAGAACATGATCATCTGTTCTCTTTAATCCAATCTGTACCACAAGTTCTTTTGATTGGTGAGTTGAACAAATTGATGTATTAGTTATAATAATAAACACTTGTGTTGTGCTTACCGCATACCAGGCATGGTTCTAAGGATGTAACACACTTAATCGTCACATTAACCTTATGAGGCAGATGAAACATATTCTCTTTATAAACGAGGAAACTGAGGTATACGATTAGGCTAAGAAAGCTGCTCAGGTTACACAACAAGTAAATGGAGACAGCTCAGAGCATCCGGTTCTGGCTTCACATTTTTCACGGTTATGCTATGGTGTCTCTGGGTTACAATTAGAGTTTGATTAGGACTTACTTCTCTTTTATTCATGTTTTTTACTTACCTATTTTTCCTCCGTTAATGCTTTCAATTAAAGCAGTCTCATCAATTTTGTTCTATAGTGTGATGATTGTAAATCATACCCCCCTTTTCTTTGGTACATTTTGTGTTGGATTCAGGGTAAGAACCTGCAGCGCTTGTTAATTTCCATCCCATAAGGACTTAGGAGTCACTCTGAGCTGGACCCTCCTTCCATCTTATTTCTGCATTTCTTCCCTATCAGCCCTCTCCTCCGTCTTACTGACTATTATCTGCATGTATTTTTTCCCCTGCTTTTTTTGTCTCTTGTCACCTGGAATTTCCTCTTCTCTCTTTTTAACTATTCAAATTCTACCCAGCTTTCAAAGGCTCAGCCCAAATTCCTTGTTTCCCATACAGTCTTCCTTGACTTCGTGTGTCTGGGTTTAGATCCCTCTAGCTAGTTTAAGCAGAAAGTGATTTATCAGAGAGTACTAAATAACTTAGGTCAGAAAACCAGGTTTGGATGCTACACAGCTAGTGACAACAGCAGTAAGGAGACATAGCCACAGCCTAAGGCTCCTTAATATCTCTGAGACTAGGAAAAGGACATGAGAGCTTCAACCAGCATTAACCACTGTGCTAACAAGAATAACCCAGCTGTGTATGCAATGCTTCCTCATGGGGCAGACGTCTCCTGGTGGCAGCACCTAAGACCATATCCAGAACTCATAGCTGCACAGGAGTCTGAGAAATGCAGGTTGCAGCTCTCGCATGGGTGCTCAAGAAGGCATTTAGAAAGAGAGTTGGGCATTCAATCTATAGTATCTGCCATATTTGATTATCTTGATCTGTCTGATCTCTGCCTACTGTGAACTCCCAGAGATCTTGTGCATCTTTTCTTGCATTTTTCACTTACCATGTTTCTTTGCAAAGCTTATTTTTTTCACTCCTTTAACTAGGCCGTTGGCAAAATATCCGAGGGCTTTTTGAGCGTAGAGTACCTGGAAAAGTATCCTAAAATGTCATAGAAACAATAAATATGTGTTGACTGAAGAATGCAATTTTAAGAGGTTGGATGTGTAAAGCTATGCCCTATTTTAAGAAATTTTTGTAGGCAAAAACAGGGATTTAGAAATCTGAACACACATGTCAAGAATGGGATTATTTGCTTTATGAGAGAATTCTTCACTTTAGCAAAAATTTAAAGGAGGCGTAGCACAGGTTTTATTTAAAAAATGCACCCCAGAGGACTTAAAATGTGAAATGTGTGGCTGTTTTTTTTATAGGAAATCCCATTACACGTGACCCAGAAATGCTGCATCCGCGGCACCAAGCACCACGTGCTCGTGCCATTAGAATGTCTAGTAACAGAGTCATTGGAACTGATGGAGGACCACGTCTCCAGATTCTGACAATAATATCTGACAAAACTGAAACAGCATTTTAGAATGACCTGAAGTCATAAAACCACCTTAGGGATGATTGCTTATATAATTTATAGCATGTTCCTATGTGATCTCTGACACATTCTGTGTGGCTTATCTGGGTACCTAGATACCCAGTGGTGATTTCTACCCATCATTTTTTGCTTTTTTTTTTTGGTCCATATTTTGATTTAAAAAATTTATTTTAAAAAAGATGGTAAAAGGTATATAACATAAAATTTAGCATTTTAACCATTTTTAAGAATACAGTTCATTTCTACCTATTGTTTTGGCCTTCATCTGGATTGGTGGTGTGGTGATCTGTATCTACCACTCATACAACATGTAGAGACAGACCTACCAAGCATTTGGCCCTCTCCTTCTGCCCTCTGTTGCTGCCAGTTAAGGCGTTTTCTTTCTTTCTCTCTCTCTCTCTCTTTCCTTTTGTTTTTTCTTTTTATGGCTTGGACAAGTATGATAGTCTTATGTCTCTTTGGTTCCATTTTTTTCCCCTTATTATGTCCAGGAACACTTTTGGCTACAAGTGATAGAAACACTTGGCCTAAATGGACTTAAACAAAGGAAAATTTATTATGTCAAATAACTGGAGTCCAAAGGTAGAGCTGACTCCAAGTGCAGTATCGCTGGCAGCTGAGCCACGACGTGAAGAAATCTGTCCTTCCACTTTCTGCCTTCTTTCTCAGGATCAGCTTTATTACGGTGACATCTGTGGTGACTCATGGCAAAGGGAATCACATGTTAGAGAGAGAGAGAGTGTTCTCTTGCCAATCCCTGGACCAAGAACAGCGGTCAGGGCAACGCCAGATGCTGATTGGCTTAGACTAACCGGGATCGCCCTCTGGATATGAGGACGGGGCAGTAGTCTCCACAGGAATTAGGTAGCAAACTCAATTCCAGAAGAATCAAATAAGGGGGCAAATTACCTCGGTGTGGGCAGGGCTGAGGGGGCCAATCAAGAATGGGGAAGCTCTCGGACACTAGTAATTCCAGGAAGCTGGTGCCGCCCCTGAGTCTGAGGTGCGCGGGGGGGTAGCTGTGTCCCTGAAACAAGATGAGAGTCGTAGCCGCGAGAAAGCCCAGCAGACGGGAGCTGTGGCCAGGAGGGAACCCGGCTGGGATGCCTCCCAAGGCTGACCCCACACAGAAGCCCAAGGACAAGGAAGGCCAGGTGATGCGGAGAACCCGGTGAGAAGGGCCGGGGGTGGGAGTGTTAGTTCTGGAAGGACCAGTGCAGCCTAAGCAGCACGTCGATGGAAAAAATCTATTAGGAAGAAGGAAGGGGGATGCGGAAGGAGGTAGCAACCTCTGTGTCCAACGCAGCCCAGAATCCGTTCTCCATCCCTGGGGCAGGGGGATCTTCTAAGAGGCAAACGTAGCCCGGTCATTTTCTGCTTTAAATCTTTCCAAGAGCTCCCTGCACCCTTAGGACAAAGGCTTCAGCGTGTGTGCCAGGGCGTGATGTCTGGACCTACCTTCCCCTTCCAGCCTCCCTGCCACCTCTTCCCCTCAGGTGTCTGATCTCCAGACAGTGAATTCCTTCAGGTTTCTTCATCCAGGTGAGCTTGTTTGTGACCTTTGCCTCTTCTTGAAGCTGCCCACCCACTGCTCCCTTAGAACTGGTAACTGGTCCCTGGTCAAGGAGGTCCTCCTCTGAGCCTCAGCCCACCACAGTCACACGGGGTGACTGTTTCTTCCTGCCTGTTCCACGAGACCATGAGCCCCTCCAGGGCAGGGGTTTGGCTCTTCTTCTGACTATGGAAAAGGATCTGTTGAATGAACGATTTCCCACCTAAACGACTATTGAATTCATTCTATTCAGCAGCCTTTATCACCATCCGGAAGAGTACTGCCTGGGGTCGAGCCCTTGTGCTACCCCACATGACCTTGAGTGCACCCCTCACCTTTTTGAGCCTATTTCCTCACTTATAAAATAGAGATTAAAAAATAACTTTTAGGGAGGTTTTCAGGCACAAACGTAATAACTGTAAACTTTCCCGTACCCACTGCCAGGTTCCTAATTCTTTCCGCCATCCAGTTTCAAATTGCTCCAATCTGTGGTCCTGCCAGCCTTGTACTACAGACCGCCTTCATGCCTAGGTAGAGGCCTTGACCTTGGCCCCAACTCCAGCCCCATCTCCCAGCTCACGGATGTCCAGGTTTCACTTCACCTTCTTTCTCTGAACTCCAGCTGTACTCGGGCTCCCACGTTAGGGAATGAGATCAGAAACGCCGCTTAGAAATTGTAGATAAAACAAAGGGGGCTCTTTGTACCAGATGTGAGACGTTACTTGACCACCCAATCGAGTTCTGACACTTCTGGAAAGCAACGCAAAATGATTCTCAAGCCAAGACATTTTTAAAAACTGGTAACCGTTATCACCAAGTGATGACAAAGACTGTTACTGGTTTGTATATTAATTTCAATTTGACGTTTTACCACCATCACTTGAGAAATGAGAGTCAGGGATCCGTTATTTATCTGCACGGTGGTCGAGCGCTGACTGCTGCGATTCCCACAGGGTCAGGCACCAGCACCCCTTCCCCCAGCCTTCCTCCAGCGCGGGGGCGGTGCAGTCCGCCCCTCTCCCCATTACTGTCAAATCATCCACTGGCCTTCTTTGATCTTGCTTGTGGCATAGAAATAACTCTATTTAGGGACTGTCAGTCTGTATAAGATTTATTGTAAAACTGGAGGGTGGCACGCCACGGAAGTCTCACTCAGCTTCAGTCTAAGATCTAGAAAACGCAGCAGAAATAAAAGGTTCCAAAAGTATGAAACATTTGAATTGAATAAGGCCTTCTTCTCTGACTCCATCCCCAGCCTTCCAACCTAGCAAGCAGTCCAAGCCGGCCTTGTCAGGCAGCAGTACAGAATCCAGGAGGGCTGCATAATGCATTTACATAATTGCACAAATTAGAGATACTTCGGAATGAAAGGTTTCCCGGTGATTTTTTTCTGCCCTTTCTTTTGCTGGTCGTAAAATGACCGGCGCCCCTGCGGCGCTGCAGGCTCTCCTCTCCAGCGGGGAGGAGCCCCGCGCGCGTCTGGGTCGGCGAAGGGCCTTCGGGAGACCCTGCCGCGGGGCCAGGTGCACGCAGCTCCCTGCCCTGGCACCTCCGTCCTCACCTCCAGGGTCTGCAAAGTGAGAGTCCAGATCAGGCCGAGTCTCCGGACTCGTGTTTATTACAGAGCTTATCCTTCCCACCTTGGATTACAAACTGCCCTTTAAAAGGTTCTGGGAAGCTAACTGCTCTTGGAATGATTTGCCTTCTGTAGGTTGAAAGTCGTTCATTTTTGCAAGTTTTTAGGGCAGGGGTAACTAATGGGAAAAAACTAGATTCCGTTTTCGGTTGAAGGAGGAGTTTGCCTCTCGGTGCAGAGGTGCGGGCGGGTTCCCTGGACCCAGAACCGGGTGAGAAAGCCTGCTTCCAGCGACTAGCCGGTCTTGGCTCGCGAGCTTGGTTCCCCATCTGTCAAATTGCAAAACATGATGTCTACCCCACCTGCTTCCTGGGATTGCTGTTAGAAGGAAGTAAAATAACTTGATGTGAGTTATAAAAGAAATCTGTGTGAACACAAAAGTATAGAACAGTGGAAGAAAATGAGCGTGTACTTTGGAGTCAGGAGCCCTGGATTGAAGTGCTGGTTTAGCCACCTGCTTGGTGAGCAAATGCAGGTCAGTTCATCAGTCTGATCCAATTTTCATTTTAATTTGTGAAACGGTGGTGACCAGAATGCTGGCCTCACCTGCCTCATCTTGATGCTGTCGGGATCATCTGGGCCAACGTGTAAAACTGTAAAGATAGTAAATTACATAGAAATACAAGCTGGGTGCCAGGAATTGCTCTGTGTGCATAATGTATTCTTTAGCCTCACAATGACCCTTTGAGGGAAATAATGCTATTTTCCCATTTTCTGGTTAAAGACACTGAGGCTTAGAGCAGTGGAGCCAAGATTCAAACCCACCTCTACGTGACCGCTGAGCTCATGTTTTTATTCGGTGTCCACACAGCCATGTCCTATTTTGCTGCTTTTATTGTTTCAGTGAATGACACTGGCATCATGAAAGCAGGTTATTTTTCTCAGAGATGATGGTCCTTGGGGTTGACCTGGTAACACTTCCTTAATGGAGCAACTTTTAGATTCCTCAAGTGTGATCGCATTTAGGAAGAGATGGTAAGTAATAACTCCTGAAAAGACCACAATAAGAAAGGAGAAGTCTTCAGTAAGTACCCTCATTAAGTAGCCCTATGGCTTGAGTGCCATTGTGCATTCTTCATTGCCTGATATGTGGATTACATTATGGATCTAAGTCAGATCTTTGGGAAATGAACATATCTTGTAAAACATTCCTACTTTAGGACAGCAGACGATACCTCCTTTCTGTTGCCTGTGGTCATTTGTAAAAAAAAAAAAAAAGGAGGAAATCAAGGTAAACACAGGTAACTTATGCCAGAAGCTCCGGTAAAAGACTTTTGTGGCATAGGGTTGGATTTACAGGTTGAACATGGCTACTCATGACTTATTTATGTATTTATTCATTTTGGCTTTAGAGCATTCACTTTTTTGTGTTTAGATGAGAAATTCGTCACTCCTCCTGGTTCTCATCTCACTTTCTCTTATGTCTGATAGCTTTTGTGAGGAAGCAGGGGGCGATTTTCTATGTAGAACAGACCTGATAATTCTGGATAGAGAAGAGTAAACTGGACCAGAAAGAGAAGGCTTGGAGATAAGAATGAAGTAATTTTAATATATAATATAGGTAAACAACAAGGTCCTACTGTATAGCACAGGGAACTATATTCAGTATCTTGTAATAACCTATAATGGAAAAGAAATATTATAAATTTTGTAAAATATATAAAACTGAATCACTTTGCTGTGCACCTGAAGCTAACACAGCATTGTAAATCAACTATACTTCAAAAACAACACAAAAGAAAAGAAAGAAATTGAGGGCCAGAGAAATGAAGTGATTCGCCCAAGATTACTCAGTTAAGTAGCAGAACTAGTTCTCTGCTTCTTCTAGTACTTCACAGCAATCTCATGTATCTCCCACACTGCTTATTCTACCAACATCCATTGCCAAGTTTTCTATTGTAGTTTGCTTCCTGTGACAATACTTTTAGCCAGAGGGTCTAGACAAAAATAAGAGAATTAACTGGATATAAAATTGCAGGGCAGGTTTAGGTGAAATTAGAAATAATATACAGCCAAAAGGTTGTAACTAAATGAAATTCATGACCATTTTAAACCAGCTTTTCCTCCTTTATATTTTTTTGAAAGTAGAAATGGGTGAGTAAAGCTCTAGCTTCTGTGGTTACTACTACAGAGTTCAAATCAATGGAACTCTAGTGTAATTAAAAATTAAAATGACCTCGGTGTTTTTCATGGAAATAAAAAGACCTCATGAATAAAGAATTGCTGTTATGCAAAAAAAAAAAAAAAATGGAGAAAAGGGTTTTCATTCAGTAGAAGTGCTTCACGCTCTGGGGACAAAACAACCCCCCAGTCATTTATAAGTGCCATCTCTCAGCATTAGGCATACTAGAGGCTCCAAGCTGGAATTCCCTTTCTAATGGGAAAATGGTCTCGAATGGGGGGAAGGAGGACGGTGAAGGGATATATATGGCTCACTGAGGCCAGATGGAGAGAAAGGACTTTTGGAAGAGAAGAAGTCTCTTTCACCGAGAAGAGTTGTCAGGTCAGATATTGTCAGAGGCTGGAAAATGGCAGTGAACAGCTGGGAGACACTTAGTAAGACATCTCCAACCCAAGATAGACAGCATCCTGTGTGCATTATAGAGACATGCAATTAACCCAACTTGAAAGTAGTTTATACCCTGACTCGCAGTCACATCCTTTATGAAGAGAGTTTGATCAGAATGGGGTGGGGAAGGTGGGACCGTGGTTATAGGTCGTAGCCCTAAGACACTGCTGCAGATATACTGTTGAGAGCAGGCAACTCTGTTGACTTAAGCCTTGGGTCAAGCCCTTTGCTCTTGCTTCAGAGTGCAGTGTTTCTGACTTACAAGAAGTGCCTTTACCTCACAATTATATAAGTTATTTTCTTTGGTTGTTCCTTGATTTGGCTAGACCTGATTTGGGTAGAAGACTGAAGAAATGCCCAGCTAAACTCATTTGAAGATCTACCTTTTAACATTCTTCAGCTGCCTTTTTGCTTTCTTGTATTCTCTAGAATTTGGTAGTTGTGTCCAGCAGAGGAAACACACTATCGGCTTGAATGACAGACTGTCTCCCTTAGTCTCCGTTTGGGTTTGTAGTTGATTCATGACCTCATGCCTAGGGAAATCCTTTCTCAATCTATCACGTCACTGCAGATTTTTCTCACAGCAAAATGAAGGCAGCAGAGCTATCCGATTCTGCTGGTTTTTACAGAGATTTCCAGCTGGTAGCTTTCATTTCCTCACCCGATCTAACTTCATACCTGGGTTGGTTGTGGCGACTATGTTTGCTGGAGCCGTGATCAGGTGACCCCTATGACCCCATGAGCAGATGTTTGCTGTGACGACCACATGAGCTGACGTCTTCTGGCTCCCCCTTCACAGCCCCGGGGTCCCACCTCCTTGTCTCCCATACCTGGTACTCTCCATCCTCCATCCCCCACTCTGCACTCCTCCCCTGCAAGCAGCAGAATTAGGGGAAACCCAAAGTATCTCTTCATCAGGAAAAAGAGGCCTTAAATTGAAGGGACACAGGTGAAGGAGAAGAGGACAGAGACCCTTAAGGCATCAGGAACTTCAAGGTCTGGGGCGGACCACGTGGAGGAAATAAATGCTCAGAGCCACGGTCTAATGAAATGCAGGAAAACAACTAATTCCAATTCCTGCCTTTCCCACTCCCTCCCCTTTACTTTTGTCTTCTCTCTCTCTTCCTCCCCTTCCCACTTGTTAAAATGCATTTGATGTTCACAAGGTCTCCGGGAAGTGTGCATGTATTTTTCTCATCTGTGTTCTGCGTTCGCTTTAGCATTTTCCTTCTCTGCACACGCTGAGCATCTGTCATCCTGTCATTCATTCATGGATTCATTTGTGCGTTTCAGGTACTGGGCACATACTTTGTTCCAGTCCCAGTGCTTTAAAACAATGTTAGCTAAGATTTAGTATTTTCTATTAGCAGGCCCTATACTAAATGTTTAATAGGCCGAATGCATTCACTGAACAGTCCTGACAGTTTATCCCTACCTGTTTTCCAGATGGAGTTTGGGGTTTAAGGAAAATAAATAACTCATCCACGGGCAGCAGAGCCCAGGTTTGCACACAGCAGCTTGATGACAGACTCGAGCTGTGATCTGTGCTTCCTCTTTCTAGGCCAGTGGTTCTCAAACTTTAGCTCCATCAAAATGACCTGGAGGGCTTTTCACAGCACACATTTCTGGGTCCCACTCCTAAAGTCTCTGATCCATAAGTCTGAGAATTTGCATTTCTAACGAATTCCCAGATGGTATTAATGGGACCCCTCTACTTTGAGAACTGCAGCTCTAGGCTCCACTCCCCCTGAGTGCTCTCACCCCTGTTGTTCCAGTTGCTTTAGGAAAGGTGAAACGTGTGCTTGCAATTAATTTGCAGCTCGCATTTACCGCACCCATCAGTGGGAGGGCCAGGATGCCGCAGTGCTGCTTCTCCTGTGCTGAATCCGTATCTGTGACAGTGTCTCAGGTTCTACTCTTCCTTCAGTGCTTTTGGAGAGAAAGCTCTTTTGAATTGAGGTGCTGCTTGTTCCCACGGCTGGCTGAAGAAAATATCTCCTGCCTCTCAGGGTGTCCCAGTGTGCTGGGAGTGGAAGCCTTACAAACAATATAGGCAAAGGAATCATCCCCCAAGTCACTTCTGCTCAATCTACTGGGTCAGAGTCTAGCTATTCTGGAACATCATTCTGAATCTTGAAAGCAGATAGTAAAAACAGCAGCTGTACAGAGACTGTTTATTTATTTAATCCCTCATGTAAACACAGCAACGATGAGGGATCATCGCTTGGCTTGTCAACATGACCAAGCTCCAGCAGGGGCCTTGTCCTCATGTGAGCCCACTGGCCTTTTCCTGTGCCTGCAAACAGTGGCAAAGAGGAAACAGAAGGGAACTATGAGTGAGGAAACCGTGTTGAGTTGCAAAACACAGATAAAACAATTGGCACTGCAATTCCCAGGGCAAACAGGACCCTGCCAGATTGCAGAGGTACAAACTCTAGCGGGGCAGTTCCATTCTCTGGCACCGAGGGTATGCACTTTTTGCAGCCTTGGGCTTGTCCTGCCTCTAAGGAAGCTATTTACAGTTTTGCACAGTGTGACAGTTTTATGAGCCAACCCACTCATTTTTATGAGGGTCCCCGGGGTAAAGCAGTTATACAATCTTACACCAGCGCACCGACATCAGTGAAGTACAAACAATATAAACTAGGCCATCCAGGCCTGTAAAGAAGGCACTGCCAAACAGTCGTGATTTAAGTTCAGTTCAGCGGTGACCTGGCTCATTACGATAAGATAGAAGAATGAATAGTGCCTACTCAGGGAGAAGGAGTGAGTGAGTGGGAAATAAATAATTAATCGGGCTCCTTCCAGAAGCTGTATGTTGAAGGGACCGAAATCTTGGTATTAAAAAAAAAGGACCCAAACTCAATCACTAGGACGGTCTCTCAAATGCAGATTTGATGGTTGAAGGAAATGACACCACCTTTCACCAAATATTTGGTCAGCACTCCATCATCAACTCAAAAAGGCTTTCAGGTCTTAACATGGCTTTCTGCGATAAACCAACTTTTCCCCAGTGAAACTGTCGAGAACTGAGGTCTCTGGCTGCGCTTGTATTTACAAATGAGTTTGCTATGCTTTGACTCCATAAGAAGACAGGGTTAATTATGAACCAGGCTATGGATCTGAAATTTATCAGCAGGCTAAGTAGCTGGTGACTGCCCCAATCAGAGTCAGCTCCGAGGAAATGAAACGGGACTTATTTACATTTAGAGTGATGCCCAGCTTCTTAATCACCTCAAAGCATTTAAAAATTAACTTTCCTACCAGCAGCTCAAGAGGCATAATGAATCCTGGGAGGGCGTTGGCGACTCTCGTTCCCTTCCGCTCTGGACCTGCCTATTCATTATGTCAGCCTGTCTTCTTTGCCTGTGTCCTTTTGCTAAATCCTGGAAACTTTCTTTCTGTTTATTTGGTAAGTCTCCTGATAAAGCAGTTTTCTACAACCTCACCAAAATTGCTAGCGATTGCCAGGATAGCTGAGTGTATGGGCACAGTAAGAGATGGGAATCATTGTACTCAACTTTCTTCTATATGAAATGTTTCAGCTAAACTGGTCAGTTACCAAAGGGTTATTACATGTGCTGGACAAGAGGGGTGACCCAAAACCCCAAGAACTTTCATTTTAAATTTCATTTATTTATTTTTTTGCTTTTTAAAAAAATCTGTGGTACAACTGTTTTTTTAAATTTTTATTTTATATTAGAGTATAGTTGATTTATAATGTTGTGTTAGTTTCAGGTGTACAGCAAAGTGATTCAGTTATACATATACACATACCCATTCTTTTTCAGATTCTTTTCCCATATAGGTTATTACAGAATGTTGAGTTGAGTTCCCTGTGCTATGCAGTAGGTCCTTGTCAATTATCTATTTTATATATAGTAGTGTGTATCTGTTAAACCCAAACTCCTGATTTATCCCTCCCTCCCCCTTTCCCCTTTGGTAACCATAAGTTTGTTTTTGAAGTCTGTGAGTCTGTTTCTGTAAATAAGTTCATTTGTATCATTAGTATCAAGACCCCAGGCACTTCTCACATGGCCATGAGGTCCTTTTTAAATGAACACTAGTGGGACTTCCCTGGCTGTCCAGTGGTTAAGACTCCGCACTCCCAATGCAGGGGGCACGGGTTCCATCCCTGGTCTGGGAACTAAGATCCCGCATGCTGCACAAGCCCTAAAAATAAATAAATAAAATAAATGAGCACTAGTAATGACTGAATAAATTGTGGATTAGAAGTTGCTAGTCAGCCAGTAGCAATGACCAGAGCAGTTGGGATGATAGATGTATGTATAAATGGCCATTTCCATCACATTTTAGTTTAACACAATCTACAATTCAACTTAAAAATCTTATAATTTAGACCTGCAATCTCCAACTATTTCATAGTTTTGAAGTCAACAGAGGAAGTTATGATTTGCTGGTAGACTGTGAGTGATAGTAATACATCCCCTGCCCTCCTCAAAGAGCTGTTGGAAAGATTCCCAAGATTTTTGTCAACTTAGAGGGGCTGTGCAAACAAAAGATATTTCAACATTCCATTATTTAATTCCATTATTCAATATTTTCACAACATGTTTACCCACTATTTGTTTTCATTTTAAAAACTGAAACTATATAAAACATCATCCCTTTAAAATCATTACATTTTCTTTTTATGTAATAATCTGAAATGCGAAAACCTTATTTTAAAGAAGACTATTGTTTTCTAGAAGAAATTAATGAAAAAAAATGGACCTCGTTGAGGCATTATCAGAGTGCCTTTTTGGTTAGAGAGGAAAGAGGGAAATATTTACATTTAAAGGATTGGTGTGCTTTCTATTCAGGAATCCAACGTGGTATGAATTTAGGTAGAAGTGAGCCACCACCCTCCTTGCTAATTACAGCAGCTAAGAGGCCAAGGGATAGGTTCTTGGGGTTTCAACGTTGACCACAGAAGCAGGTTTACCTAATATGGCGAAAGGAGGGATACCCAGGTTCTAAGGGGCTCTCCTTGAAAAATAAGCAGAAGCCAGTGACTCTAGATCTGTGTCTTTATTAGAAGTGTAATGCCCTGTACCTACTGTTCATATTGTGCAAATTCTGCTGGAGGAAGATTGGCGGCTCCACCTCTTGGGCTTTCCTGTAACAAGATGTTCATCTCTGGAGGCTCTCCTGGTGAGCCAAGGCATACATAAATCCATTCTAATTAAATATGCTGCTCTCTAGGGGGAGATGCCTTCATTAGAGGACTTATTTCAGGGGAATATAGATATGTGCATATCTATATTTTAGTGATAGACACCAGTGTCTGTTTGCAAGCAAGCGGCTATACCATCCCCCCCTTTTTCCTCTCATCTTCCATCTTGCTATCTGGAGACTCACACAAAACAAATCCCTTGGGACTGAACATACTTTCAAATATATGAAGTTAAACCCTTCTCAGACACATGCATCTTTCCATTAGGAGTACAATGAGAAGCTTTCTATGAGTCTACATTTGATGGTGGCATCTCTAATTGAAGCACCTGGCCCAATTAGGGCTTAATGAGTGCTTTCTGATGATAAAGATAATGAGGGGTTTTCAGGCACAACCAAAAAGCGTTACATTTTTTTTTTTTTTAATATAGTCCAAAGGAGAAAAGCAAACCTACAAGTTAGTGGTCAAAATATTGTCCTCCTCTTACTTGTTTCTAAAAACGAAAATTACTGTCAAATCTTAAACAAAAAGTTATACTCAAACCCCAAACTGACTCATTAACCAGACTCTGCTTCAGAAATAGAGGAGATAAGAGAAGACCCTAGAAGCACAGAACATGCTGGGGAAGAGTTTTGCCTCTCTGGAGGCACATGTAAATGTGAGCGAGATCCTGGGCAAGACATGGCAGGGATGTTCAGGTCAGCTGAGTTTCCTTCTCACCTGTGTGACATGATGAGTCACCAGACCTTTGTAAAGTACCATCAGCCTCTAATTCAAGGATAGTCATTGTAAGACACAAGGTATTGGACAAGACAGAGAAATGAACCAAACATTACACATTAAAACAATTTCTACATGTAATTATATTCATAAGACTTTTGAGTTACTTATCTCATTTAATATAATGGCCTCAAGGCCCATCCATGCTGTTGCAAATGGCAGAATTTCCTTTTTTTTATGGCTGAATTATGTATCACATTTTTTTATCCATTCATCCATTGATGGACACTTAGGTTACTTTCATATCTTGGCTGTTGTAAATAATGCTGCAGTGAACATGGGGGTACAGAGTGATTTCATTTCCTTAGGATAAATACCCAGAAGTGAAATTGCTGAATCATATCGTAGTTCTACTTTTAATTTTTTGAGGACCCTCCATACTGTTTTCCACAGTGCCTGCACAAATTACATTCCCACCAACAGTGCAGGAGGGGTCCCTTTTCTCCACATCCTTGCCAACACTTGTTATTTCTTCTCTTTTTATAATAGCCATTCTAATAGGTGTGAGGTGATATCTCACTGTGGTTTTGATTTGCATTTTCCTCATGGTGAGTGATGTTGAGCACCTTTTATGTACCTGTTGTCCATTTGTATATCCTCTTTAGAAAAATATCTATTTAGGTCCTCTGCCCATTTTTTAATTGGATTTTTAAAAATTGAGTTGTGTGAGTTCTTGATGTATTTTGGATATTAACCCCTTATCAGATATATGATTTTCAAATATTTTCTCTCATTCCATAGGTTGCCCTTTCATTCTGTTGATGGTTTCCTTTGTTGTGCAGAAGCTTTTTAGTTTGATGTAGTCCCACTTGGTCATTTTTGTTTTTGCTGCCTTTGCTTTTGGTGTCAAATCCAAGAAATCATCACCAAGATGGATGTCAAGGAACTTACCCAACATGTTTTCTTCTAGGAGTTTCATGGTTTCAGTTCTTATGTTCAAGTCTTTAATCCATTTTGAGTTGATTTTTGTGTATGGTACAAGATAGTGGTCCGGTTGCATTCTTTTGCATGTGACTGTCCAGTTTTCCCAATACTATTTATTGAAAAGACAATCCTTTCCCCACTGTATCAATATATTCTTGGCTCCCTTAACATAAATTAATTGAACATGTAGGTGTGGGTTTATTTCTGGGCTCTCTACTCTGTTCCATTAATCTATGTGTCTGTTTTTGTGCCAACACCATTCTGTTTTGGTTACTATAGTTTTATAATATGGCTTGAAATCAGGAAGTGTGATGTTGCCAACCTTATTCTTTGTTCTCAATTTCTTTGGCTATTTGGGATGTTGTGTGGGTCCATATAAATTTTAGGATTGTTTGTTCTATTTCTGTGAAAAATGCTATTGGATTTTGATAGGGATTGCATTGATACTGTAAATTGCTCTGGTTAGTAGGGGCTTTTTAATAATATTAATTCTTCCAAACTGTAAGCATGGAATATCTTTCTATGTATTTGTGTCTTCTTCAGTTTCTTTCATTAGTGTCTTATAGTTTTCAGTTACAGGTCTTTCACTTCATTGCTTAAATTTATTTCTAGGTATTTTATTCTTTTTGATGCAATTTCAGATAAAATTGTGTGTCATGAATACTCCCCTTGAAGGATGGGATAAGGGTGGCAAGCCGAAGGGGACCAGAGATGTGGGTTAGGGTGGATAAATGAGGCTGCTCAGACCAGGATCCTGTTTTAGGGGAGGTCCCAAATAGAGTGGTAACCTTATTTCAGGAAAAAAAAAAATTTCCTACAACTCTCCCCGCAGTAGTCTCTCTTGGAGAAGCATCTGTCGGGGGAGGCAAGGGAGGCTGTATGGGGAAGACTTCGGGCCCAGTTTTACAGTGGTCTGACCTCAGGGTGACAGGGACCTCTCCTTCTACTATTTGTTTCTTCTCTTGCTCCCTGGTTAGATGCTAAATCAACTTGGCAGGAACGTTATGTTTCTGTTCATTTGCTAGAGCACTGGGCACACAGAGCATACTTGATACGGTTAAATGGTGATACTGCAACAAAAGACACAGACGTGAGCTGGGGCTGGCAGGCAGAAAACCAGTGAGAAGTAGGAGTCGGAAAATATATACAAGCTTGGGCAAATCACTCACCTTTGCCATTAAGTGGCTTCCAAAATATACTGCATCTTGTGACAGATTTGAATGGGGCATTATTCATGAGAGGTAAAATATGTGCAAATTGCAGCGAAATCAAGCTGTGAACATAGGAAATAGCATTCAGAGGAGCCAGAGAGCAACCTGATGGTGTGAGGACCCCAGAGCAGCTGGGAGCTGCGGTGTCATCACCCCCGGGACCTGCCACCTTAGCTCGGCACTCAGGGTGGCTGCAGGGGGAGGATGGTCTTGAACTGTGGGCTGGATACTGTCTTCTCTGCGCTGCCCTTTGTTCTTTGCTCTCATCCAGGGGCGAGGGACGGTGGCTTTTGTTAACCAAAACACAGGATAAAAAAGTAACGAGTTTTAAAAGAGATCGTTCTGATTAGCTGTGAAAGCAGATTTGCTGGCAGTCATTTGAAAATGCGTTTGCGTACCCTTCACATCCACAGCATAGCAGTTTGGGTCACTTGCCTTTGGGAATTTAAAAGTCTGCCCACTGAGAACATCAGGTAACCAGGAACTGGGTGAATTTCTCCAAAGGCCTGAGTAGTACATTCTCCCCAGACCCCACAGTTGGGTGCTGACTGGCACAGCCCATGTGCCTTGGGACCTCAGGCTGGCTCTGCCATAAAACAGACGGTGTGGCAGAGTTGATCAAGCCCCGTGGTAGGGGCCAAGGGTACGGGGGACTGCGGACCCTGCAGGGCCTGCCTCTCATGCTGCGCTCCTAGGGCCCTCTAAGGACCACAGTCCCAGACCCATCCCGTGGGTGTCCGGCCTGGGAGGAGCTCTTGGGAGGGAGTGAAGGGCAGCCTCACAAGGCATCTGCAATGGGGCGGGTTCCTGCTTTATGGGGAGGGCTGCACAGTGAGACCTACAGTAGGGTTTGTGGGGTGGCGTTGGCCCTGGATGCCAGACCCCCAGCCCAGCTCCAACCAGGTTTCTCTGGTAGCCAGTCACCTTCATGAATGAGGACCCCCCTGCAGCACAAGTGACCTCCAAGGCCTTCCAGCCCAGCCTCCTTCAGTGCCTCGCTAAGAGCTACCCCACATCCGCTCATGCTGCAGTGGATCGTAACAATCCCTTACGTTTGAAGAGAGAGCTCTTGAGAATTTTCAAAATCCCGTTGCACAGTTATTTGATCTTCGTGGCCACCTGCAATGGTGGATTATGTCTGTGTTAGGGGTGAAGATGCCAAGATGGAAGGAATAGAGAGAGCTTCCTTGGTGTGTTTGCTGTGGATGAGGCATGGCTTGAAGCCGGGCTCCTCTCACCTAGCCCGCGTGGCTGCCTTGGGCCCGTCCCCCAGGGGCCCTGCACACGGCAAGGCCTGGGCAGCGCAGCATGGGGTAAGGTCCAGCTCTGCAGCCAGGCGGCCCGGTGAGCACCCAGCTTCACTGTTGACCAGCTGTGCGACCGCGCTGTGTGTTCACCTCTGTGCCTCAGTCTCTGTCTTTAAGCAGGGCTGGAGCTAGTGCTCACGTCCAAAGTTATATAACACACGCTTGTTACTGCAAGTAAAGTGCCTATAATAATACAAGCTGTATTTTGGTGCTTACTATGTGCTGGCACTATGCTCCGCACTGTATGTGCATTAATTCATTGCCGCATCATAACAGGCCTAGGGGATAAGTTATTATTCCCGTTTTAGAGAAGAAACAGGCACAGAGAGATGAAGCAGTTTCTCAGTGGTGGAAAGACCAGGGGGCCATGCTCTTAACCACAGCATGAGGCTTCCTTTTCAACAGGGCTTGGCTCCTGCTAAGTACTCAAAACTCATTAGCTGTGAGGTGTATGATATCAGGATCCTGCCACCCAGATGCCTCTATAGGTTAGTCCCCTGTGGCCAGAACACCACAGGCAGGACTTCAGCTGAAATGCAAAGTCCCCCTGGACGGCTTACGCTAAACCCTAACTCTCTTCTAGCCTTAGTGTCGGTGAGACGGGAGGCTGTTTCTGAGGTGGGTTTGATGGGGGAGAGGGTGAGAGCTCCTGAGGACATTGCTCAGAGAGGTAATGAGGGACATTGTTGCCAGTGGGGATGTGGCTGAATGAGGTAGAAATTTTGTAAAAAAGGGGAATGAGGGCTCATCTGCTTAGGATTTTTCCCAGCTGCTAAAATGATCCGTATTGGAGGACCTCATTAGAGTTCATTTTCTGAGCACTCTTTTCATGAGTTGCTTTAGCTCTGTTATGTGATGGGAATCACAGACTAATAGGGCTTCTTTGACAGACGAGGAATTCAGAGTATGGAGAGGTCGTACAACTAGACAGTAAAATCCAGCGCCAGCACCCAGCACCCTGCCTTCCCAATGCTAAACCTTACAAGGAGGCACTGCATGTGACCTTGCCATGTGACCTTGGCACACTTCGGTGTTGAGCCTCCTCCTTGGCTCTGCCTGGGGGCGCGGGGGTCAGGCTCTTCCTTGCTGGTTTTGGCACCAAGCTGAACCTTTCTGGTGGACGGCCTGCCATTTCACTGCAGCTTCCCATCTTCTCTCCTGAAACTGAGTTCAGAGATGCTTCCCTGCCTTCCAGGTACGCAGGGAGGGTTAATTAGGTAATGTTTGCACTGGGCTTTGAAGATGAAAGCACCACACAATTGTCATTACAGAGCATCTCTTCCAGAAGCCAGGAATGCTTCTGCTCTGGGGACACCTGACTTTGTCTTCACATGCATGGCTCACTTGAGGATAAAACTTGTCAGGCATCGGTGAATTAATGCTAGCGTGTAGAGCCTGGAGGATCAAACAGTCAAAACAAACAACAGGCACTGAGAAGCCCTCAGATCACCAGGAAGCAGCTGCCAGGGGCCTTGTGATGGCAGGAGCCCCCCCATTGGGTTGCCAGCCGCCGGGCAGCATTTCCATCACCGGGCTCAGCATGGGAAACATGGGTCAGGAAGAGAACATCACGGCTCCAGAGGCCAGAAAGTGCTGAAACAGACCCAGACAGGAGAGGCAGCAAATGACATTTTGGAAGAGCAGTGGTGGGGCCTGTCATGGGAGGGGGTTACGTAGAGTGAAAGACCCTCCTTACTCTGTTTGAACATTATTTCAAGAGTCCCCCATTGGGGTCCCTGCCTCTTGCGTGAATCCAATTCATGTTCCTTCCATTGTCAGGTTCATTGCACTTCTCAACGTGGCTCATCTATGGCTTGTAAACCTTCGGTACCATCCTCTTGCCTAGAAAATGAGGTCTAAACCCTTCCTATGACCTTCAGGACACTCTGTCATCTGCCTCCTGTTGATTTTCCTAGTCATTTCTCTCACACACTTCCTTGGGTGGGAACTCTCTCCCACACCTGTCCATGGCACTGAACACACTCAGGATAAAATGCCTGCCCTTCCCAGCACCTCTACCCACATGAATCCTGGACATTCAACCCAGTTCCTGGTTCCTTGCTGACTCTCTCTGATCATACAGGTCCCAAGAACTCCCTCTTTTCAGTCAATTCTGTTTCTGTTTAAACCTATTGCACTTACCTGTGTTTTCTTATATTGGCATATAACTGTTTGTATGAGTATTTCCTATATTGCTATTTGCACAGCAAAATCAGGGAGGCCAGGGGTTGTTTCTTACATTCACAGAGAGCACAGGGTCATCGAGTTTTAAACTCCACAAGGGGAGGCGTGTCCCCAACACCTAACATAGTGCCCGACAGCCATTAGGTACCTTTTCCAGTTATCCGCGGCCTAGGAACAAATCACCCAAACTCAGTGGTGTAAAATAAGAAGAAGTCTGGTGTGGCGCTGAGAAAAAGGAGGCATTGAGAATAAATCTGAGTTCTCTGTCTCAAGGGTTTGGGTGGCGGGTGCTGCCACTCGCAGACCCAGGCACCCGGGAACGGAACAGGACTGCAGGGAAAACAGTCAGGGCAGCACCTGGCCGGTCGTAAGCATCTCTGGGGACACGGTTCTCCTGAGGCGAAGCGGTGTGCAGGTGCGCACTCAACAGCATCTCCCTATTGGTTCATCACATTAGAGGAGTTCTGGCATCGTCATCCCCTTTGGCTTTTTCCATCATTCCTTTAAACCCGGTCCCTCGAGAGCGAGGTCAGACCCCCAGCGCGGTCCACACCGGGGAGCTGGTTGGAAATGCGCTCTCCCCAGTTGCACCTCGGCTCTGCTGGATTGAACCCACCCCTAGGTGAGTCACCTGCACGGTAAGGTTGCGATCGCTCTCTCAGCCTCCGCCTCCCTCTCTGCCCGCGCCTTCAGGGACTATTGAAATCTCAGATGATCTTTCTCTGTCCCGTCGAGGGCTCTGTGCTGCTCTCATGGGAAGGAGAAACCTCCCACTGGCTTCCCTCTCCGCTGCAAGGGGTCCGGTGGCTGCTGGAAGGAGGGGAGCTGTGTGTGAAGATGCTGGGACAGCGCCCAGTAGCCGTTTCTCCCAACCGACATCGCAGCCCGGAGGCCCTGCGCACCCCTAAAGGTGGTCTTCTGCAAGGAGTATCTTTGCACGTCCAAGGCACCCCTAAAGGTGGTCTTCTACAAGGAGTATCTTTGCACGTCCAAGGCACCCCTAAAGTTGGTCTTCTACAAGGAGTATCTTTGCACCTCCAAGACTTTCTTCCCCTGAATCCTTGTATAACTGGGACAAAACTGCTGCCAGGAAGACCCCCTCATTCACCTTAGGTTTGTGGCTCACAGAACGCCTGCCTTTATTTCTCAGTATCTTCAGTAACTCATGTCAGCAGGGTGGGCTGAAGCCTGCTAGCTTCAATTTCCAGGCACCTTGACTCAATTTGTTTGTTTGTTTGTTTTAATACGCTTCCAGTCTCTTCTTGCCTCACATAAATGGATGTGTCATTTCTTACTAAGGAATGACTGCTTTTCTCGGTACTGACCTGCGGGCCAGTGGAGTCAGTACGATTATTTTATTTTGACCGTTAGGGGATCAAGCTGTGCCGTCTGTTGGGTGGAGTTAGGGATACTGATTGTCGTTGCCAAGGCTAGCTGAGCATGTGGTGTGGTCTTCTCTCCTGCGGTACAGCTGAGAGGGAAGCTGCTCTCTTTCCAAACACCCACGGAAGTATCCGGATCTGAGATGCTTTGGATGTCAGTCTCACTAGGCTTGGTTGTTTAGGTTAGGTCGTTATTCTGTAGCACAGCTGGGAGGACACGGGAAACTTCTAGCTGGGAGCCTGGCTTCTGCCTTGGCAAATAACGGCAATGAATGTAGCAATTTCTCTCTTGGGTAGAAGATCTGGATCTAATAAGCAATCCAGTGGCTGGCTTGCAAGATCCCAACAAATGTCTGATCCTGGATCCAGAATTCCTTATAGTGAACAGAAAATGACTTCTATGTCATTTTAGAGGTTAAGAATTTTTTAAAAATATATAATGACATGTCCTCAGCGGAGGTGACGTCCTATTTCTTGGCAGGCCATGCCTAGCATGTGCCCTTTGTCGTTCTAGTTTTTGAAGAAATGGCGTTGTCTAAAAAAATTTAAAAAACAAACTTCTGATTTTCTTAGTATAATTCCATTAAAGTTATGTTGCAAACAATTTCTCTCTCTATGACACACCTAGCTACTGGAATTTCATGATGACTTTTAAAACATTGGCCTAGGATCATTAAAGCCAACAGCATTAAAAATAGCTTACAACTTTCAAAAATAGTATAAAAGTTTAACACATCATCTCCCTAACACACACACACACACACACACACACACACACACACAGTGTAATTCTATGCAAAGTCAGCTGACTGGGTGGTGATGTAGCATAAGGTCCTACTTCTCAGGTCTGCTTGGACCGAACTCATTCCTCAGTGCTTAAGCTCCTAGCTCAAATGCAAATACCTGCTTCTAGAGGGCTGAGGCTTGTGCTGCTTTGGGCCCTAAATTGATTGCTGAAGTTATAGGATCGAAATGCCTCAGGTAAAAAATTGAGTCAAAAGAAAAACATTAAGTCGACAGTCCTGTAAAGCCTGCTGCCTGACAGCCAGGGACGGTCCAGGGATTGAGGAACTGCAGCAAGTGAGGTCAGCAAAATTAACACTCAATTACCCCTGACGTTGAAATGGATGAAAGGCTGTCCAGGCAGGTTACTCCTCCTCCAGACAAATTTCTGACTTCAGTGAATTTTAGGTTAACCCCTTTCTGTACACGCACTGTCCATACATGAAAGACAGGTCATTTATTTTCTCCTCCCAGCCCCATTTTAAACTGTTCTCTTCATTATTTGTAACTGTTGTGGCCTCTAAGCAACACACAACTGTATTAATGCTGCTCCTTGTTGTGTCAGTTAAAAGATGTATTCCAATTGCAAACCTTTTAATTGTTCCCCTTGTCTCCCAATGGCATTGGCTCTCATAGGGTGCTGATTCCCATAAGCTTAGTGAGCGTTCTCCTTCTACATATGAATACCTATGAAAAATACGTGTTTCCCATATGCTCTGAACTTGATCTTAATAGGATTGTACTAGATACTGGGTTGAACTTATATATTTTTTCTCAACATTGTTTTCCAGCTCCGTTCTTGGTAATGAATCATTTCTTGACCTCTGAATAGTCACATGTACATAAACGCCACTTTGAAAATATTTTCCCCTTCTTTTGCTATTCTAACAATCTTTATACATGTCTCTGTGTTTATCGAGTTCTCTGGAGGTACATATCTGGAAATTCCTGTGTTACAGGGCGTGTACGAACACAATTTTACTACATACTGCTAGACTGCTCACCAAAATGGCTGTCGTAAATATTTGCAGAGTCACTAGCACATGTGAGAATAACTTTCCCGTCAAGCTTGCTGACATTGCTATTATCTGAATATTTATTTTTTTGTCAGCGTGTCTCTAAATTGATGCCTGTATTTTGGAATTCTCTGGTTACCTACTAGTAAGGACACATACATCTTCATATCAACCATACCATTCCTACTTCAGCAATTTGAGCATCTACAGTCTTTGTACATTTTTCTATTGGGTGTCTTCTTGTTTTTACTGATTTATAGGAGTTTCTTAACTATTCTGGCTATTAATCTTTTCTTGATTATATACATTGGAAATATCTTCTCTCCACTTATCACCTATGTTTTAACTTTGTCTACAGTGTATTTAGCAGAGCAGAAATCTTTAATTTTGGTGTAATCAGATCTTTCCATTTCCCCCCCTTTAGGTGCTTTTTCTGGCATGCTTAAAAAAATCTTTCTTAATCTCAGGATCATAAAGCTAGTCTTCTACTTTCCCCTCCCCCCTTTGCTTCTTTTATACTGAAATTTAAAAAATTTTTAATTGAAGTATAGTTGATTTACAATGTTGTGTTAGTTTCAGGTCTACAGCAAAGAGATTCAGTTATACATATACATAAAACTATTCTTTTTCATATTCTTTTCCAATATAGGTTATTACAAGATGTTGAATATTAGTTCCCTGTGCTATACAGTGGGTCCTTTTGTTTATCTTTTTTTTTTAATATTTATTCATTTATTTATTTTTGGTTGTGTTGGGTCTTCGTTTCTGTGCGAGGGCTCTCTCTAGTTGCGGCAAGCGGGGGCCACTCCTCATCACAGTGCGCAGGCCTCTCACCATCGTGGCCTCTCTTGTTGCGGAGCACAGGCTCCAGATGTGCAGGCTCAGTAGTTGTGGCTCACAGGCCTAGTTGCTCCGTGGCATGTGGGATCTTCCCAGACCAGGGCTCGAACCCATGTTCCCTCCATTGGCAGGCAGATTCTCAACCACTGCGCCACCAGGGAAGCCCTGTTTATCTATTTTATATACAGTATTGTGTATATTTTAATCCCAAATTCCTTAATTTATCTCTCCCCCCACCTTTCCCCTTTGGTAACCATGAGTTTGTTTTCTGTGTCTGTGTGTCTGTTTCTTTTTTTGTAAACAAGGTCATTCGTATCATTTATTAGATTCCACATATAAATGATATCATGTGATATTTGTCTTTCTGTCTGACTTACTTCACTTAGTAGGATACTCTCTAGGTCCACATACTGAGGTTTTAAACCCATCTGAATTTATTTTTGCTTGTAGACTGAGATAGGGCTAGAATTGCATCTTTTCATTACAATGAGCTCACTTTGCCAGCACTATTGAACATGATCCGTGTTTCCTCTGCTCGTGTGTGATGCCACTTCTATCCCAACTCAGTTTGGTATGAGTCTGGGTCTGTTTTTAAATTCTCCATTCTGTTCCATTGCTCAGTTTTTTAAATAACTGGACCAGAAATATAATCTTTTAATCGTTACAGCATGTTCCATGCCTTAATATCTGGTAGAGTAGCTTTAACTACATGGCTGTTGTTTTTCAGACTCCAGCTGGAATTTTGGTTAGAGCTGCATTGGTTTAACATGATCCTGGATAGTTATTTGCCCTCGATGTCTGCACATGTGAGATACACTGTCTCCAAACAGCACAATGACTCTGCAAAGTTAATTTCAGAAGGTCTATATTTCTAGAGAAGGAACGAATTCCTGTACTAAATCAAGCTTTCAGTTTTGTAGCTGAAATCCTGTGATGATGGTTTTAGAAGCCCTTCCCTCACGGGTCCTCATTCATTACTGCGTGCATTCACCCACTCGCCAAACAAAAACTGAGCACATTCTGTGTATGTAGCACAATACTAAGTGTTGTCAACACATATCTCCAAGCTTCTACTTCACTCACGTGTTTTAGACAAACCACCTGTACTCCTTTGTTGTGAAAGGAGTTAATGACTGTTTGGACAATGAGACTCTGGGGCATCCTTGTTTTGTGTTAAGTAACTCTGCATGTGTATTTTAGAAAAAGATGTTGACACCGTCATGGATTAATGTTGTCAGATTTGGACCCAAATGTTGGCCCATGTTCTATGGAGGTCCGGACTACCGTCTCCATTCTGCTACCAACTCACAGGTCACTTAAGTGACCTGAGCCTCCGTTTCCTCACTTGTAAAATTAAGACATCGGACAAGTCGGTTTCTACGGTCTCTTTCAGCTCTCAAATGGATGTGTGAGTCCTTGACAAGCAGGGCGTGGGAGTTGTTTGGTTATACAGGCAAGCATGCCCACGGGCCTGGGTAGTGAGGGGACTGATGTTGAGTGGGGTGCTGTCCTGAGGGAGCAGAGGTGGAGCCGAGCTCTGAAAGGGTACGAGGTGGGTCACTGAAGAATCTTGGAGGTGGGATCAAGGTAAAGACACAAACCACAGATGTGGAGGATGAAAGGTAAGTTTTTCTGGTTGAAATATACCTGAGCTGAGGTTGAAGGTCAGCGAGAGAGGTGAGGGTGTCAGTTGTTGATAGACCTTAAAGTCATGAATGGTCATGATATGATTCTTCATAATAATGTGGGCCCTCTGTCTACTGACACAGTATAGAGGGAAGTGATATGGGATCCATTTGATCTTCAGCATCCCATCCTTATCATACGAAGAGTTGTTAGCTTTCTTTTGCACATGAAACAGAGGCACAGAAGTTCAAACTGCCTATCAGCTTGTTATGGTGGGGCTGGCGCTCGGCCCATATGCCTTCTGACTCCAAGATACCTGTAATTCCACCTCACTACGTGCATGGACCAGAGTTTTAATTTGATGAAATAAGCATCTAGGAAGGGCCTATGGCTTCTATACCCCGGGTCTCAGAATGAAGCATCTTAAACCTGGTGGGTTTCTTTGACTGTCTTCAGCACCCAGGGTTCTGATGGATGTCCCCCTGATTAAGGAAGAATACTCCACCACCCCCTTTAAAATATATCTCAGCTTATACCTGTTGTTGAGATAGACCTGCCACCCGTAGGGCTTTTTTTCTTTTTTTTTTTGTTGTTGTTATTTTCATTTTATTTTATTTTTAACATCTTTATTGGAGTATAATTGCTTTACAATGGTGTGTTCGTTTCTGCTTTATAACAAAGTGAATCAGCTATACATATACATATATCCCCATATCCCCTCCCTCTTGCGTCTCCCTCCTACCCTCCCTATCCCACCCCTCTAGGTGGTCACAAAGCACTGAGCTGATCTCCCTGTGCTATGCGGCTGCTTCCCACTAGCTATCTATTTTACGTTTGGTAGTGTATATACGTCCATGCCACTCTCTCACTTCGTCCCAGCTTACCCTTCCCCCTCCCCGTGTCCTCAAGTCCATTCTCTAGTAGGTCTGCGTCTTTCATCCTGTCCTGCCCCTAGGCTCTTCATGACCTTTTTTTTTTTTTTAGATTCCATATATATGTGTTAGCATAGGGTTTTACACTCTCCTGACCTCTCCGGATCAGGTGGGAAAGTGCAGCAGGGGAAAAACAGGTCCGAATTCCTTTCTTCATGTTGGTGTGCCTGTGCTTTGCAGCTTCCTGACTTCATGGCATTAGAAGAGTTCAGTTAGCACACAATTGACATCTTTTCCAGTAAATGGCTAAGATGGGCTCCTATTCTTTAAATAGCCTAATGAAAACAGGTGGAGACAGACTCAGAGCCTGGCGAAGCTCTCCAAGTGTTCAGGAAGCCAGGCTGGGAGCCGGAGATGTACCCAGGAGCCTGATCCAGGGCTTGGGGCTCGTCTGGTGATTCACCAGGACACACAAGGAGGTTCTATGGGTCTGTGTCTCAGAAGCTTCTGATTCCATGTCCCTAGAGTGGCAGGGATTCTGTCTGTATTCATTAGAACTTTAGGTGCCTTCAATTTAAAGTTAAAAATTTTTTTTTCTTTCAAGATAAAAAGATTTCATTTTTCTTCCCTAATTCAAGCTCCTTTCTTTTTAAACCACACTAACTTTCAATATCCTAAGAAAGAATTTCCCAAGAAAATAAAAGAGAAATAAAACAAGAGAGAGTTTGTAATTCGTTGCTTAAGTTTCTAAAATTTGTTAAGTTGGCTAGAGTCGCTCTTAGTTATCTTTATATTGCCAGAATCATTGCTGAAGCCCCCAGGTACCCCAAGGGAGAAAGGAAAAGGGAGCAACGTTGCTTTCTACTATGAAGAAGAGACATTTCATACTGATGACAAAAAGTGCAATTTTATGATATGGTTATATGGGATTTTTTTGGCGAAACTAGACTTTTTGTAGCATGAAAGCGTTTAAAAAATTGCTGATGCCCATCAGCAGAGATTCTGATTTATTGTTATTAGGATGCATCAGGTGATTTAAATGCACTACAGGGCTGAGAGCTATTGATGCCTGCCTAGACCTTTCTGACCTGAAGGTGCTTATTTTGTTAGGAACTCGGTGTGAAAAGGAGACAGACCAAGCCGGACATTTCTGCTCATTAAAAACTTACTATGAATCTTATGGTTTATTTTATTTTACTTTTTAATTAATGGAAGAGTTTTAGATTTACAAAAAAAAATTGAGCAGATAATATAGAGAATTCATATATATCCCCCTGTACAGTTTCCCCTGTTATTAACATCTTACACTAGTATGGTATACTTTTTATAATTAATGAACTGATATTGATACATTATAATTAACTAAAGACCATAGTTTACTCAGATTTCCTTAGTTTTTATCTAATGCTCTTTTTTTGGTCTCCGAATCCCATCCAGGATACTGCCTTACATTTAGTCAAGGTTATTCTTAGCTGTGACAGTTTTTTAGACTTTCCTTATTTTGGGTGATCTTGACAGTTTGGAGGAGTACTGGGCAGATATATTGTAGGATGCCCCTCGACTGGAATTTGTGTGATGTTTTCCTTATGGTCAGACTGGGAATATAGGTTTTGAGGAGGAGAGCACAGAGGTAAGGTGTCATTTTCATCACATCATAGCTGGGGTACATAATATCATTGTGGACGTTGACCTTGACCACCTGGTTTGAGTAGCATTTGCCAGATTTTTCCACTCTGAAGTTACTTTCCCTCCACTTTCCAGACTGTAGTCTTTAGAAGGAGGTCGTGAAGCACAGCCCACATTTAAGGAGCAGAGAGTTATGCCTCCACCCCCTTTAGGGTGAAGTATCTACATAATTTGTTTGTTTTCATGCATGAGAGATTTGTCTCGATTTCCCCCACTTATTAATTTATTCAATTGCTTGTCTATATCAGTATGGGTTTATGGGTATTTATTTTATACTCTGGATTATAATCCAATACTACTTTATTTTGTTGTTGAAATTGCCCCAGTGTTGGCCTTGGGGAGCTCTTTCACTTGACTCCTGTGTCCCTTTGACACAATCTCATCATCGTGGGCTTTTTTTTTCTTTTTCTGAGTACTACAAATACTCCAAGCTCATCTTGTATATTTCCTGCCCCAGTCCTCAAATCAGTCATATCTTCAAGGTGCCCTGGTCCCTTTTACTGGAGAATGGTATTAGAATCCAACATCTGGATGCTTATAGTTTATCTTCAAAGAAATTGAAATTATATTGGGTAAGAACTCTAACTTAATCAGCATGGTCTGCTAATGTCCTGTTCTGATTAACTGAATTTTTATTAACTGGCTTTAAGTCATTCACACTATGACATTTTGGAGGAGAAGATTTGTCTTTAATTGCTCCTCAGTTTATGCAAGTGTGAGTTGTGATATTTATTTGTGAATGACATAAACCACGAGTTTTGCTATTTTTATTTTATTTTTTTTAACATCTTTATTGGAGTATAATTGCTTTACAATGGTGTGTTAGTTTCTGCTAACCACGAGGCAGAGGATACATGTTATGGTTATCACTAGATCTCTGTTGCCTAGAATATTGGTGGCATCTTGCAAATAAATATTCAATAAGTATTTGTTAGATTATTGACTGAACAACGATCCATGGGTGGCACTGAGAATGTCTGGGGTTTAGCAAAGGTTCCTTTGTAATAGGACATTCAACATCCATCCCATTAGTGCTCGCTGAAGGCCCGATACATGTTAAGCTTTATGCCAGCTGCTGGGCCACACCTGTGAACAGACATGGGATGTGTCTTCACTCAGTCGTCATGGAGCTCGAGTGACAGAAAAACACAAGGTGCAGGTGGAATTGCAAAAGTGACGAGTGCTATGAAGTAGGGGAACTGCCCCATGACGAAGGGATCTGACTGGTCAGGGAGGCAGAGGAGGTTTCCATGAGGAAGAGGGCTCATCAGGGGGGAGAATCAGCCTGGTGAATAGAGGGAGTTTCCTTTCACCATGTTTGTTCACGCTGAGAGTGAAGATGATCCCTTGGACCCAGAGTCTGTCATACAGAGTGAAGTAAGTCAGAAAGAGAAAAACAAATACCGTATGCTAACACATATGTATGGAATCTAAAAAAAAAATGGTTTTGAAGAACCTAGGGGCAGGACGGGATTAAAGATGCAGACCTACTAGAGAATGGACTTGAGGACACAGGGAGGGGGAAGGGTAAGCTGGGACGAAGTGAGAGAGTGGCATGGACATATATACACTACCAAATGTAAAACAGATAGCTAGTGGGAAGCAGCGGCATAGCACAGGGAGATCAGCTCGGTGCTTTGTGACCACCTAGAGGGGTGGGATAGGGAGGGTGGGAGGGAGGGAGAGACGCAAGAGGGAGGAGATATGGGGATATATGTATATGTATAGCTGATTCACGTTGTGATACAACAGAAACTAACACACCATTGTAAAGCAATTATACTCCAATAAAGATGTTAAAAAAAACAAAAAAGATGATCCTTGAAGGGTTTGGGGAGTGTGTGTGTGTGTGTGTGTGTGTGTGTGTGTGTGTACGTGCACGTGCGCGCACGCCCCCGCACCCAAGAGACATGATCAGAACTGACCTTTACAAAGAGTTCTCTCCTCTGTAGTATGGTAAATAGTTTGGGGGTAAAGCCGCGTGGATCAGAGCCTCAAGGTCGCTGAAATAGACATTGAAGCCCAGACAGTGGCATTAGAGACATTCAGGAGGTCTGGGGACAGATTAGAGATGGGGGATGAGCCAGAGAGAGGGGCCCAGGATTCCTCCTTATTCCTGCCTTGAGCTGACCGGTGACTTTCAGTGCTGAATCTTCATCAAAGTAGAGAGGACTGGTCGATGATCAGATTCACAAACCAGGTCGGGGGTCCTAGTGAGGAGATGGGTATGGAAGATCGTATAATAATGATTTAAGAGATTCTTGAAAAACTACTTTCAAAAGTTTTGGATTTGATCTTAAGGTATTATTGTGACTTATTTTACAGAGTTACGCACAAAGTCTTTACATTTAGATCAGGGTCACTGTGTACAGGGCTGAGTGGTGGGTAGAGGAGGCCAGCCAGAGAGCATCCTGTTCGTTTTTGAGTTGAGGAAACTGAGGCCAGAGAGCTACTCCGACTTCCCTCAGGGCCCCCAGCGACTTAGCCCAACTGCCTCTCAATTTCCTTATTCTCATTGCTCACAAGTTTTTTTTTGTTTGTTTTTAACATTCCATTGAGTTGAGTTCAGGTTTGGGAAAATCCTATGAAGAAAAGCAAGAAGATTCCTCTTCCCCTGATTTTTACTGGGTATCCTTAAGCCTCCCTGGGGAACCGAAAGTTTGATGAGAATCCTTTCATGCCAACCCACCAGCTCTCTTTGGGACCATAAGACTTTAACTAGAAACCAATATTTAATCTCATGTTTCAGACCCACACTCCAGAAATGTCTCATGTCAGCATGTGGCCTCCAGGCTGGGACGCTGAAACACATTTTTTTTTTTTTTTTTGCTGTGGAGGAACACTTAGAAATGTTCTATTTTGCTAACAATATTTTGCTAGTATTGTGGAAGTATATCTATGGTCTAGAATTCTTTAAAATATTTGCATTTTGATCCTAGTAAAATTATTCTGCTAAAAAGACATATGTATCTTCCTCTCTGACTCTGCCTGATGTGGCAGTGTGTGGAAAGCAGAGATGTAATTCAGTGGAAAATGTGTTTACTTCCCCAGTCGTTGAAATAATTCATATTTATCAAAAATTATAACAGTAAATTATAATTCTATTCTTTCCCTTACTAGTACATATTAAACCCACGGAGTCAAGCCATGATACGGCTGAGCTGATTATTTTGAAGATTACTTTAAAGTGGATTGGTCCACTTTGATTATTCACCTATAGAATTTTTAAAAGTCTGCTAGACAATAGCTGATCTTATTATGCTTCTGCTGTACCTCAACTAATAGGAAAAGGCCCAGGACAGAACACACAGAAATTTCATTTGAAATTTGTGGATGTCCAAATGTTCCCTAAGGATTCTTGCTTTGTCCAAGGGCAGGCAGGGCAGTGCACATGCTCTCCAGGGTCAGTTGCACTGCAGGCTGAGAGGCAACTGTCCAGTGAGATGAACTTGGAGCGCTAGGAAGATCCCAGCCGTCCAAATATTTTCTTAACTCTCTGTACCCAGGCTGGCAGTGTTTGGGCATTGTTGCTTTGTGTAGTCAGGTTTTCAGTAGAACCCAATAGATTGATATATATTTTTTAATAGGACCTAATGGATTGATATAATACCTCCTGGCCTTATCAGAAAAAAAGGAAGATTGTATCTTGTCAAATGTAGCACGAGAACTAGTGATTGATGTCTGGTAATAGGGTGTTAAAGCAGTCCCTGGGGATCCAGCAAAATATAAATTTCACCTGCTTCCTAAGGCTTCCCAGGATTGGCCAGCTAAAGCTACAACTTGACACTTCAGTTTGGGCATTTATATTGGTATGATACCACAATCATATCATAACGCATGTTTACTCTTCATAAAGGGAGTGTGAACATATTTGGTATTTGTGTTTATTATTGAGGTCTCACATAAAGCTGTGGGGTCCTGTGGATTCCATTGTAATTCCAGTGTCCTAAGGTGAAGACCAGAACTTTGAATTTCTTAGTAGTTTATCCTTTTTCTTACCTTAGTAACTCCAGAGTGCCTCATTTTATGTTACAGTTGGAGTGATTATACATTTTTTCCAGCTTTGTTGAGGTGTAATTGACAAATAAAAATTATATGTAATACAAAAATTATATATATGGTGCACAACTTGATTTTTTAATTAATTAATTTATTTATTTAGTTTTGGCTGTGTTGGGTCTTCGTTGCTGTGCCCGGCCTTTCTCTAGTTGCGACGAGCGGGGGCTACTCTTCATTGCGGTGCCCAGGCTTCTCATTGCGGTGGCTTCTTGGTTGCGGAGCACGGGCTCTAGGCGTATGGGCTCAGTAGTTGTGACTCGCAGGCTCTAGAGCACAGGCTCAGTAGTTGTGGCGCACAGGCTTAGTTGCTCCACAGCATGTGGGATCTTCCCGGACCAGGGCTCGAACCCGTGTCCCCTGCATTGGCAGGCAGATTCTCAACCACTGCGCCACCAGGGAAGTCCCATGACTTGTTGTTTTGATATGCATATCCACTGTGAAATAATCACCTCAGCCAAGCTAATTAGCATATTCATCACCGCACATAGTTACCATTTCTTTAATCTACCTTCTTAGCAAATGTCAAGTATACAATACAGTCTTGTTAACTCTGGTTACCACACTGTGCATTTATATCTCCAGAATTATTCATCTTGCATAACTGAAACTTTGTACTCTTTGGCCAAAATGGGGCATGTGATTCAACAGCTGGTCTCATACAGGAACAGAGTAGTTGAAACACCTTGTAAGAGAACGTATTCAGATGTGAGCAACCAAGCTCAACTCAAAATGACTGAACAATAAGGAGAAGTCATCATCTCTCCCGAGAAGCTTGGAGGAAGAACAGGGCCCGGGAAGTTAATTCAGTGGCTCCACAGATATCAAGGGCCAAGTTCCCCTCGTCTTTTCTCTCTGCCTTCTGTCCTCATGACTGTAAGGTGGCTAATGCAGCTCAAAGCGTCCTGTTCTCAGACGACACTGAGGCCAGAGGACGAACGGGAGCTCATTCTTATTTTATGTCCCGTCTTAAGAGGGAGGAAAATGTCCCCAGAAGAACTAGCAGAAATCTCCTATGTCACAGACTGGAGTTGTGACTTATGCCCTTGCTGACCCCTCACTGGCAAGGGGAACAGGGGACCTGGCTCGGAGAAGGCCCACCTTCCCTGGAGCTGAACTGGGATTCTGGAGCGAGGAGGAGGAAACGTTTAGTAGGCAAACAACACTGTCTGCCACGTCCTTCCAGCCCTGACGGTCTCGAGAATTCCACACTCTGGTCAAGCTTTTCAGATGATTGCGTCACTGCCGAGGGCTTCCGTGGTGCTTTGAGTGAAGACACTTGTGGACAGAACAAGGAGTTAGAGATGGGACCTCAGGACCGGCTGTGCTCACGGGGTCTGGTCCCAGCCTCTCCAGGTCTTACTTTCTGTTTGTGCAAATAGGGGCTGGGTACATGACCCCTGGCATTTCTTCTAGGACTTTTGGGGCCTCCCTTCTTGTTTAAATGACCTAAGTGATCATGACCCGTCCCAGAGGAGGCTCCTCATGGACCAGCCCGTGGCCGCTGATGTGATGCTCGTTGCTCATCCCAGCGCTGCCCAGGGTAAGCGAGCCACATTTTCAGGCCCAGACTTTCTGGCCGCCCCTCTAGGCTGCCTCAGCTGCACACCTTGACCTTCCTCAGTGAGTCTAATGTGGTTAATACTGAAGACCCGCTAATAATTAGAAGTGCATGACCCAGGGGGAAAATCTTACTAAGTTTAGTTTAATCGAGGAAAGGCCTGTGGGAGAAAGAATCGTGATTACTCAGGCTAAGAGTCTAGTTGTGATTACTCAGGCTAAGTCTAGAAAACGTACATTTATGTGGTGAGAGAGCAGACCAGTGAAAACTACGAAACAAATGTGAAGAAAATAATTGGATTTTGAGTGTTAGGCTCTACGATGGGTTGGTTTCTAAATACTTAAATGCAATTAAGATAGAAATACACTATATAAAATTTTTGTCTTCTCTCATCCTTTTTTCCTGTAAGGGAAAAAAATATCTAACTAACAGAAATGGAAAGCAAACAAGTTATTTCCGGTAAAGGAAATATGCAAGAAGTAGTTATAGAAATGTCTGTAATGGCTTTAATTTTTCAGGTTTACGGCACACGTTCCCAGACACATTGCTTAATAATGATTATCTTGGACAGACTCAGGTTTTTCTTGTCACTGTTTGCTTCTTTGCATGAAGCAAACGTCTGGGGGAAACATCTTAAACTGGATCCTTCACTTCCTAAGAATAATAAAACCTTTTTATATCTATTTTTTTTCTGATACTAAGAAATATGCGTTCTTATATTGCATCTGTAGTTTGGCTAAGGCTATATCTCTAGGTGAACGTTTCCTTTGAAATGATTATCGGAAAAATTAATCTATTAATAAGTATTTGAGCATTTAGTAGGATGTAAAACAAACATCTAGTTACATGTGCCAAGTTTTAGACTTTGGATGCTTGACATTGTGTAGATCTATACAAAACACAATTGATCCCAATAGCACAGTTGATTTTTAGCGTAAGTCAAGCCTAACCCACAAATGCCACTTATCAAATGGGTGAATAATAGTTTCAAAGAAATGGGAGCCTCATCAAAGTTATCATGAATATGTGGCACTATTTGTAGTCTACCCATTAGAGTATTGGCTCAAGTTTGGGGAAAATGTGAACCATTTTGAACCACTAAATTCCAGATAAACCAGAAGATATTGCTGCTATGCTATGGGTATAAGTCCCTGGCTATCTGTCCAGAGATCTCCTCAGCTGCCGGATCTTTGGCTCCTGCTGGATTTGAGATGGTCCGGCATAGTAGCTCAGATGAACTATAGACATCTTTTATATATAAGCAGATGTTATATGTAACAAAACCCCAAACCAAGTCAAAACTATGACTTGAACACAATTCATAAATGTTGCCTTTATGTTTTGCTAATATTGTCTATGCTCTGTTATATATTGCTAAGGAGCAGGGTTAAAAGTTCTATAACATTCATTCTAAACAAACAACTGGAAAAAGCTTGAAAATTGATAAGGGGTTATGTTCTCTTTTTAATTTCTCATTCAATAAATAACTGATGAATTTTCTAGTTGGCAAAAATGAAGAACTGTTCAAGATGCTATTATTAGTTAATAGCAGTTTATGATCAGCAAAAAAATATTATTTTAGTTTGAAAACATTTTCGTAATCTTTTTTAGGTCCCTTTGTAATTTACTAAAGCAGATAGTTGAAAAAGAAAAGACAATAAAATAATTACTTTGTCTTCTCATCATCGTCCCCGAGATAATGGTTGTTTTGATGCCATGAATAGGAAATTGCAAGAATAAAACAAATATTTTTAGAGTCAATTATGAGCCAGTCACTTTCAATGCATCTTGCAGGGGTATGAAGTATTATCCTCATTTTAAAAAAGGAGGAACGTTAGGCTCAGTGTGGTTAAATTGCTCGCCCAAATTCTCACCACTAACAAGTGGCGGTCCTGGGTTTTAAAGCCACACTTGCCTAACTCCAAAGCATAAGCCATCCAGACAGAGCATGAGAAAGATTTCCTCTGTCATCAACATGCTGAGAGAAATTCAACTAGGTCAACTGTAAGCTACTGTGCAGTACGTTTCTTCCAGGAATCTCAAATTACAGATGAACAATCTGGTGTGATGGTTGCTATCTCATGCTCATTAAACAGTCACACAGTCTCCAGCCAGTTAAGAGAGGAACAGCGCGGAGCTGAGGGACCTTCCCAGACAGCATTAACCCTGTTCTCAGAAGCGTGTTGAAAGGAAGATGACGCAGCGTTCTCGACTTCCCAGCAGTAAGGTACACTTTCTAGGTCTAACAATCACCTCTTTCAGACTTTTCTGAAACTGTGGTCTCTTCCAAAATATGAAAAATTATATAATGTAGTGAGAAATAGTTTACTCTTGATTGATAAACTGTGAAGGTTTCTGTGCAAAGCTTTATAGGGTCTTAGGGAGCAATGCCGGGCTGTCTAATTTCAGCACTTGTGGAATTTAGAAAGTAACAAGACAAAATGTAATGTGTAGGTTAGACCACACAATAGAAAGTTATAATAAAGCTAGTATGAAGCCTGTGAAGCAATCTCCTTTGTGTTTATGCGAATCAGGTGAACTGTAAATAAATTCAGTAATCTCCAACTTTTAATTCTTCATCCTTGAACATTTTATTTTTTATTGAAGTACAGTTCATTTATAACAGTAAATTAGTTTCAGGTGTACAGCATAGTGATTCAATATTTTTACAGGTTATACTCCATTAAAAGTTATTACAAGATAATGGCTATAATTCCCAGTGCTATACAGAATATCCTTGTTGCTTATCTATTTTATACATAGTAGTTTGTATCTCATAATCCCATACCCCTATCTTTCCCCCTCCTCCCTTCCCTGTCCCCTTTGGTGGTTCATTCTTTGTGTCTGTGGGTCTGCTTCTGTTTTTCATATACCTTAATTTGTGTTATTTTTAGATTCCACATATAAGTGATATCATACAGTATTTGTTTTTCTCTGTCTGACTTATTTCACTAAGCATGATATTCTCTAGGTCCAACCATGTTGCTGCAAATGGCAGAATTTTAATCTTTTGTATGGCTGAGTAGTATTCCATTGTATATATACACCACATCTTCTTTATCCATTCATCTGTTGATGGGTACTTGGGTTGCTTCTATATCTTGGCTATTGTAAATAGCGCTGCTATGAACACTGGGGTGCATGTATCTTTTTGAATTAGTGTTTTTGATTTTTTTCCAGATATATACCCAGGAGTGGAATTTCTGGGTCATATGGTAGTTCTATTTTTAGTTTTCTTGGGGGAACCTCCAGACTATTTTCCACAGTGGCTGCACCAATTTACATTCCCACCAGCAGTGTACAAAATTTCTCTTTTCTCCAGATCCTCGCTAACATTTGGTATTTGTAGACTTTTTGATGATGGCCATTCTGACAGGTGTGAGGTGATATTTCATTGTGGTTTTGATTTGCATTTTTCTAATCATTAGCGATGTTGAGCATCTTTTCATGTGCCTGTTGATTATCTGTCTATTCAGGTCTTCTGCCCATTTTTTGTTTGGGTTGTTGGGTTTTTATTCATATTGAGTTATATGAGCTGTTTATATATTTTGGATATTTACCCCTTGTCAATCATATCATTTGCAATATTTTCTCTCATCCTGTAGATTGCCTTTTACTTTTGTCAATGGTTTCCTTTGCTGTGCAAGAGCTTTTAAGTTTTAATTAGGTCCCACTTGTTTATTTTTGCATTTATTTCTTTTGCCTTAGGAGACAACGCCAGAAAAATATTGCTGCTATTTATGTCAAAGAGTGTTCTGCCTATGTTCTCTTCTAGGAGTTTTATGGTATCCAGACTTACATTTAGGTCTTTAATACATTTTGAGTTTATTTTTGTATATGGTATTAGG
Organism: Balaenoptera acutorostrata; assembly: GCF_949987535.1. NCBI lineage: Eukaryota > Metazoa > Chordata > Mammalia > Artiodactyla > Balaenopteridae > Balaenoptera > Balaenoptera acutorostrata. Next base: position 9,973,815 of record NC_080066.1, on the reverse strand, counting down.
GAATGTTCTAATTTCATTCTTTTACATGTAGCTGTCTAGTTTTCCCAGCACCCTTTGCTGAAGAGACTGTCTTTTCTCCATTGTATATTCTTGCCTCCTTTGTTGCAGATTGACTGTAGGTGACTGGGTTTATTTCTGGGCTTTCTATCCTGTTCCATTCATCCACATGCTTGTTTTTGTGCCAGTACCACCCTGTTTTACTGTAGCTTTGTAGTATAATCTGAAGTCTGGGAAGGTGATACCTCCAGCTTTGTTTATTTTTCTCAAGATCGCTTTGGTAATTTGGGGTGTTTTGTGGTTTCATATAAATTTTAGGATTATTTGTTCTAGTTCTGTGAAAAATGTCATGGGTATTTTGATAGGGATTGCATTAAATCTATAAATTGCTTTGGGTAGTATGGCCATTTTAACAATACCAATCCAAGAGCACATAATATCTTTCCTTTTCTTTGTACCATCCTTGAACTTTTGAATCATCTATTCTAGCCATTGCTGTGTGTTTGTGCGTGTGTATGTACCTGTGTTTGTATTGTATAGGCATGTTATTTGTGTGTGCATGTAGGTATGTGTGTGTGTTTGTGCGTGTATATATGTGTGTGTTGCATGTATGTGTGTTTTTGTGTCTATGTGTATGTGTACTAACCCTGCTTTGCTTTACTCAGGCTCCCTCTTAAACACAAGTGACGCCACAGCCCACAGACCTTTTCTTAGACCTTTATAAACCAATTTCCTGAAGGTGATCTGGCTTCCTCTTGCACTAGGAAGGCTATTACATAGGAAACTATAGAACCTGCTGTTTTCCGATAAATGGTGAAAATTCCATGCACAGGTGGATGGAGTACTAGATCTGGGACCAGCACTGAGGAGAGCCTGAGGAGAGCCTCATCTCTTCCATTAACTCAATGTGTCAACCTGACAAAGGTGTCCTTCTTTAGCCACAATACAGGAGGACTGAACAGAGACCAAAGGACCCCCTCAAGTGAGCACCTCAGCAAACATCTTTGTGAGTGGCCAGCGGGGAGAGAGAGGAAGCTGGACCTCAGAAGAGCAGTGATTGTGTTAGCTTTCAGTGGCCGCTGGATTTGTACCTCATGACCCTCAGGGGCTCTAAGCAACTCAGATTTGAACTCTAATTTTACGAAAACTGCACATTTACACAAATGACCCATAACATGTTTTGCTAAAACTGAGACCTGTAATCATAGCCTAAAAATGCACTAAGTATACTATGTTCTATAAGTTTAAAGTTTAGGAATAATTAAAAGTACTGAATAAGTAAGTTATTAAGTACAAAAAACTACCAAAAAATATGGCCTATTCCAACTCATATAAAATATGAATTAGAAATACAGGGAACATGGAAGGCCACACAGAGAAGGCATTTTTGCTGTACAGTGTCTTTTGGTACAAACTTTTCCTAGATTCATAGACATAGTGAAAGTCTTTCTTGAAATTTCAAATTCTTTGCAGGAAAATAAAATCATTTTGAGATTTGCTTTCTAGACACAGTTGGTCATGAGGTAACTAGAGGCAATAAACCCTTTTCTAGGTCAGTATGGCTCTGACACAGAGGTTAACAAAAAACATCTTAACGTAAGATAGAATTTTAAAATTTCAATGTGACTTTGCTATAGCATGTGCTCAAGAAGTTAAGTTAGATTCAGATTTAATTAAATTTTGAGTTTAGTTATTGTTGGTCACCAGGTGAGAAATGTTGCACTCATGATTGTCTAATCATTTAGGTGTATTTTTTGTTCCAATTTCACAGATAAGAGAGTTGAAGAGATGAAATCTAAGTGATGTTGTTTGCTCTGGTCACTAGGAGTCTTAGCACCTAATTTAAATCCCCAACTGGTACCCATAGTAGATGCGTGTTATAAACTGTTTATTTTATTCATCCTTTCTTACATTTTCCTCATCCATGTTCATTTTTAACCTGTTTTATGTACCTCAATTCCTTATTTTTCTGTAAGATCCCCTCAATTCCTTATTTTTCTTTGTTTATTGATTTTGTTTTTAAAGGAGAGAAAATCAAATTGATGGCATAAATGATATAGAATGACCATGTTTGCCTTAACTGCTGCTTTGTTTCTAGTCTATGACAGAGCCAGGGCTGGAACTCAGGCTACCTGGTTCCCTTCCTTAAGGGCTAGATTCTGAACGATCATACAGGTATCTAGTGGGATTGCTCTTTTAAAAAACTGCAGCTCCATCCTCAATAATTCAGGAACTGGTTGGTGAGAGAGAGAGAATTGGAAAAATTAAAACAAGAAACAAACATACTAATGAACCAAAAAGCCACTCCAGTGGCATTCAAGAGCAAAGAAGTTGCCGCTGCAAGCTGCTTCCTTTCCCCCCATCCCCATGTCCACCCCCTTGAAGTTTCAGCCTTGCAGTTAGAGACCAGACCCAACTTCAGTGGAGTCACAGGAAAGAAGGCAAGTCTGGCCATGCAAGGCTCAAATCAAGGGGTGTTTCTTTCATAGGTGGTAACTTAGTTAACAAGTGACACTTTTCTAGACATCAAAAGGCAGACAAGAGTGGGGAAAAAAAAGTGCCAAATGCACTTCACTAACCTAATTGAACATATTTTGTCAACATGCTGTTGTGGGACCTTCTGCTGTAGACACAGCTCAGACAGTCGGTGCAGCTGTAACTCAGAACGTGTGAAGTCTGAGTGGCGAGATGCTGCCTTATCCACACCCCAGAGCTGGTGTCATCATTTGCTGTTGTTGTAATTTGCACCCACGTGTTTATGTAACTCTAGGTAGATCAGACAACGCGGTTTTCAGTTTACTGACATTCTCCAGAGTGAAAAAGAGAGAGAAATGACTTTAAAAAGTACCTTCCACATAGGTGTTTATAAAGTGTTTGTTGACTAGATAGATAAGTAAATGGATGAAAAGTAAATGGTGAAGCAAATAAAATAGATTTTCTTGACCGAGGGCCTGATGCAAGAATGTTGTACAACTTTTGCTAGAGAAAGAGGATCCTCATTTGGTCGGAGATACACCTGCTCCTTCTAATGCAGAAGACGTGCTGTATAACAGAGTTTTGGGGATGTAGAAACTCGGAAAGCTATGACCTTTGGTGTTATTTTTACTAGAAAGATGCAACATGACATGGAACAAGTTATAACACTAAGAATATTCCTCTTAAAAAAGAGAGATAGGTCTGTGGTTTCCCATAGATTAGCAAGTAAATATTTTTGATGATAGTATAGACTCTAGACTGGAAAGAAGTATAGGACATGAGATTTGCATTCAAGCACAGACAAAGCTGAAACTTACTAAATAATCAGAGGAGAGTACAGAGCAGCACGCATAGGGTAAGTGTTGGACATGTATGGTTCGAAAGCTCTAGAAACTCAGAAAAGGTTGCAACAACATGGGTGGACCTTGAGGGCATTATGCTAAGTGAAGAAATTCAGACAGAAAGACAAATACTGTATGATCTCACTTATATATGGAATCTAAAACAAAAAGATAACTAAGCTCACAGGCACAGAGATCAGATTGGTGGTTAACAAAGGGAGGGGTTGGTGGTCAGACAAAATAGGTGAAGGGAGTAAAAGGTCCAAGCTTCCGCTTATAAAATAAATTAAGTCCTGGGCATGTGATGTACAACACGGTGATTACAGTTAATAATGTTGTGTTGCATAGTTGAAAATTGCTAAGAGAGTAGGTCTTAAAAGTTCTCATCACAAGAAAAAAAGTTTGGTAACGATGTATGGTGACAGATGTTAACTACATTTACTGTAGTGGTCATTTCACAGTGGATACAAATATCGAATCATTATGTTGTGCAGTTGAAACTAACGTGATGTTATACATCAATTTACCCCTCAATAAAAACAAAAAAGTCAGAAAGGGAGTGTGAGAGTCATTAAATCACAGGCAGCATCTGAGTGGGGCATCCAAGAGGCAAAGAAGGGGAGAGTTACGGGGAAGACCAAGGTAGGGTCCTGGCCCGAAGGAAATAATATGAACTAAGTAACAGAGGAAGTAGGATGAGACCAAACTGTAGTGGCACATGATGCTGTATGTTTTGCTGCAAATGACACTTTGAGGACTGCAAGCGGGGGATGCAAGGACCCATTACCATCAACAGCACTACAGCTAATTCTCTTTTTCTTTAGTAACAGGAAACTGAGAGAGAAGCAAACTGAGTAGAGAAGACCCCAAGGCCCGATTGAGTCTGATTACACAACATTTTTCACCTATTTGACCAAGTTTTTAAAAAAATTTTTATTGGAGTATAGTTGATTTACAATGTGTGTTAGTTTCAGGTGTCCAGTAAAGTGAATCATTTATATCTATCTATCTATCTACCTGTGTATCTATCTATCTTCCTATGAATCTGTAATTGTCTCAGAATAAAGAGATCTTTAAGTTTTAAAAAAAGCCAATACATTTCACAAACAACACTTAGGTGATGTACTCTGATATTTTCTATACTCTTCCTTTGTGTGTGTGTGTGTGTTTTTAATTGAAGTATAGTTGATTTACAAAGTTATGTTAGTTTCAGGTATTCAGTGATTCATATGTGTGTGTGTGTGTGTGTGTGTGTGTGTATCCATTCTTTTTCAGATTCTTTTCCCATATAGGTTATTATATAATATTGACTAGAGTTCCCTGTGCTGTACAGTAGGTCCTTATTAGTTACCTATTTTATATATAGTAGTGTGTATATGTTTGACCAAGTTTTTAAAAGCATAATAAAATGGATGGGTTTGAGCATCAGACTTTTCCCCATCTCTCCTTGACAAGGAGAGAAAAGAACCCAGAAAGCCTGAAGGGTGGATAAATGGGAGGGGGATTCAGGAGGTGGGAAGATTGGGACCCTGGACAGATGAGGAGAAGCCAGAGAATGGATATAAACTTTCCTGTAACCACCATCACTGGGGAGTTTTCCTCTGGCCCATGTATTCATTTCTACCTCGACTACCAGAATGCACTGCTCTACATCAATCAGGGATCTTACGATGAATGAAGGAAGGACCTCCAAGGGCTAGGAACTGTGGACAATTGAGATAAATTTACTTGTTTTTCTGGATGACAGTTGTTTATCAAGTGAACATAGAGGCATTATTTGGTAGGTGAATGGCCAGCTGTGACAGGCACAGAAATCCCTTATTCAGGGAAAGTTAATGTAACGAATCCTGGGTAAAATGGTCAAGTGTTTTGCATTCTTGTAAGGTCAGAAAATTCAGAACTTGCTTCCTTCTATATGCCCACTAAACTTCCCCACTCCCAGTAAAGACAGGGTTGTGGGAGGGGCCCTACCTAGCATCTTCTCTTTTGTCGTCCTGGTTGTTGAATTTAGAAGAAAGAGTAACAAAGACTTTGAAGGTTTTTATCATAGTGGGCAACAGGAACTACTCCATTTAATCTCTTGCCCTTTCCCTTAATTTTAAAATTACAATCTTTCACTTCAAATGGACTTTTTTCTAACTAGTCTTTGCAGATATACAGTCTGGGTAGTTGGTGTCTAGTGGATATCCCATTGATGCAAATGTCAGGTGGACACCCACTTATTGGGTTAGTCTAATTTATCATTACTGGTTGCTCACGTCTGGCCTGTGGCCAGGTTGTAAGAGAGACAAAGTACTTCCACATTTTCCTTCTGCTTTGCCAAACCGTTTCTCTGTGTCATATTACTTTGAGTCTTTGATTTTTTTTCAAATCTTGCTTAACTTTATTGGTGAGCTGAATTCTTTGTGTATGTTTATTTCCATTTTGTTCTGAAAGGCATGGTAGAAAATGTCTTCACTTTTGAGACAAATTCTTCATTTAGAAAAATCCTTTATTTGTTTCAGAACTTGCAAACTGTTTAAGGCAGTTTTCTTCAATCAGCTAGAGGGCAGTTTTTTTCTTATTGTGTCTCATGAAAACACTGTACAGTCAAAGGAAAAAACCGAATTTAACTCCCCATTGTATTTACTAGCAAACTCTAGTTGAACCTTTATGCTAACTAAGTAAAGAAGAGGTAGCGAGTTCCCAGCCCATCTATGGCCAAGGAAACTGGGAAACTGATGCATGGGGATGGCGTGTCATTTGCCTCCCCCCCAATGTGTCCCTGTGTCCCTCCTTCTGAGGCTGCTGTCATCCCCTTTATGTGACTTCTGCAAGTTCCTTCCTGCTTTCTTAGCTCCTGCAGTACTTCGTCTGTTGGATCTGCCTGGCTCTGGATGCCTCATGGTGTTCTGAGGGGCTTAAGAGGCTTCCTTGGGCTTTTTCATACACTATGGAGATGCTTTTAGAGATTGCGTCTCAGTACTGCACTGTGCTTACCGCTAATGTGGTGCTGTCTTAGTGTTCCAGCCAACGGCTACATAAACTTCCCTGGCTGGGGCCCATCTGTATTTCCTGTTGGCTCTACAACTCCCTGCTCAGACGTTAGACTGATGCATATTTGGGGAATGGAAGGAGGGGAGATTCTAGAACTCACTGAGGAGGCACGTGTGGACATGTTTTCCCTGAAACTTATTGGCGTCAGGTAAACGGTCAGATGGTTAACTGCACATCTGATTTATATCCTGACTGTTGCTGAAAACATTGGGGTTTTTCCAGAACTGTGAGTTATGCTTTATGTGTTTGTTTCCCCGGCAGCGCTCATTTTCCTGACTTTAGTTTTTTGTGTTGACTCTATCTCCACTCATCAAGGGGTGACCTCGCAGTCACCCAGACTCGCCCTCGGTGATGCAAAGCCGCTGTTTCTTTCTCACCACGGGGAAGAGCGTCGCTGCCCCCCATCCAGTGCTGTACATCCTTCCGCTTTGGTTTAAACTTCCTTATTGACTAATTCTACAATTAAATGATTTAGGTTATTTTAAGGATTCAGTGGATATAATTTTAACAGAAAGAAATCTCACTGAGCTCTGTATTTAAAAGCAAAACAAAATATCCGTAACTATTGTTTTTTCTCCTTGACTTGATCATGAAATTATCTTCCAACCAAATGTGGGGTAGGATGCAAGCTAAAATTTGCCTTCACAAATACCTTTTCTATAAAAACTTGTTCTCCAGTTTTACATGAAATTTATTCCTTGAGAACGAACGTAGTATCTCACCTCGTATATCTGCTTTTGCAATTGACCTATTTCTGTAGTTTCTGTCGGGGTTTTTGGTGTACTAGCTTCTGATGATGTGACCTGGGGAGGCATTTTCTGTAGCTGGCATTGTTCCTCACACTTGCGTGGAGAGAATACCTGCTGTGAAGATACAGATGTTCTAAGTATGAGATGATGATTCTTTAACAGAGGCTTGGAGGTACAACCTCAGACTCAAGGGTCCCCAAATAAGACATAAATACTGAAAGTACTGCGTGTCTTTATTGATGCCTGTGGTCTATCCATGGGATTACAGAGAATGAAAGGATAATCTGAATTTGAATTGCTCTATTCTTGGTCAGAGTGTTCCTCTGTGAACACTTCTTCACATACTCAGCAAACATCTATTTGTTGCCAGGCAACTATTTGTTGCTGAGCACTAGATCACTTACCTCTGACATGATGCTGTCTTAGAGACAGAACCAACAATACACAGACTAGACATACAAACACGAAGAGCATACAAACCTTGCCCACAAGGAGTTTATAACCAACTGGGTCAGACAGATGCACATACAAGATTATAATTCTATGTGCCACTTTGGCATGTGTCCTTGTACACTTATTTTGGGGCCAGCTTTATGGGTATGTGACCTGTGTTATCACACAGCGTCCTGTGCTGAGGTGTTGCCCGTGCTTGGATTAATACTCTGCTACTACTATCTTGCAAGTCTGCCTAATTTTTGAACAAAGTGTCTTGTATTTTCATTTTACACTGGGTCCCACAAATATGGAGTCCATCCAGATTATACTCATATACTCGTTCAACATTTCTTTTTGAAGGCCAACTGCCACACACTGTTCTGGTGCAGAAACATTTCAGGGAACAAGACAGCAGAGTTCCCTGCCCTCATGGAGTGTACATTCCAGTTGCCAGGAGAAGACAATAAAAGCAAGCACAACAAACAATTCCAATATATCACATAATTACATATGTGGCTGGATGATGTCCATGGTAAACTGTCAAGGAGGAGGAACGCTTATTCTCAACTCCTCTTGTTTCCAGGAGGGAGGATGTTCTCCTGAACACACTGCTTCTTGCCCTGATTGGTGAGCCTGGGATGAGGAACTGGGCGGTCCATTGCTTGACTCCTTCTTCTTTTATCCTTTCCTGGGGGCCAGGCTTTCCTACACATCATTTCTTGCTTCTCTGCTAGAAAAGTTTTCTGGGGACAACTTCAACAGAAAGTCCTGTGGGTGTCCACTGTGTCTATGACTGTGTGGTTTTGTCTAATTTGGGGGTTTCTTATTAGGAAGCCACATACCAAGGGCACATTTTCCAGGCCAGCCTTTCTCAGTAATGGAGGTATTATTTTTGATCTTCATTGTTCCACTCTTTCCTCACCTATTTCATAATTGGTTCAGAATATGGTTCTGGTCAACCTGACATAAATATTTCACCTCTTCGATCTCATCACAAACACAAATAGGGATGACAATATGTATTTTGTCCACCCCTTGGTTCATTCACTTATTTGTTCTTTCAGCAAACATTTGTGGGTTGTCCAGCTTGTCCTCTGTGGATAGATGCTTTTTGGTTTCCTCCATAGTATTAGGGCTGTACAATAAAAATGTTAGGCACTCAAATATTTGTTGATTTGTTGGTGTTAAGAAATTTGGGCTTTATTCCCTAGTCAAAGCCAAGTAATCAAAGGTAAATGAGACAATGTCAAAGTCTTCCTCCCTCTTCTCCCCATCAGAGATCAGGTTCAGAATCCAATGGAAATAGGGATCACATTGATTTAACTGCACATTCATGTGCAATTAACTAGTACTTTCCTACTTGCAGGTTTTGCTTGGATTAGGATAAATATGCCACAAAATAAATCTAAGGAGTCCGGAGGGTGAGGAATGATGGGTGAGTGCAGAAAAAGTAGGTTAGGAATATTTAAAACATACTTAGGTAAGTGGGTCTCACCAGAGAGTGATGCAACACTTAGGCACTATAAGAGATTAAAAAGGTCTTCCATATATCTGCCCTTTGCTGTTTCCTTATCTCCCGTCCAGGGACCCTAAAAATCATGATGAATAAACGGTGTTTTTGATTTCTACACTCCTTTTCTCTTTAAAGCCATAGCACTGGTCCTGCCAGGCTGTTCATCTGGATCCGCCCAGCTCTTTTGACAGATACTGCCAACTAGACCTAGAGTCTTAACTTTATTGAATCAAGATATGGATTGTGACACCTGATACTTGACAGTATAGCCATAACCTGGAAGGCTCATAGCATCAGGCTTACTTACAACAGACATATGCAACACGTCAAATAGTTACCTGCCAGATAAATAGAGCCAGTGATAAGGGAAAATCATCTTCTTTCCTCTGCCTGGGAAAATCTTAGCCCTGCTGGGTCTTGTCTGGGAAAAGATCCCCACTCAGGCTTCCCTGCTGCTAGGAGCATTGGCCTAACTTACGACGGAATTCAGCTCAGAGTCTGTGGGAGTGGAACAGACAGATTCTACAGGCAGGGTCCATTCCACCCCAAATCCGGAGTCAGATACCACATGTTGCTGAAAAATTGTTCCTTTTTACCAGAAACATTTCTTGTAATCAAAACCCAAGGCTTTGTGGTTCTGTTCAGAATGGTGTGCAACTTGTCACAATGTGTTTGCCAGGTCAGAGAGAGCTTAAGTGAACATGTGTGTGTCTAATCCCCAGCCACGTCCGCCTCCGCAGCAGGGGCTGGCGCTCAGGGCGATATTGGTTTTCGCCAGCTGTTTGGAGACCGAGACACATGACAGGTGGGCAAGCCTGGCAGACTCAACAGCTCACTTTCTGATTGCCAAGAAATAGATGGGCCAGCTACAGACGGGGTCGGTCTGAGGAACCGGATGCTTTTTGCACGACAAGGAAAGTGTGGCCACCCTGATAGAGAGAGTCACCAACACATCCTGGGAGTGTCTGGGTGGTCCTGATTTCAACCAGCGTGGGTGCTGTCAGACAGTGTGTCTGACCTGTTCATCCCGGTGTCCCCTGTACCAGGGCACACGTGCAGGTTGACTGACAGGCCATGAGCAACCCTGCTTTCCTCCAAGTCGTTTTCAGTTGTTACAGGCCTGAAAGTCCATCATTAAAAATTGATCCTTGGATCTTGAAGTCTTTTGTAAAATTTTCAGGAGGTTCTTTTAAAACAGCTGACTTCATAAGTCATGACTCATGGAAAGTAAATTTCTCATTAGGGCAAATGGTACCAGGAATGGAAGAAAGCCATTTAAAAGTCTCGGTTGACCAGCAACAGAAGAAAAGCACAACCTCATTCAAAGTCTAGTCCATGGCTGCACCTCATCTAAGGCTAGTTCAATTAATTTGCTGACCTCACTGAAACAAATAGGGTATAAATAAAGTTTTGTTATTGAGAAAAAGCAAGTTTTTGTTCTGTTTTGTTAAAAAACACTGTCTATTTTGTTTAAAAATGTTAGACCATATGTGATGCCTTTTACATTAGAAAACAGAAGAGGCTGATCTCGAAGGCTCCTTGTGACTGGGACGTTGACGGTAAGATTTCTGGTCCCTGATGTTGGGCGAACAGGAAGAGACGGAGGAATTAGAGGACAGGAAATGATTGATGGGAAGGATAGAATCGAATGTTACAAAACTTGATTTCAGCCATTGCCTCACTTCTGCGCTTTCCACTTTGCCACAGGGCAAAAGTAATCTACACTAGAATCAGAGAGAGTGCTCGGAACATGCATGGGCTTCCTCTCAAATCAGTTGGAAGTGATCGGGTCTCTTTTACTGGACCTAAATGATCAAGGGGGAGTGGAAGCTCCCCGAGAGAAAAAAAGCACCTCTCACCAATGGACGTCCCTCCTGGACCAAGGGCAATTCAGCTTTAGTTGAATCAAGACCAGGGAAAACAATGGTAAATGCAGACCATTGGAAAATGGGAATGTCAACACTTTTTAGATTAGTAAGACATCTATCTCATTGTTTTCAGTTCTGCAAAATGAGTATGTTCTAGAAATCTGCTGTACAACATCGTGCCCATAGCTAACAATACTGAATTGTGCACTTAAGCCTTTGTTAAGAGGAGAGATCTCATGTTAAATGTTCTTACCACAACTAAAAAAAGAGAAATCTATTGCATTGTTTCTGCATGTTTTAAAAAACCTTTTTCTAAATGGTCTTTTAATAGAATGTTGAATATTTTTGATAGAATCATTTGGGGTAGTATTGTGTTCTATAGTCTCTGATTCAGGTAACTGTGCCCATGGGAGGTGAATGCCTACACCATGAGAAAGCACTGGTCACCTGGTGGCACTTTATGTTGACTGAGGTATGAAGACATTGCAGAAAATAAAAAGGCTGCCTTGGCACTAATCCCTTAGTTGTTACCACGCCACTGAAACTGCCCTTGCTAAGATCTTTACTGCTTCCTATTTGCCAAGTCAAATAGAATTTCAGCGCTTTTTTTCAATGAACCTTCTGAGAGATCTGATGCCACCTCCTCCTAGTTCTCCTTCTACTGAAAAGATTGCTTCTTTCCAGGCTTTTCCATCAGCTTCCTTCTTGGACTTTTTGGATATTGGCATTCCCTGGGATTTTATTATCCTTGTTGGACCTCTTCCTTCTCCTTTCTACTCCACTGTCCCGAGCGACCCCACACGTTCCTGTGGCTTCTCCTACCTTCTGAACAAGGCTGGAGCCCCTTGACAAAGCCAATGAAGCCTTCATGTTATGCCTTTTTGTCTGACTTTCAATTTTATCTCTCCCAAATCAACTCCTCATGTCCAAAATGACAGCACTTTTACATGACATGCTGCTCTTTGCACAAATCAGGCTGCCCCCTCCGTCCGTGCCTTTGCACGTGTGTCCCTACTGCCTGGAGTCACCTCCAATTGGCCCTGTATCCTGGTGATCACTCACCGAGGACCCCTTCTTTTGATGTCATTTGCTCCCTCTTTGCTCTCTCCCTACCTTATGTTTACCTGTCCTTCAGCCTAAGTGCCGAAAGCAATTTTTGTTTTTCCTGTTAGATTAGGGCCTGTATAAGATCAAAGGCAATAATAGATCTTATTCGTTTTTGTATCTCCTGTCTCTACAGGGACTATATTGATGTGTATAAGAAACTCAGTAAAGCATTGCAAACCGAATGCCTGAAGCCAGTCCCTAACTCAACGAAATGGCTATGTGGGTCAGAGTTGGTATGACTTTTCTTTCTCCCATCTCATACCCCCCGATTTTAAGGACAACACTGCGTTGACTGAGCACTTAATTGTAAACCTGAATGGACTAATTTCAGATGCATTCAGTCAGCTAAAGAAAGAATGACAGGAAGGGTTGGCTCCAAGTCCCCCCTGTTTATTTTGTAAATTGGATCAAATAAGATAGTCCCCATCTCATTACACGTCATCAGAAGCATAGAGGTTCCCTTTCAATATCCCATATGTCTGCTTAATCTAGATAAAAATCTCACCCCAAACTCTAACTCTCATTGATAACCACACCTTTTACTTTCCCAGGAAAATACAGTGTCAACTCCCTGTCTGCCCAATCTCCCATCTTTTTCTCCTCTTCTGTTGAGGAAAAGGTGTAAACATCTCCTCCGACCCTTCTCCTTCTCCCCCTCCTTTTCTTCTTCCTCTCCATCTCTTTCACCTGCTTCATTTTCTCCTCCTCCTTCATCTAAACCTGGGTTTACTCCTTTTTACCTTTCTGCTTGTCCCCTGCCTTAATTTGTTTTTCACCTTCCATACAGGAAGGTGGTTTTTTTGCTGGTTCTTTTCCTAATCTCAAACATGTTCTACTCTTCTCTTCTTTGCTGGTTCTTTTCCTTAATCTCAAACACGTTCTGCTCTTCTCTATCCTAAAAATACTTCCCCTCAAATGCACCTGCCCTTAGGTTATCAGCCTGATTCCCACCTCACCACTGCCAGGTCCAGCTTGGACCCTCATCAACCTGCTCTCTGCCCCCTCACCCTGCTGTTGCTGGCCTGGTGAAGATCACTTAGCAATCACCCTCTTCTCCATTCTCACCATCTTGGTCTTCCTGTGGAATCAGACACTGTCGATCACTCCCTTCTTCATTTTTGGGGTATACTTTCTCTTGTTTTTAGTTCTCATCTTTCTGATATTCCATCTTGGCTTCTGCATTCATTTGCTAGGGCTGTCATAACAAAGCACCACAGACTCGGTGGCTTACTCAACAGAAATTAATTATCATATAGATCTGGAGGCTAAAGGTGTAAGGATCAAGGTGTCAGGAAGGTTGGCATCTTCCGAAGCCTTTCCCCTTGGCTCGTATATGGCTATCTTCTTTCAGTGTCCTCACCTGGTCATCTGTCTGTGTGTCCGTGTTCTAATCTTCTCCTCTTATGGAGACACCAGTCATATTGGACCACAACATATCACCTTGTTTCACCTTAATTACATCTTTAAAGGTTTTATCTCCAAATACAGTCACATTCTGATGTAAGGGGTTGCGGGGGGTTGGGGTGGGGGAGTAGGCCTTCAACATATGAAAAGCTTCGCAATTCAGCCCTGAGGCGTTGTCTCAGACTTATCCTTACGCTCTGTCCACATCAGTGTTTCTCAAAATATGGTCCCAGGAACCACCTGAACTTCTGGTTACAAATATTTACCCCTGAGCCTCATCCCAGTCTCTTGGATAAGAATCTCGAGGGAGTGGCCCAAGGAGTATGTCTTTGAACAAGCTTTTCAGCTGATTCTTATTCACCTTAAAGTTTGAGAACTATTATTCCTCATGGTCCCTGATCAATTCATCTACTGCCCTGGCGTCAGCTCCTGTCTCTTGTAGGTATCTTTCAGTTTAGGGTTCTTTACTATTTTTAAGCTTCTAATATATTTTCCAACTATTGTATGGACAGAACCACCTTGATGTCTTATTGATATCTCAAATTCCACCTGTCTAAGGCGAAATGCTTTTATCATCCTCCCCAAAATCTATTCTCCAAATACTGGGACTCAGATAATGGCATTATTATCTACCTAGACTTTAGAGAGAGAAGTTTTAGAGTTACCCTCTGTTTCTCCTCATTGACCCCACGTTCTCTCCATAGCATTCAGGTGATTCTTCCACAGGAAGCCCTCTTCCGTCTCCCCGTAGAGCCGTATTCCAAGACCAGACCCACACCACTACTCCCTTCCCTGTTCATTGCAATACCTTCCAGGTGGCTTCTCTCAGCCCCCCACACTGCGTTCACCTCCATACTGCTTCTGCAGTGACTTCTCCTGTCTCCAAATGAAATCACATCACTTTCTTTATTGAAACCCTTCCCTGTTAGGTTAGGACAGCACTTCCCAATAAGGCTGGTCATCAGAGGGAGTGGGGTAGTTTTTAACAACTTAAGACTCCCAGGCTCCATGGCTCTCCTGACTCATTGGTCTGGGCTGAGGTCCCAGTTATTCTGAGGATCAGCAAGTCTGGGCACACCTTGCAGCTGGATTCTAGCTTGCAGGATGGAAAACACACTTCTTGGCTTAGCTGCTTCCCCATAGGACTAAACCTGGTCTTCTGCCTCACTCTCTGAGCTTCAGATCCACACGGAACTGGACTCAGGCTTTTCTAAAGGTGACTGAGATCCTCACCATAACTTTGTAGCTTCTTTTATCTGAAATTCCTTTCTTTACCATCATCAGCTCACAAACTCTTATTCATCCTTTATAATCCAGTTTAAACGTCCCTTCTTTGGTCAAGTTTCGCCGAGCCCTTGATTCCCATCAGCTTGTCATTCATATCTCTGGAGCACAATTATTACATTACAATGCAATTTCCCTATACACATACATGTCTTTCCAAAACATCAGAAACTCCTTAAGTATCTAGTGTCTAGTGACACATAGCAGAAGCCTAGTAAACATTTATTGGATGAATGATCTGGGCTGGAATTTAACATTCTTGTGTCTAATCTTATGAATAAGGCTAGAAGCCACAAGAGCTTCTTGCCGTGACTGGAGCATCCTTATGTTTGGAATGGGATACCAGCTAGGGCCTCGGGGTACAGCTGTTCCCTGGGGGACAGGGGACAGCCACAAGCCAATAGGCTGAGGCTCAGGATAGGACTCTAGACCCAGCAAAGTAACCAATGTCCATCAGAAAATGGATTCAGCATCACAGTTAAAGGATATGGATGTACATAGCAGAGGGTATTAGCTAATGTTGTGAGCCTGTTGTGGTGGATTAAACATGTCCACAGATTCTCTGTAGCTCCTCCCACTAAGACACGGTGTCTATGGGGTCTATTTTCCCACCACTTGAACCTGGACTGACCTTGCGACTGGCTTTGCCCAATAGAACATAGTGAATGCTGCACCACGTGACTTCTGAGCAAGGCCTCGAGATCCCTTGTTGCTTCTCCCTTTGTCCTCTTGGGATGCTTCCACCATCGTGAGAAAGCGCCCTGTGCAGCCCACTGGAGGATGAGAGGCCTGTGGAAGAGAAGCCTGGTGCCCTAGCTGACAGCCCCAGACAGCTGCCAGGTGTGAGGGAGGCCACCTGGGATAAGCCAGTCCCCAGCTGACCTGCCAGCACCTGGCAGAGAGCTATACCCCACCCTCACTGTGAACCCCCCAGAATCAGGACCAGATAAATGGGTGGTTCTTCTGGACCACTAAGGGTGGGGTGGTTTGTTACCCAGTAATAGGTAACGATATACAGCTTGATAGGCACAGCAGTAGTGTTTGGAACATTTACTACTGAAATGATAGACATGTTCTAGAAACCTCCATGTGGTGCAGGCTCTGGTGTTCTGCGAGGCTTGGACAGGATGAGCCTTGGGGCAGGGCGGAGCGGAGCCTGAGGCTGACAACCAGCCTGCACTCTTGGCAGCCAAGAGACCAGGGAAGACAGACGGACAGGAAAGGGGAGCAGACCACAAGCATCCCAGGGCAGCATGGCCGGCTGTCAGCAACCCTGTGCGTGGCCGCGTGCCGTGCAGAGATGGGTGTTGTCGCCATCAGGGATGTCAAACTGCAGCAGGACTCAAACGGGCTCCTGAGAACTCTCTAAAAATATATGCCTTTCAAAGTTGTCTTTTATTCTTAGTTTCTTAGGTATTGTTGCTTCAAACAGCCTGCTAATGCCATCCAAGCCCTGAACCATGTGTGGGAATAATTTACAGCCAGGGTTTCATCGCTGAAATGGTGTTCTTCCCGGTCGTCAGCTCCATGGCTCCACCACCGACGCACGTAGACTAGTGGCCGGGGGCACATGCGTCCGCAGGACCCGTGAAGCCCTGGCGATGGTGTCTGGCACCCACAGCCGTGTGGCTTCCAGCACCCGCTCTTCAACAGAGATGCGTAACGCCCGCTGCCCTTGCCCCACGATGGCTTTTGTCTGTCATCATATCTCCATGCATTTCAGAATTCAGCTTCTGTTGTAATTTTTTTACTCCTCTCTTTAAAAGATTTCATTACATTTTCCATGTTTTAATCCAAACAGCCAATGCCAAAAAAAAAAAAAAAAAAGTACAGCTGTGGTGAGTCATTAAAGTGATTCTTCCAGCTGTTTAACTATTATGTCTGGCCCCTCAGCAGCCTCTAAAAGGCTAAGAAAAATGTTCTGCTTAGACTTTCTAGGGCTGAGAGTTTACAGATCACTGATTTTTCTTACATTAATAAACCCTTATTACCACCTCTTGGAGCAGTTGCACAGAGGAACTCGGGGGGGAAACAGGATAAAAATGTTTTAGTATAGTCATAAAAATCTCGAGTGCGGGAGTCGACAGACGTGGGTTTAAATCATGGGTCAGCTGCTGATTATCTCAGGACACTGAGCAAACAGTTTAACCTCTCTGTGTCTTTATCAGTAAGTGAGGATGTTATCTAAGATTAAACGAATGGATAAGAATGGATGTAAATTAGAAAATGCGTCCAGGCAGTAACGGGGCAGTCAGGGATGCAATTGCAGCGGCTGTGACTACTTGTGACTATTCTCTGGTCTTGCCTGTCCCCCCACCCTGCCCCCCAGCCCCGTGTTTCCTTCCCATCGAGGCCTGGGCTGTGCATTGTGCTTCCCCAGCAGTTGAGCTGTCTGGGAGGAGTACACAGCAGGCTGCGGTGTAGAGCCAGATGGCCCAGGTGTATTGCTTTCATGAAATTTACAACACAGGGGTATTTACACCTGTCAGAGCTGTCACTCATGACAGACGGATCAGACAGCGTTCCCTGAGAGGTGAGCAGGGATCTGTCAAAATCCAGCTCTGCAGAAAAGCCTGGTCTCCTCCCTGCTGCCTTGCAGAGGTGGGCACGTACCTTCCCTCCTTCCATAGTCAGCAGCTGCCCTCGCCAAAGAGGAAAGCCCACTTTGCACTCTCACTCCGGGTCTCCTGCCTTCCTTGAGTACTTAGGGATTTGGAGGGGTTTCTTCCTTTAAGAGATTGCCAGGGCTGTAAGAAAAGAACCCCAGAGTTGGAAGGCAGGGCCGAGTGCTGGGGCTCGTCCAGGCTCTGGAGTTTTGATTGTGCAGCTGGTTAACAATGGCTTCTTCTGCGTGTCCTTTAACCTCTCCAAATGCCAGGTCCTTTCTGAGATTAGGAAAAAGATTATAAGTTTTGAATATGAATAACCTCTAAGAAACTTCCCAGTGCTATATCCCTCTGACTTTTATATCAGGGAGAACTCACCCTAAGTTGCTAAATTAGGATACCAGAAATTCTCAGTGACACACAGGCCACTTGGCTTCACCGCACATTTATCTCCAAAGTTATCATTATCCTGGCCTCAATTTATTGAGGACTTTTGGTTTGGAAATCCAAATTAATAGCTTTTTTTTTTTTAATTTATTTTTGGCTGTGTTGGGTCTTCGTTTCTGTGCTAGGGCTTTCTCTAGTTGCGGCAAGCGGGGGCCACTCTTCATCGCGGTGCACAGGCCTCTCAGTATCGCGGCCTCTCTTGCTGCAGAGCACAGGCTCCAGACGCACAGGCTCAGTAGTTGTGGCTCACGGGCTTAGTTGCTCCGCGGCATGTGGGATCTTCCCAGACCAGGGCTCGAACCCGTGTCCCCTGCATTGGCAGGCAGATTCTCAACCACTGCGCCACCAGGGAAGCCCAGCTATTCTTAACAGAAGCATGAATCCTTTTGTCTACGAGTGTGAGGCAAAATATCCAGACTGAAGACGAGAGATAAATATAACTGGTAGTAGCATATGTGTTAAAAAAAAATTTTAAGGTTGTTTTCCTAGGAGTTACCTAGATATTAACGAAACATTCCTTGATTAATTTGGAAAACTATAAACTCATTTTACTTCTAATTTCTACTCATTATTCCTAATCATTGTCTTATCTCGGAAGAGGACATATTACCAAAAATATATTAGAAAAACCCCGTGTTCCCAAGAATTCTTGGTCAATCATAAATATTTGGAAAAGTCCAAGCAAGTTACCCACTCACTCAAGTATCTGTATGGTGTTGCGGATTTTGACCACAGGAGGGGAGCTAATTCTAATGATCAACTGGGAGGTTACTTAATATTATATTTTGTATCAATTTAGGAGAGAGGGTGAAGGTGGATCTCAATACTAATCATCAGAAGAATGTGGTTGAACTTCAGTCTTCATAGAGGTTGAAGTTCTACGGGTTTGTGGTGTAAAAGCTTTGTGACCCCATGGACGGTAGGTGCTAGGTTCGTGAAAATGAATGGAATGCGTAAAACACATGTTTGTCAGTACATGGGTAAGATGCTATCTTCCAGCACTCTTCAGCCCCTGACTTTTCTCATGTCCAGTAGTGCTGGGGCCTGATGACAACTGGCTACTGTTCCCCAAACAGGATGGCTCTCATCTCATCTAGCAAACCATCTGGAGGCTTCTCCATGAGGCTGTCACAACTTTACTGCTGCCCTGACAGTGTGCTGAAATAGCACAGATTTCTTCTGGGTCCTTGGCTCCGGCATTAGGGACACATTATGACTTGGAGGCTTTCATGAAACACCCTTTTATCCTAGAGTCACTTTTCATCTGGTGCAATGCGAAGTACATCCCCGGAGAATAATCCAGCCTGCTCTTACGCCTGCTACTTCTTTCGTTTTGGGGGCTACCTTAAATAAAGTGATTGACATAATAGTACAATTGGTAGATTTGCGTCATTGCATCCTTAAGTTTCCTATAAAATAAGGTGTACACGATTATGATCAATGGAGAAATAAATGAAGAGGACGTTTGGTTGGTGATGATTGTCGCAAACGGATGCACGATTCCCTTGAATATATTAATGGCATAGTCCCATACTTTCAAGGAATTTTTTCTTTCATCCAAAATCTAAAGTCAATAAGTCTTGAACTAATTTAATTGCGGTAATTCTCACAGCATACTTCTTTCTTGAAATCTCGGGGTTTCTTTAAAGCTAGTATTTGATGGCTTTGGAGGTGAGTTTAAGTGAATCTAATATAAATTCCGAGAAGCAGATAACTTCTGTTTTTCACTCAGCACTAGAATAGCTTAGACCTTCCTCCAGGGTTAGAGGGACCTCCTCCGCTTTCACCAATTCTCATGTCCAAACGGAGTTCCATTAATTACTGACATGATTTCTTACACTAGAGACAACCGCTGGTTACAGGGAGATTTTCATTGATGGGGGACCAGCCCCTTTCATGTAGGCAAAGAACCAAGAGCCAAGAACACACAGCTGCTTTCTGAGTTGGCCCTGACTTTGTTCATCATGTTGAGTGTGTGCTCTTCTGTGCCCTGCTTTGATGGACTTGTTGATTTTGGTTTGATCTGTGTGCTGCTTTGCATGGCTGTCTGCCTAGTGATGTTTAGACAGATTTTTGTTTTTGTTTTTGATAAACAGTTTATTATTTTAGCTATAAATTAAAATGTACACACCACTATATATAACTACTAATTTTCTTTGTGGTTGAAAAGTCTCCAGGGGAAAATAAATTTAACATTGTGAATATGGAACTGTTAGGACCCCACGTCTTTTCCTTCATTGAAACCAGGATTTCTCCACCTTGGCGCTGTTGGTGGTTTGGGCTGGGTAATCACTGTGATGGGCTGGCCTGTGCACAATAGGAAAGTCAGCAACTTCCCTGGTTTCCAATCACTGTAGCATCCTTCTTCCCCTGCTGTAACAACCAAAGTACTTCTAGGCATTGCCAAATGGCCCCCGGGGAACAAAATCACCCCCAGTTGAGGAATGCTGATTTAAACAATTGTGTTTCTATTACCATGCAATCACATGCAGTTTCTTGAAGATTCAATTCTCAGATTACAGCAGCACAGAATTTGTGGTGCTTAGAGACAGATTTTAAGAACATGTATAACTTTATCATCAGCGCTGTCAGGACAATAAGGTGTTACTTTTAAATATCCAGATTTGGACACTGAAACTTAGCACTCTACTGCTCTAAAACCTTAAAAATTGGATGTTCATCAGTCAAGAAAATGAAGGCTCATTGTGTCAGATCACTGGGCTTTTTTTAAGGTTTTTTTTTTTCCTTCCTTCAATGTAAATAATATTTATTAATGCTAGTAGAGTCAATTTAACAGCCTTTCCCATCCCTTCAATTTACTACTTCACATCCATGAAAACAGTCTCATTTATTAGAGTTCTCTTCAACCTAAGCACAGATAAACACTTTGTAAGAGTTGGAGGGACTCTCTAATGAAGAACATGCAAGAACTTTGGGCGAGCAACTTTGGGAAAACCCAGGTAACTGCTGATGAGTCTTTCTAGATACTGACTAAATTTTAGAGCCAAGATTACCAGGCAGTGAACTTTGGCTAAGTGATCACCCAAATTCAGAGCTGACTTTTGCTCTGAATTTTAGGATGTTCTTTTCAGGACACATCTCCAGTAAAGCTCCATCATTGGGATCTGACTAATTGTCATAAAGGCGTTTCCATGACCACCAGCATCCCATATTCTTCCCGCTCCTGTCAGGTTCTGGTCCCTCTGTTTCCTCTCGACTTTATCTTCTTTAATATGTCTCTTTACCTTTTCATGATGGTTCTCTCTGCTCAAGCTGGTTCCTCCCTCTTCTGTGGAGCAAACTCCTACCCATATTTCAAAGCCTCGTTTCTCTGCTGCCCTTGAAACCATCCTAAATGCTCTCCTCCTCCCCTGACTACTTACCACCTCTGAGCACCTCTCCACTTATTATTTCCTTCCCTCTATTTTGTTTCTTTGCACTGTTCTCTCTCCCAGAAGGCTGGGCATTCCTGGAGGGTGGGGCCTTTGTCTTTTTCAATGGTGGCAGCTCGGGCACTCTACAGACGCTCCACATGAGACGGTTCCGTTGATACTCACACAACTGCCTTCAACTCAAACCAGTTTTCCTCGTCTTTGCATCCAGAGCAGACCAGGGTCCTCATATTGATTCATTTCTTTGCTCCTGAGGGAAACTCTCCATATTGGGTAGTTTGCCCAATGGTTAAAAGAGCTAGCCATCTTTATTGTTTCTGTTCGATTAAAATAGAGGCAACCTTTTCCTTCCTTTCCATCCTGGAGACTGTCTTTCTGTAGAAGATATGCTGGGGAGAAATTCCACAGTGACCACAGGCACTGCTAGCACGGATTAGCCTGAACCAACCCATCATATCCTGTTAGTCATAGTAACGAGGAGAGAAAGATTTCGATATTCTTGGTGCCACCCAGTGAAGACAGGGACCAGACAGACGCTCGCACACAGGTGATCATTTAATTCTCTTTGTAATTTAACAGGGACAATCTGTCTTGTTTTTGAAGCTAACTGGAGAGTAACAGATCTGGAAGAAAATCTAGGCAAAAATAAATAAATAAACTAACTTAAAAATAAGAGCTGCACAATGGAATATTCATCAGCCTTAGCCCTGAAGAAGTTCATCCAAAGAGAGGAATATTTTCAATACAACATTTTGAAAACTTCTGGCCTGAGATTAGGAACAAGACAGGGATGTCTGCTATCACATCTCTTCAACATTGTGCTGGAGGTTCTACCAAGTGCAATGAGGCAAGAAAAAGAAATGAAAGGCATAAGGACTGGAAAGGAAGAAATAAAACTTTATTCACAAATGACAGGCATGTGTGCCTAGAAAATCCAAAAATAATCTGCAGTCAAACTACTAGAATTAATAAGTGAATTTAGCTATGTCATTGTACACAAAGTTAATAGTAAAAATCGATTTTATTTTTATGTACCAGAAAAAAGTAGAAAATGGAATTTTGTTTTAGGAAATGGAATTTTAAAAGACAATTTACAATAGTAAGTTGTAAGAAATATCAAGTACCTAGGAATAAATCTCACAAAATATGTGCAAAAAACAAAAAAACAAAAACAAAGAGAGGAATATTTAAAATAGAGGGAAGAAACGCAGATTTCTGTGTTCATGGAATAAGAGGTATAGCCACTGACTGACAGTCTCAAGGAGAGAGTGACAGATGCTGAGATACGCCCTGGGTTGCCTTCTTGAAGGCTTTACATTTCCACCTTTGCTGGGATTTCACATCCTCGGGGGCTTTGGCTGCTGTAGGGAAGGAGGAAACTTTGTGGATGATGGAGAATTGGGTGAAAACTGGCAGCTAAACAGCTTTTGGGCTCGAGGTGTCTCCTTTTTTCTTTCCTCCCTAAAGGGAGCCCTGGAAAAGAAGTGTGCTCTGGAAACCGAGGCTAGGTCTGACCTGCTCGTTCTTGCCATTTCAAAGAGCCCTACGCCCACCCAGGCCTCACCCTAAGGCCAGTCTTAGACCCAGTTACCATAAGTCTGCGTCAGAAACAGAACTGCCACAGCACCGGGAAATGGGTTTTTTTTAAAAAACTATTCCAACTCAAAGCATGAAGTTCTGATATCTCCTCAAGGTGCATGCATACTGGTGAGGGTAGTGACTAAGAAAAATGATCCAAGTCACTCTTAAATTTCAGAGGTTGACTAAGCACCAGGAATTTGGCGGTGCTAAGAACCAGTACAAAGGTTGTGGGCCAAATTATTCTGAAAGAAAATACAATTATCTTTTTGTTTCTTTTCCTCATACTTTAGCTCTTTCTCCACCACATCATCCAGCTGAATTGAGCCCTCTATGCCCTTATGCCTTACATCAAATTCTCCTTTGAGAATAGACGGGAACAAGCATCCATTGTGGGAAAAAGGAAGTGGAATCCCTCTTACCCAGCACTCACCTACATTCTCTTCACAGGGCAACCCCCCTTCACACTGTGCAATTTTGGGGAACACTGTTCCCCCAAATGGTAGCAACTGAAATACAAATAAGTTTAAAACAATTAAGTAAAATTTACGGAGAATCCCAAAGAGTAATGAGGGGGCCTGTAGTTGACCGCTAAGGAGATCACACCTCGCCCTCACCGTCTTCGTTGGCAGACAGGCTGTCAGCCCGAGCCTGCTCTGAGCTCAGAATAGCCTCATTCTTCCCTCGATCTCAGTCATTTCCTACAGGTGGGTCTTGAGCTCGAGTCATTCTGGACATGTGAGGGGTCTTCTGGATTTTCTGGCTTGCAGTAACAGTTGATTACACAAGTTGCTGGGGTCCAGGATTGACCCCCCAGCATCCTGTGCCTCCTTTACTTTGGCTCACATCACAGTTTCTTCCAACTGGCAGCTTCGTTGTGTCTTTCCCTCCCTGGACAGTGAACTCAAGGAGGCAGAAACCCGACCTTGCTCACAATTAGCTTTTGGACTCTCTTTGGCACTTACTAGTCACTCAATAAAATTTGGAACCTGAATGAGTCTCCCCAGTTTGAATCCAAACTTGCTCGTTTCCTTGGAAGCTGATTCTGGAGCTGTTTCTGGATTTGTCCATGGGCTGAGGATGTTTTGCTGTCCAGACACTTGCCTGGGTACCACTGTCATTCTGGAGGCAACCCTTCAGCTGAACTGGCTGCATTATTGTTGTCTTTTGTAGGTAGGCCTGTTTAAGCTGATAGGCTCCAGTCTCCAAGTCGCACACTGAAACCTATGTTTGCAAGAGGTTGGGAAGTGTGACTGCAGTGGAGACCGAGGGATCTCCCTGGGGCTGGAGTATGGGGACTTCATACCATGAATCCTGCTTCCCTTCGTTTGTTTCTTCTGAGCAAACCGAGATCAGAAACGCAACCCAGCTAAACTCTGTCGGCTTTGCCTAACCACATCACATACGTATGACTTTGTCCCTCAAAAATTAACTTCCAAGACTTAAAGCATCAAAAATCCTCTCCCATGTAACCTGGGATTTCGATGCTCTCCTCCCCCTACCCCCAATGAAGGGGGATTGTTTGAGGCAATACTTTGCCTTCAAGAAAGAGTGACTGTTGTTTAGTGTATTTCTATCAAGCACGTGGTACGCATTCTCACACCACACACACACACACACACACACACACACACACACACACATGGGCTAAGCAGGTCCTGAATACTGTCTCTCAACTGTTTGATTCAATGATGGTTATTAAGCAGTAAACCCACACCAACTGAGCAGTCATTGTGCTTCTAAAAAACGTAAATGTCACTTTTTTGGTCTTTAAAAATTATTAAGCAGAGAGAAAGCTAGCAATTTCCAGTGTTTGCTTGGATGGTAAGATGCAGGAGAATTAGCATTACTCTTGAGAGCTGCCATTGGTTAGCTGGAGGGAAAAAGGATATCAATTATACATAATCTAAGAAGCCTCTGCATAATAATCAGGCCCAGTAGGGGCTTTGGGGCAGCTTCGTTATTCTCTTGTAAACACAAGAGCCCAGATAGACATGTCAGTCAGGAGTAGGGGAGCAATTCTTCCTTTTTAACACCTTCACTATCTATTGCTTCGATATGCAAACAAGGCTGTTTAGCTGGGGGTAGAGCCGTGCTAATGAGCTCCCTGCACTAACCCTGAAGTAAAAAGGTTCTGTTTCACAGCTGCTCCGAGACAGCCCCTCTGGGCATGCTCAGGTATTGGAAAATAATGCCTTTTAAACAGAGAAATGCCAATCAGGATTTTGTGCATACTTTCCCTTTTTCTCTATGTGCTAATGCAATTACCTCATAACTTGTGAACTTCCAGTGCATTGGTCTGGTCTTTTCTCTCTAAATGATATCTTTGGAATGTAGCTGTGGAAAGAAAATGCTTTAAAAAATAAGCCTTCCCTTTAATTCCTAGAGGATGCTACCTCGAGGCTAATCTCACATGTCTGCCTTAACAGTGGACTGTTCTTTCATCTCCTTAAAAATATATGTGTGTGTGTGTGTGTATATATATATATATATATATATATATATATATATATATATATATATATATATTCCTCTTGGTCTTGGGGTCACTTGAATGACCTGTATGGACAAGGCCGATCAGGATAGACTTCTCAAGCCGCAGGGTTTGTGCCCCAGCCTCTGTGATTTGGGAGCCATCGTGGGTCCGGGGCTCTGGGCATCACTGCAGCGAGGCAACTCCATAATTGGCTGAGCAAAGACACGCAGGGCTGAGGAGAGGGGGCAGGGAGGGAGGGGGGCTTCACACATCAGTTGACAGTTTCAAATCAAGATACAATACATGATGGCTTTTCAATATCCAATTATTCTCATGAATAAAGGAATCTTTTGCACAGAAATATTCCCCCAATCCCCACTGGGTTAATTTACCATCTACAGAAAGCGCTCAGCTTTGCTGGCTAAATAGCGTAGTGTGTGATTTCTCGTGTAATTATAGGGCAATCCTCCTTCTCACCATTAATTCAATCTCAGGGTCAGGCCTTCTAAGTGCCTGACACAGCAGACAGGGCCTGTCCATTGCGCCCGATAAATGGATGTGAAGTACAAGCATGGATATTTTCAACTCTTAACCAGCGTTTCAACTTTTTCCCCATCAGAAGAGGTGCTGTATGTCCCATCCCTTAGTTGACCAATCAGTGGGCAGGTTCTTAACCACTGACTGTCTCCGTCTATGACAGTGCAGCCAGGTATTACACAGTCAGCAAGAAAGCCTTTCTGCTGGAATATTTCAGCATTTAAATTATTTATTACTGGAGCTTTATGGCATATCACAACCTATTTGAGACAGGTAGACTGAACGCCCTTCTGCCACAAGGAGGCTCATTAAATGGCCATCATAACTGGTCAGACTTAATTGCTTCGCACCGGGTAGTTCTCTGTCATGATTCAAATCCCTAGCAAGGCAGCTGACCCCAATTCTCAGGGCGATTTGATTCACCCCTAACTTGGAAAATGAGAGCAGGTTAAGAGTTTGCTTCCACATTTTAGCATCTGGTTGACAATGTGCAAGCTGGTGAGCTGCTGTAGGAAACAAATCATTGGCAATTGCATGTGAAAAGACTTAATGAAAACTTACAATAAATTGTTAATTTTTGTTAGTTTATTTAAATCATCATACAGTTGTTCAAATTATTTTTGAAGGCAACATGTTTATAAAACTGAGTTATAACCATTTGCAAACTAATTGTGTTTATGATTAGAACATGATGGGAAGAACAGATTGTATTCAAATTCAAATGACAAGTCCTTTGGCTATGATTACTTGTGTATTAAGGCCATGCCATTCGTTCTGAGTAAACTAATGAAGATACTAAGCCAGATGACTTTAGATTTCTAAATTTTATGCTCTATTGGTATAGTGCTTAGATTTGCCTTCTGCTTTCTTATGAGAAGTAGTATAGCACATGGATAAGACTGCAAGCTTTTGAGATGGGCGTTTGGAATTCTGGCTCTGTGACTTACTGGTTGTGTGGTCAACTTCTCTGTATGTCAATTTTCTCATCTGTAAAATGGGTGTAATAATAGTACCTACCTTATTGGGTTGCTGAAAAGATTAAATGGGTGAATATATACTAACCTCTTAGAACTCAACACACGCTAGCTGTTGTTGTTGTTTTCATGCATTGCTTTCGTGTTTTGTCTCAAAGTAATATGGTAGCAACATCTAGATATGTCTTCACATACAGCTATCACCAGGTAGTAGTCTGTCTGGACTTATAATTTGCTGACCAAACGCCAAGTCAGCAGTTTGTTCTTCTGACAATAATTTATCCAATCTCATTGTCTTTAATATTGACCTTTGGAAATCTGGATTGTATTAAAGTTTGTACCACCATGAAGCACCCACTGATCCATCCATTGTTTTACGATGAGCTCTTTTTGATGGCTAAGGAACCCCAAACTGTTCCAGTCTAGTTCATATTTATATCATTCATATTCCTCTGATACTGCTGGATATTCCCCACAATGCACTACTGATATTATTAAACAAAGAATAGTGACGCTGTTCCAATGGATTAATTTCCCTCGTCCTATAAAGTGAATTCTCTTTTAATTGTGTGTTCTGATTGGAAAACACTCTTAGCAGCATGGTAATTATAACAACACAAATATACACTCAAATCTGCTCTGCAGGCGGCAAGAGTTTCTCAGGACTGTGCAGTTTTACTCTCCTTTTTTGCTATATCCTCCGTATGAATAGGAGGAACAGATGAATCTTGAGAAGCTGGTGTAAGTCATTGTTAAAATGTTGTTCTCATTTTTCCTTAAGCCACCATTTGCTCTGTAATTTGAGGGCTTGTAATGCCCAGATTGAGTTTGGGAAGTTCAACAGCCTTCTCCATAAAGGAAAATCTCTGACAGCCTTATAATTAACTGGATGATCAAGTAAAAGTGTGCTAAGATGAACTTACTTTATTCCAAATATCAAAGTGAGGGAGGGAGGAAAAAGGGGAAACACGGATGTTTTGCATTTTGATTAGCTCAAGCCTTCCCCTTTAATTGGAGGATGGATAAAGCAGGAGGGTTAAAGAACATGGAATGGAAATGACTATTTTTGAAAGACATTCTTCAAAAATAAGACAGTTAAGTAATTTAGAGACTATTTTCTCACATCTGGAAGTTAATCATCTGTGAAATTCCACAGGTTGATTCCTTTGATTTCTTTCCCCCCACCCATCAGATTTGGCCACAAGTCTGCTGGGTGAGAGGTAGAATCTTCCAGTGTGACTGCAAACAGGGTTTGCTTCGTGGATGTTCTACCTGTAAGACTCGGAAGGGTGCCACCTGGTTGAAGGCTCTATGTCACTGTCTTGAAATTCTTAATAAGATTTTGAACAAGGGGCTTCACGTTCATTTTGCACTGGGCTCCACAAAATACGTGGGCAGATTCGATTGCAATCACTATGCAGGGGGGGGAGGTCAGAAAGTGAGCCCGGGGTAGCACCTTGGCTCCCCTGCTTGCACGTGACATGCAGAGAGCTCAGATGTGTGCCCACCGAGGGGCGCTGAGCCACCGACGCATCATGGGATGGTTGGAGGCTGGGGTCAGAATGAAGAGGCTGTAAAGTGTGTGAGGGACTCTGAGATTGGAGGCTGAGAGTTCGGACAATGAACCCCACTCATGGGGACCAGAATGTCACTCTGCCATGGGCAGATGGCACTGCGCCACACACCTCAGTGGTTACAGATCAGAGGCCAGACCAGAGGTGGCAGTCTCAGCAAAGGGCATCGAAGATCCAGTGGGCACACGTGGATGCCACACCATCTTCTCCCCCACGATCCTGAGGACCACATAAGCCAAGAGCGGGACCTTGAAACTGACCTTGGCAAAGAGATTAGCTACTACAGGAAACTCTTTGCGCTTTGAGACATTGTGAGTTTGTCTGATGGTCCAAATAGATCTTCCTGCTCCCCTGTCCACGCCCTCCTTCAACAAGGAGGCTTAAGTGGAAGATTAGATCTGTTATAGAAAATAAAGAGAAAAGAAAGAAAGAAAAATGGAAGGAAGGGAGGGAGGGAGGGAGGAAGAAAGAAAGAAAGAAGGAAGGAAAGGAAGCTACATTCTCTACGTACACCTTGTCAGAAAATGTACAACTCTGAGGTATTTGCTTTAGCTAAGGAGATAGTAAGTTCTGGTCTCTCCTATGTGTCAAGAAACCTTTTATAATGTATCACATTATCCCACCTCCCCTTTCCTCTCTTCTTTTTCCTTCCTCCTCCCATATCCCCAGTTCTGGGAATTACTCTGGATGCAAGTGGGAAACTCATAATCTTCATTGGCTCCTTTTTTTTTAAAGGGACATTGGCTTCGTTGTATTTGTTCTGACTGTAGTGGGGGAAAGATTTGCATATGTGAGTGTTCTGGTTTCTTCCAACTATACCCTGAGTTACGCCTGCAGCGTTTCCTCCCTGCACACCTGGGGCGATATCTGTACGGTATTACACAGGACCATAGGGCTGCACGTTAGAATCACCTGGGGAGCTCTTAAAAGTACAGATGTCCAGGACTGGTTCCATTTCAATTAAATCAGAACCTGGGGCGTGGGTGAGGGGCGGCACAGGCATCAGGAGTTTTTTAAACTTCCCAAGAGATCCCAACATGCAACCAAGACTGAGAAGCAGCATTCAAGACCCAGTTTTTCAAACTTGCTTGATTATCAGAATTGCCCAGGTCCTATTTAACTACATAAATTTCCTGGTCTCTTCCACAGGAATTCAGATTCAGCAAGTCTAGCTTTGGGCCTAAGATTGTATATTTTGAACAAATAGAAGGAACCGGAGGAAGAGGTTTTTTTGTCTAGCGTGGATGAGAGAGCTTTTAGGGGGTTGGTGAAAACTTCTGGAGTGTTTGGCCTGTTTGTTTGTTTGTTTTGGAGAGGAAGTAAATAATTAAGGAAGTGAGGGAAGAGAATTATAATAAGTGCAGCAGTAGGTTACACATTTGGATTCCCTTTTTACATTCGACGAGAAATGCAAGTGAAGGATTGTAGTTACTTGACAATTTCTTACGGAGGCAGACTGTGTTTTACTGAGTAAGACATCCCTCCAAAACTGGAACCCATGCATCTCTATGGGGTTCACCCGGGGTTATAAGGAAAATGAGGCAGTTATCTTAGGATGAAGGATATAGCGATGGAGTTGGGAGCTTGAGGAACACGGGACAGTTTGAAGCAGCTCCTGAGGAGATGGGAAAGGTCCTCACCAGAGACATGGAATAGTGGTGCTCAGTGTATGAGACAGTGGCTAGGGGCATCCGTTTCTAGCAGCTTCTGTAGGAATGACTTTCGAATTTCCTCCAGGAATACTTAGCCATGCAGGTGTAGGAGTTGGGGAAACCGAGGGTAGATTAATCAACGGATGGAATTTATCAGGAGGGCATTGTGGAGGGTGGAGGCAAAATAATTGAATATGCAGAAAGGAGACAGTTATTTTGGGATGGTGGTTACTTGAGTATTGATGCAAAAGTGCTACCCAACAAACAGCCATGATCTTCACCTACATGCATCCACGAGCTTTCATTGCTCACAAGTCTGGGATGTAGATAGGTGCCTCTGCAGGCCCTGTTTGGGCTCCTTCACATGTTTGGGGTTTGCTGGCTGCCAGCTGACCCTGGATGTCCTCGGCTGGAAAGACGTAAAGTATAAGGGCAAACAAAGTTACGTGGCAGAGTGTGGACACAGGGCAGGTGAAGAATGGGGCCATCTCTGCAACTGACCACAGGAGCTGTCAATGGACTCTTAGCATCCTTTGAAATCATAAGGGAACACATATTTTGGTATACAGGACAATATATAGGGAGACATCCTTCAGCTCCTTTCTCTTTAAAATGCTTGATATTACTGTTACCACTATTTAATCAAAACTCATTTAATCACCATAAATGACTCTGAGGAACTAGACCAAGAAATTCTAACTTTTCATTGTTCCTTTTTTGTGGCCCATGTCTGTGCCTATATATTTCACTGATCTCAATCAGAATTCATTAAGCATTTTCAAGATATAAAATGTGAAGGTTAAAATTAAATTCTGCCTGTATAAAATCATTCCTGGTATTACGTTTCCTTCAGGACATTCATTTTTTAAAAATAGGTTAAGACATGTGAAAGAACTTTGTACTTTGTCTTCACTATAAAAGTGCCTAGAGTGAACTTTTTCTCGATTCAAGCTAAATTGTTAATTAGTTCAAGGTACACCAGAAATGTGAGCTTGGAATATGCTGTTAGCAAATGTTTATTAAAATAGTAGTCATTGGTCTTCCTTAGATTTACTGGGGGAGGTGGGGAAGGTTAGAGTTTGGGGTGGGGGGGGGTGTTTTTTGGTTTTGGGCTGCGCTGCGCGGCGTGCGGAATTTTATTTCCCCGACCGGGAATCGAACCCGTGCCCCCTGCAGTGGAGGCACGGAGCCCCAACCGCTGGACCGCCAGGGAAGTCCCTCGAGTCATTTCAATATGTATTAACGACCAATGCTGAAGCATTTGACTACCGAATGCAAAACACCCGACACCATTTTATCAGAGGGTCTAAAACCGTCTCACCTTAAGACACATTCTTTTTCACCGGCAGAGGCAAATTTCATTTCTGTGCGACCGACAGACACTTCCGGGGACCCTGCTATATGCTCTTCTAACATCTTTCCCCCGCTCTGTGATAGAAATGGCTTGTGGTTTTTGATGCCGTGATTCGGCGAGTCCCCCGGCCCTGCCTCCTGTGGTCCAGGTGGGCGGGGTTGGCTGGCGGGGCTCCGCCCTCCGTGCGCATCTCTGCAGGTGCTGAGCGGTGCTTGGGTGTGCGCCTGAGTGAGGTGATGTTTTGCAGGGACAGTAGAGGTAACTGCCTGCCTTGAGTGATTGAAAGTGTCCCAGGGCATACATGCTGTCCCTAAATATTTCTCTGGTCAGAACCCCACAAAGACCTCTCTAACATGAAGTTCTGGGACCCATTTGAGAGATGGACGGCTCACGTATCCCTGCAAGAAACGTGAAACTTTTTCTCAGGTCCCAGGTGCCCAGCTTACTGTTCTTTCCTCCTGCTCCTCCTGTTTTGCCCAAAGGAAACTGGAAACGCCACTGACTTCTTGCTCCCGGCTCCCATCTCTGAGGATAGATCTCCGCACACCCCACCTTCCCCACTTTCATTTCTGGAAAGCCTGTTAAAAAGGCACAGTGGCAATCTGCACCTCTACGCTTCTGGAACGGGTGCAGACCTGTTAGGAGACCTGGCTTCCAGGGCGCCCTGCTCACCGGCCTCTCCCAGTCCACACAGGGCTCAGGCTGGGGGGCTCTGCTGCCCCGGCCCCAGGGCCTTCCACGTGATCAGCACAGCCGGAATCAGAGATAAAACCCGCAGCACCAGGGCTTTTACCAGGTTTATTTTGACCCTTCCTTTGCAAAGGGAAGAAAAAAACGTTTTCCCCATGTATTTTATCAAACAATATACATATAGATATATTTTTAGTTGACATATTTAAAGGAAGAGAAGAGAATCGCCTCTTCCTGTAACCTTGTAACTTGTCCAGAGGGCCTTCTTAATACCCCTGCTTCTAAAAACCTGGGGGAAACACACACCTACTCCGATAGCTTTTTCCTGTTCTCAGGTGTGTCTTGCTAATCTGCCTCTAGCACTGGCCTAAGCCTCCTGCAGCTCTGAGTGAACGTGACCTCCAGCCTCAGGAGAGGCTCCAGCTAGATCTGCATCTGCACAATTGTCAGGATTCTGCCTCCTTTTAAGCTTTAAATCAGCCATTGACAGATTCACAACATCAAGTCAGGAGAAACTCTCCCAGGTATTCGAGCCTGGAAATAAGTAGAAATAAACAGAAGACAGTAGCGTCAGTGGCTGATGCACTATCTCTGAGCTAAACTGGAGTCCTTTTGGGTGAGTGTTTTCCCAGGGCCGTCGTTAATGATTTGGAGAAAAGGGGCAAATACTTTCAGATCTGCATGGTTTGTTGTTGTTGTTTTTTCTGACATTTAAACACAGGAGCATCCAAACAGGTGAGTCTGTTAAGGAGAGGTCCTGTAGGCTGTAACTGAGCCAAGGAGATGGACTGAAGGACTGGTATTCCAGTCCCTGCCTTCAGGAAACTTCTAATTTAGGGAAGAGAAGCAATGCACATGTAAAAAATATACAACTGTACCAAGACAATTAGCACCCTGTGAGTGGTCCAGACAGCGAGTGTGGTTTCAGGGCAGCAAATGGCCCCTGCCGTTCTGCTGACTCCTTTTCTCTGCTTGTGATCACCGACAGTCTGTGGCCTGGAGCTTCTGTAAAAGTGGTCATCATAACGAGCAGATTCCTGTTTGTAGCAAAGCTGTGAAATTCTGTACTAGTGAAGTATTTCAAAGTCCCACGTGAAATCCCTTGAGGTACCGTGTGAAAAGGACCCACATTTGCTAAAGCTACTTGGAGTGAAATTCAATGTCTGGCAAAAGATCCCCTCTGGGTGAAGTATGGGAAGTGTTCCCGTCCCCCCTCTCTTTTATTCTCCTTCCCTTTTGATCTCACCTCTCCCTCATTTCCCCTGACCCTTTGGCTCATTTCTGTAGATTTTCCAGTCTAATTGGGATCCTCTCTAACAGTGGGTCAGTGAAGGCTGGAAAAGAAAGGAGGGATATTCTGAATGAAGGCAGGACCCTATTACAAGGGCAATTTGCCATGAGTGAAATTTTATATCTAACAAATATACTGTCCTATTTCAAATTTACTGCAATTAAAACTCAACTACATCATCTAAGTGTGCTAAGTAGAGTAGCTCTTGGGATATAGTTTTGAGTGTTCACATTATAATTGCTAAATCATAAAATCAGTCAATTCACACTGGGTCTGTAGAGCATTAATATCTAATAGTGAAAGTCCACCATGGTGGGAATTCCACTCAGTTCTTCTTCCAAGAAGCAGAAGCCTTTCCATTCACCCTTGATATTAACCCTTGATGAATGAAATGCACAGAGTCTCTAGGAGTCTGATTCTCCTGTTCTTCTAGATGCTCAATTAATTTGTACACAGGAATACTCAGTTAAAATGATTGGGTGATACTTCTGTATGAGGGGAAGGGGCTGAAAGGAATCTGTAGCAAAAGGACAAAGTTGCATTGTTGTGGGCATGTGGGTGGGTTCATTTGATTTTAGAATCTTGAAAACAGCATGGTGGGGCAGGAAGAAGGGGGAGGCATATACCTGCGGGAAGGGTGGGACATTTTGGGGGGGAGTTTTAATAGGGAATTACAAAAATTAGAGTTACATTTTAGAACTTTGAAATCTAGTCATGAGGCAAAGTATGGGGAAGCAAGATACACAATGTGACTCTCATTCTATTGGTTGATATTGCAGATAAAGTCGCATCTCGTCTTTGTTGGGGCTACAGTTCATGTAGATGTTGGCTTTCATTACACACCTTTTTCTTACATTGTTTCATAGCTACGGGATGAGTATGATTTTTTTTTTTAATTTTACGGTATAAACTTGTTAGTGTTATAACTCCCAGCTCCCCTGGGAAGGGGGTGGAGTCTTAGTAGTGGGGAAGTCACTCTTCATGGTTCTGGTCATGGTAGTTTCCCGAGCCCACGGGGGGAGAAGAAGCCACAGTGACCTCAGGAGCCGAATGGGTCCCTCCCCACTGGAGCCCTCACCATCGAAGAGGTAAAAAGCTTTACTTTGCTAGTAGAAACGACAGGCTTCACTTGGTTGTAAGATTTTCAGGCAAACACCAGCGATGGACTAGGTGGGAGGGGGGGAGGTGGGTTGGGAGGGCTGGGAAGGCAGGATCAAGCTTGTCTCCATGAGCAGTTCAGCTGTGATCAACGTCTTGGGTCAACAACCTCCCTGTTTACCTGAGAGCAATTGCTTAGCACACATTTATTCCAGCCATGTAGTCTGCTCTGCCCACTTAGGGTCATTGTCTTTTGGGTCTGGGGTGGGCCCAGGACTAGTGGGCCAGCCTTGTGTCAGCTTCTCCCATGAGCTTTCTGTCCAGCTTGGGATGGAGCCCCCGCCTCTGAGTACCCGGTTATACGAAGTTCTCAGAAGTCAGATAAAATTCAGGGTGGTGAGCAGGGAAGGGACTCCAGGTTTTCCCCTTCACCGCTGTCACAGCTTTTGGGAATTCACAGAAAAGGTCTGGTCTCCTAGGCTGTGAGCTGTGCGAAGCTGGGGATGAAGTCTTACCCTGAAGCTCCCTCCCACTTCTGGTGTCCTTCCCTGAGCTTGACCTTCTGCAGGAAATAGGACTGTTAAATATTCTAGGCTTCAAGTGTCATTACTACAAAGGAAAGAATCTGGAAACAGGTCCTCTCATAAAAATATTCCACAAAAGCTAGCGTGAAACAGTCTTAGTATCTAGTGCATGACTCTCGACAAGGGCAAAAAAGTTGTTGGAGGTGGAGCAAAAAACTTAGATATTCAGTGGCACGTGGTCCTCTAAAGGGCCCCACAATACATACACAGATATACAGTATGCCTGTGGTATGAAAATTTTATGGGGTGGTTGGGAATGTGATTGGGGAAATACGTCCAAAAAGGCTCCTTAAGAAGGTAAGAAGGAAAAACTGGTTGAGAAATATTGGTCTAGAATGATTCATGATTTAAAAAGTTAGAGCATTAAAATTTATTCGGTGATACTTCTCATAGAGCATTAACATAATTTGCTACTTTTTGGAAAAAAAATAGGACCCAGGAATGTTTGATATTAGAAAGAGTTCAGTATTTAAAACTAGAGAACTGACACTACCAGACTTTAGGACTTCTATCAAAGCTATAGTAACCAAGACAGTGTGGTATTGCAGAAAGAATGGCAAACCAGTCAGTGAAACAGAATAGAGAGCCCAGAAATAGACTTACATAGTCAACTGGTCTTTGACAAAGTAGTAAAGGAAATATAATGAGAAAATGTTTTCAAGAAATACTGCCGGGGTGCCTGGACCTCTGCTTGCAAAAAAAGTGAAACTAGACCCCATATCCTTCAGAAAAAATGAACTCAAAGTAGATGATAGATCTAAATGTAAAACAAATCTGTGAACTCTGAGAAGAAAATGTGGGGGAAAAGTTAGGTGACTTGGGTGTGGCTATGACTTTTGAAATATAACACCAGAGGCACAATCCATGAAAGAAATATTTGATAAGCTGAACTTCATCTAAAACCTTCTGATCTGTGAAAGTCACTGTCAAGAGAATAAGGTAAACTACAGACTGGGAGAATATATCTGCAAAAGATATATCTGATAAAGGACTCATCCAAAAATATATGAAAACTCTTAAAACTTAACAATAATAAAAGGACATCTCAATCATTAAAAAATGGGCAAAAGACCTGAACAGGCACTTCACAAGAAATGATGTGTAGATGGTAAAGAAGCATATGAAAAGGTGCTGTGCATCATATGTCACTGGGGAAATACAAATTAAAGCAACACTGAGATACCACTACATACTTATTGAATTGGCCAAAATCCGAAACACTGACGACACCAAATACTGGTGAGGATATGGAGCAACGGGAACTCTGATTCATTGATGATGGGAATGCAAAATGGTTCAGCCACTTTGGAAGACAGGTTGGCAGTTTCTTATAAAAATAAGCAAACTCCTACCA
Organism: Balaenoptera acutorostrata; assembly: GCF_949987535.1. NCBI lineage: Eukaryota > Metazoa > Chordata > Mammalia > Artiodactyla > Balaenopteridae > Balaenoptera > Balaenoptera acutorostrata. The sequence goes on along the minus strand of NC_080066.1, from coordinate 9,937,498 downwards.
TATGATCCAGTAATGCTACTCCTTCATATTTACCCAAATGAGTTGAAAACTTATGCCCACAAAATACCTGCACATCTTTACTCATAACTGCTAAAACTTGGAGGCAACCAAGATGTCCTTCAGTAAATGAATGGATAAATATACAGTGATACATCCAGACAATGGAATATTATTAAGCACTAAAAAGAAATTAGTAATGAAAAAACATGGAAGAAACTTAAAGGCATGTTATTAAGTGAAAGAAGCCAATCTGAAAAGATGACATCCTGTATGATTCTAACCCCACAGCATTCTGGAAATGGAAAAACTATGGAGACAGTAAGAGAATCAGTGGCTGCCAGGAATTAGGGGGAAAGGAGAGATGAATAGGCAGAACATAGAGGATTTTTAGGACATTGAAACCATTCTGTATGATACTCTAAAGCCGGATACATGTCATTAGACATTTGTCAAAACCCATAGGACGTACAACACGAAGAGCAGACCCTAGCGTAAACTATCAACTCTGGGTGGTAAGCAGGTGTCTCTGAAGGTTTGACCCATGTACCCTTCTAGTGGGGAAGGCTATGTGTGGCAGAGGCAGGAAGTCTATGGAAACTCGGTATTTTCTGCTCAGTTTTACTATGAACCTAAAACTACCCTAAAAGATAAAGTCTATTTAAAAAAATAAATTAGATGTCACTCTTCTGCTGGAAATCAAACAGAAAATATGACCACACAGACTTGTATGTGAAGGTCCATAGCCTTTTATTCATAATAGCCCAAAATTGGGAGAGGGGGAAGGATCTTTTGGACTAAAGAGCCCAAAAAACCAAGGAAAAAGCAATACAACTGATGTTCAATTCCAGGCAGACAGAGCCCTGGGTAGGTATCTGTCCTGAACCAGAATCATCAACTGAGGAGGTGCCTGGGCTCATAGCAGACAGGAGGAACATACAAGGCTCAGAAACTCGTCCAGCTGGCTGCGGAGAGGGGCCCTCGGAGGGAAGGGGGTGGCTCACGCGGGGACGTGACGCTCCCCTGCACTTTCTGTGTGTGGGAAGCTGAGCTGTGCGTTTTAGGCTGCGGGTGGGGTTTAGTATACTTTGTGTTTTTGTTTTTGTTTTCAATTTTAAAAATGCTTTATTGCTAAACAAACATAAATCATCATCTGAAGCCTTCAGCAAGTTGTAATCTTTTTTTTTTTAATTGAAGTATAGTTGATGTACAATGTTGTGTTAGTTTCAGGTGTACAGGAAGCCTTAGTATACTTTGGTTCTAGTTGGGCCAACACCAGGTTGTTAGAAATCCCGCCTTGTCCGTTACAGGGAGTAACAGAAGCTCTCTACAATCTTTCCAACGTGGATTTCTCTTTGGCCTCCCCCTCCTGAGTTTTGGCCTCACAATTCATCTTTTATCAAACATTTCCTGATGTTTTCTAGCTCATTCTGTCTCTCTTTTCAGCCACCCCCAGCCTAGCCGAAAATACCACCATCACTTCCAGCTGCCCTCCGCCTTCTAACTGATTTTGCAAACAGGAGTGAGCACCATCGTCTTCTGGTCCAAGCATCCTGGAGGCCATCCCAATTGCCTTTGGAATCATTGTCAACTTGAGCAGGTGGCCACTGTCACCTCTTTCTCTTCTCCTCTCCACACCCCCTTCTCTCTTCCACAAAGTCAATTCGACTGTTTGTGTCACAAGTAATGTTCTATTGATATGATCTCATAGGTTCAGTCCTTCTTATGCCTTCAACATACTGCCTCTCAAATCGAGTAAACAGAACACACCACGCTGCCGGTCCCTCCGGCACCCTCTGTGCTCCCTAGTTATTTGGCTGAGGAGGCCACTCATTGTAGTGGGTTTTCCCTGGAATTTCAGAATGTGACCTTGTTTGTAAACTGTCTTTGCAGATGTAATTTTTTAGGGGATGTCTTCGCCTGTTCAGGCTGCTGTAAAGAAATACCACTGGCTGGGTGGCCGATAAACAACAGAAATTGATTTCCCACAGTCCTGGGGGATGGAAGTCCAAGATCAAGACGCCAGCATCATCACATCGTGCTGGGGCCGCCATCCTGGTTCACCACCTGCACCTTGTTGGCAGAAGGGATTTGGGAGCTCCGTGGCGCTTCTTGCATAAGAACACTAATCCCACTCGTGAGGGTTCTACCTCATGACCTAATCACCTCCAAAAGCCCCACCTCCAAATACCACTATCTTTGGGGGTTAGGATTTTAACAGATGAATTTAGGGGGACACATTCAGACCATAGCACATGAGATCATACTGAGTTCGGGAGGGCCCCAAATCCAATGAGTGGTCTCCTTGTAAGAAGAGGTGAGAACACACACAGAACAGAAGTCCATGCACAGAAGGAGGCAGAGACTGGAGTGACGCAGCCACATGCCAAGAGCCAGCAGCAGCTGGAAGGAGCAAGGAAAGACCCGCCCCTACCTTCCCTTCCCTTCCAAGGGGGCGCGGCCCAGCCAACACCTTGATTTTAGACTTCTGGCCTCCAGAATGGTGAGAGAATAAAATCCTGTTGTTTTATTTTATTTTATTTTATTTTATTTTATTTTATTTTGGCCACGAGGCTTGTGGGATCTTAGTTCCCCAGCCAGGGATCGAACCTGGGCCCCCTGCAGTGGAATTGTGGAGTCCTAACCACTGGACTGCCAGGGAAGTCCCCAAAATTCTGGGGGTTTTTATGTTTTTGTTTTTTTCACTTTTTCAATACTTTTATTTTCATTTCACACAGCTCTCTATACTTTATGTGTTTGCTTGGAAATATAGAAAATCACTTCATTTTCTTGATATCTGATGGGTCTTATCTGATATCCATTAAACAGTACGTATAAATGCAAAATCAAAAAAATTAGATATGTTAACAGCTTTTCATAGTTCCATAAGACAAGGTAGTTACATCCAACTATTTGTACATTTTAATCTGAATTTTCCTTGGGACAATTCTATTACAAATGTCTACAGAGAATTCAATAATTTTTTAAAAAAACATCATTATTGGAGTATAATTGCTTTACAAAGGTGTGTTACTTTCTGCTTTATAACAAAGTGAATCAGCTATACATATACATATATCCCCATATCTACTCCCTCTTGCATCTCCCTCCCACCCTCCCTATCCCACCCCTCTAGGTGGTCACAAAGCACCGAGCTGATCTCCCTGTGTTATGCAGCTGCTTCCCACTAGCTATCTATTTTACATTTGGTAGTGTATATATGTCCATGCCACTCTCTTACTTCGTCCCAATTTACACTTCCCCCTCCCCGTGTCCTCAAGTCCATTCTCTACATCTGCGTCTTTATTCCTGTCCTGCCCCTGGATTCATCAGAACCATTTTTTTTTAGAGTCCATATATATGTGTTAGCATATGGTATTTGTTTTTCTCTTTTTGACTTCCTTCACTCTGTATGACAGACTCTAGGTCCATCCACCTCATTACAAAAAACTCAATTTTGTTTCCTTTTATGGCTGAGTAATATTCCATTGTATATATGTGCCACATCTTCTTTATCCATTCATCTGTCCATGGACACTTAGGTTGCTTCCATGACCTGGCTATTGTAAATAGAGATGCAATGAACATTGTGGTACATGACTCTTTTTGAATTATGGTTTTCTCAGGTATATGCCCAGGAGTGGGATTGCTGGGTCGTATGGTAGTTCTATTTTTAGTTTTTTGAGGAACCTCCATACTGTTCTCCATAGTGGCTGTATCAATTTACATTCCCACCAACAGTGCAAGAGAGATACTTTTTCTCCACACTCTCTCCAGCATTTATTGTTTGTAGATTTTTTGATGATGGCCATTCTGACTGGGTGAGGTGATACCTAATTGCAGTTTTGATTTGCATTTCTCTAACGATTAGTGATGTTGAGCATCCTTTCATGTGTTTGTTGGCAATCTATATATCTTCTTTGGAGAAATGTCTATTGAGGTCTTCTGCCCATTTTTGGATTGAGTTGTTTTTTTGATATTGAGCTGCATGAGCTGCTTGTATATTTTGGATATAAATCCTTTGTCAATTGCAAATATTTTCTCCCATTCTGAGGGATGTCTTCTTGTCTTGTTTATGGTTTCCTTTGCTGTGCAAAAGCTTTTAAGTTTCATTAGATCCCATTTGTTTATTTCAGTTTTTATTTCCATTTCTCTAGGAGGTGGGTCAAAAAGGATCTTGCTGTGATTTATGTCATAGAGTGTTCTGCCTATGTTTTCCTCTAAGAGTTCGATAGTGTCTGGCCTTACATTTAGGTCTTTAATCCATTTTGAGTTTATTTTTGTGTATGGTGTTAGGGAGTGTTCTAATTTCATTCTTTTACATGTAGCTGTCCAGTTTTCCCCGGACCACTTATTGAAGCGGCTGTCTTTTCACCATTGTATATTCTTGCCTCCTTTATTGAAGATAAGGTGACCATATGTGTGTGGGTTTATCTCTGGGCTTTCTATCCTGATCCATTGATCTATATTTCTGTTTTTGTGCCAGTACCATACTCTCTTGATTACTGTAGCTTTGTAGTATAGTCTGAAGTCTGGGAGCCTGATTCCTCCAGCTCCGTTTTTCTTTCTCAAGATTGCTTTGGCTATTCGGGGTCTTTTGTGTTCCATACAAATTGTGAACCTTTTTGTTCTAGTTCTGTGAAAAATGCCATTGGTAGTTTGATAGGGATTGCATTGAATCTGTAGATTGCTTTGGGTAGTATAATCATTTTCACAATGTTGATTCTTCCAATCCAAGAACATTGTATATCTCTCCGTTTGTATCATCTTTAACTTCTTCCATCAGTGTCTTATAGTTATCTGCATGCAGGTCTTTTGTCTCCTTAGATAGATTTATTTCTAGGTTTTTTATTCTTTTTGTTGCAATAGTAAATGGGAGTGTTTCCTTAATTTCCCTTTCAGATTTTGCATCATTAGTGTATAGGAATGCAAGAGATTTCTGTGCATTAATTTTGTATCCTGCTACTTTACCAAATTCTTTGATTAGCATTAGTAGTTTTCTGGTAGCATCTTTAGGATTCTCTATATATAGTATCATGTCATCTGCAAACAGTGACAGCTTTATTCTTATTTTCCAATTTGGATTCCTTTTATTTCTTTTTCTTCTCTGATTGCTGTGGCTAATAATAGTGATGAGACTGCACAACTTTGTCTTGTTCCTGTCTTGGAGGAAATGGTTTCGGTTTTTCACCATTGAGAATGATGTTGGCTGTGGGTTTGTTATATATGGTCTTCATTATGTTGAGGTAAGTTCCCTCTATGCCTACTTTCTGGAGGGTTTTTTATCATAAATGGGTGTTGAATTTTGTTGAAAGCTTTTTCTGCATCTATTGAGATGATCATATGGTTTTTCTCCTTCTATTTGTTATATGGTTTATCACATTGACTGATTTGCGTATATTGAAGAATCCATGCATTACTGGGATAAATCCCACTTGATCATGGTGCATGATCCTTTTAATGTGCTGTTGGATTCTGTTTGCTAGTATTTTGTTGAGGATTTTTGCATCTATGTTCATCAGTGATATCAGCCTGTAGTTTTCTTTCTTTGTGACATCTTTGTCTGGTTTTGGTATCAGGGTGATGGTGGCCTCGTAGAATGAGTTTGGGAGTGTTCCTACCTCTGTTATATTTTGGAAGAGTTCAAGAAGATTAGGTGTTAGCTTTTCTCTATCTTTGATAGAATTCGGCTGTGGATCCATCTGGTCCTGGGCTTTTGTTTGTTGGCAGACTTTTAATCACAGTCTTAATTTCAGTGCTTGTGATTGGTCTCTTTATATTTTCTATTTCTTCCTGGTTCAGTCTCGGAAGGTTGTGCTTTTCTAAGGATTGGGCCATTTCTTCCAGGTTGTCCATTTTATTGGCACATAGTTGCTTGTAGTAATCTCCCATGAACCTTTGTATTTCTGCTGTGTCAGTTGTTACTTCTCCTCTTTCATTTTTAATTCTGTTGATCTGAGTCTTCTCTTTTTTATCTTGATGAGTCTGGCTAATGTTTTACCAATTTTGTTTATCTTCTCAAAGAACCAGCTTTTAGTTTTATTGATCTTTGCTATTGTTTTCTTTGTTTCTATTTCATTTATTTCTGCCTGATCGTTATGATTTCTTTCCTTCTGCCAACTTTGGGATTTTATTGTTCATCTTTCTCTAATTGCTTTAGGTGTAAGGTTAGGTTGTTTATTTGAGATGTTTCTTCTTTCTTGAGGTAGGATTGTAATGCTATAAACTTCCCTCTTAGAACTGCTTTTGCTGCATCCCAGAGGTTTTGGGTCGTCATGTTTTCATTTCATTTGTTTCAAGGTATTTTTTGATTTCCTCTTTGATTTCTTCAGTGATCTCTTGGTTATTTAGTAGTGTATTGTTTAGCCTCCATGTGTTTGATTTTTTATAGATTTTTTTTCCTGTAATTGATATCTAGTCTCATAGCGTTGTGGTCGGAAAAGATACTTGATACGATTTCAATTTTCTTAAATTTACCAAGGCTTGATTTGTGACCCAAGATACGATCTATCCTGGAGAATGTTCCATAGCACTTGAGAAGAAGGTGTAATCTGTTGTTTTTGGATGGAATGTACTATAAATATCAATTAAGTCCATCTTGTTTAATGTATCATTTAAAGCTTGTGTTTCCTTATTTATTTTCATTTTGGATGATCTGTCCGTTGGTAAAAGTGGGGTGTTAAAGTCCCCTACTATGATTGTGTTACTGTCGATTTCCCCTTTTATGGCTGTTAACATTTGCCTTATGTATTGAGGTGCTCCTATGTTGGGTGCATAAATATTTACAATTGTTATATCTTCTTCTTGGATTGATCCTTTGATCATTATATAGTGTCCTTCTTTGTCTCTTATAATAGTCTTTATTTTAAAGTCTATTTTGTCTGATATATGAATTGCTACTCCAGATTTCTTTTGATTTCCATTTGCATGGAATATCTTTTTCCATCCCCTCACTTTCAGTCTGTATGTGTCCCTAGGTCTGAAGTGGGTCTCTTGTAGACAGCATATATACGGGTCTTGTTTCTGTATCCATTCAGACAGTCTATGTCTTTTGGTTGGAGCATTTAATCCTTTTACATTTAAGGTAGTCATCGATATGTATGTTCCTATTGCCATTTTCTTAATTGATTTGGGTTTGTTATTGTAGGTCTTTTCCTTGTCTTGTGTTTCCTGCCTAGAGAAGTTCCTTCAGCATTTTTGTAAAGCTGGTTTGGTGGTGCTGAATTCTCTTATGTTTTGCTTGCTTGTAAAATTAAAGGTTTTAATTTCTCCATCGAATCTGAATGAGATCCTTGCTGGGTAGAGTAATCTTAGTTGTAGATTTTTCCCTTTCATCACTTTCAATATGTCCTGCCACTCCCTTCTGGCTTACAGAGTTTCTGCTGAAAGGTCAGCTATTAACCTTATGGGGATTCCCTTGTATGTTATTTGCTGTTTTTCCCTTGCTGCTTTTAATAGTTTTTCTTTGTATTTAATTTCTGACTGTTTGAATAATATGTATCTTGGCATGTTTCTCCTTAGATTTATCCTGTATGGGACTCTCTGTGCTTACTGGACTTGATTGCCTATTTACTTTCCCATATTAAGGAAGTTTTCAACTATAATCCCTTCAAATATTTTCTCAGTCCCTTTCTTTTTCTCTTCTTCTTTTGCAACCTCTATAATTCGAATGTTGGTGTGTTTAATGTTGTCCCAGAGGTCTCTGAGCCTGTCCTCAATTCTTTTCATTCTTTTTTCTTTATTCTGCTCTGTGGTAGTTATTTCCACTATTTTATCTTCCAGGTCACTTATCCGTTCTTCTGCCTCAGTTATTCTGCTATTGATTCCTTCTCCTTCTAGAGTATTGTTAATTTCATTTATTGTGTTGTTGTTTGTTTGCTCTTTAGTTCTTCTAGGTCCTTGTTAAACGTTTCATGTATTTTCTCCATTCTATTTCCAAGATTTTGGATCATCTTTACTATCATTACTCTGAATTCTTTTTCAGGTAGACTGCCTATTTCCTCTTCATTTATCTGGTCTGGTGGGTTTTTGCCTTGGTCTTTCATCTGCTGTGTGTTTCCCTCTCTTCTCATTTTGCTCAACTTACTGTGTTTGGGGTCTCCTTTTCACAGGCTGCATGTTCGTAGTTCCCGTTGGTTTTGGTGTCTCCCCCCAGTGGGTAAGGTTGGTGCAATGGGTTGTGCAGGCTTCCTGGTTGAGGGGAGTGGAGCCTGTGTTCTGGTGGGTGAGGCTGGATCTTGTCTTTATGGTGGGCAGGACGACGTCCAGTGGTGTGTTTTGAGGTGTCTGTGAACTTATTATGATTTTAGGCAGTCTCTCTGCTAATGGGTGGCATTTTATTCCTTTCTTACGAGTTGTTTGGCATAGGGTGTCCAGCACTATAACTTACTGGTCGTTGAGTGGAGCTGGGTCTTAGCGTTGAGATGGAGATCTCTGGGAGAGCCTTTGCTATTTGCTATTACGCGGAATCGGGAGGTGTCTGGTGACCAATGTCCTGACCTTGGGTCTCCCACCTCAGCAGCACAGGCCTGACACCTGACTGGAGCACCAAGACCCTATCAGCCACAAGGCTCAGAAGAAAAGGGAGAAAAAAAGAAAGAAAGAAAGTAAAATAAAATAAAATAAAGTTATTAAAATAAAAAAATTATTAAAGATAAAAGGAATTAAAAAGTAATAAAAAAAGAAAGATGAGAGCAACCAAAGCAAAAAACAAATCCACCAATGATAACAGGCACTAAAATGTATACTAAAGAAGAAAAAAGAAACAGAAGACAGAACCCAAGACAAATGGTAAAAGCAAAGCTATACAGACCAAATCACACAAAGAAACATGCACATACACACTCACAAAGAGAGGAAAAGGAAAAAAAAAAAAGATATCTATATAAAAAAAAAAGAAGAGAGCAACGAAATCAATATACAAATCTACCAATGATAATAAACTCTAAATACTAAACTAAGTTAAATATAAAACTAGAAACAAATTAGATGCAGAAAGCAAACCCTAAGTCTACAGTTGCTCCCAAGGTCCACCGCCTCAATTTTGGGATGATTCGTTGTCTATTCAGGTATTCCACAGATGCAGGTACATCAAGTTGATTGTTGGGATTTAATCCGCTGCTCCTGAGGCTGCTGGGAGAGATTTCCCTTTCTCTTGTTTGTTCGCACAGCTCCTGGGGTTCAGCTTTGGATTTGGCCCTGCCTCTGCGTGTAGGTCCCCTGAGGGCATCTGTTCCCCACACCAACAGGACGGGGTTAAAGGAGTAGCTGATTAGGGGTCTCTGGCTCACTCAGGCAGGGGGGAGGGCGGGGTACGGAATGTGCCATGTGTTCTCCCGGGGAAGTTGTCCCTGGAACACAGGACCCTAGCAGTGGCAGGCTGCACAGGCTTCCAGGAGGGGAGGCATGGATAGTGACCTGTCCTTGCACACAGGCTTCTTGGTGGCTGCAGCAGCAGCCTTAGAATCTCATGCCTGTCTCTGGTGTCCGTGCTGATAGCCGTGGCTCATGCTCATCTCTGGAGCTCATTTAGGTGGTGCTCTGAATCCCCTCTCCTCACGCACCCCAGAACAATGGTCTGTTGCCTCTTCAGCAGTTCCAGACTTTTTCCTGGACTCCCTCCTGGCTAGTTGTGGCGCACTAGCCCCCTTCAGGCTGTGTTCACACAGCCAACCCCAGTCCTCTCCCTGGGATCTGACCTCCGAAGCCCAAGCCTCAGCTCCCAGCCCCCGCCTGCCCCGGTGGGTGAGCAGACAAGCCTCTCGGGCTGGTGAGTGCTGGTCGGCACTGATCCTCTGTGCGGGAATCTCTCTGCTTTGCCCTCTGCACTCCTGTTGCTGTGCTCTCCTCCGTGGCTCCGAAGCTTCCCCCCTTTGCCACCCCCCGTCTCCACCAGTGAAGGGGCTTCCTAGTGTGTGGAAACATTTTCTCCTTCACAACTCCCTCCCAGAGGTGCAGGTCCCATCCCTATTCTTTTGTCTCTGTTTTTCCTTTTTTCTTTTGCTCTACCCAAGTACATGGGGAGTTTCTTGCCTTTTGGGAAGTCTGAGGTCTTCTTCCAGCATTCAGTAGGTGTTCTGTAGGAGCTGTTCCACATGCAGATGTATTTGTGGTGAGGAAGGTGATCTCCACGTCTTACTCCTCCACCATCTTGAAGGTCCTCCCCAAAATTCTGTTGTTTTAACCACCAAGTTTGTGGTCATTTGTTCCGGCAGCTCCAGTCATCAAGGGAGAGTGAAATGAACATGAACACAGGTTGACGTCTGGACACTCTTCTTTACATTCTAACCTCGTGCAAGTAACCTAACCTCTGAACCTCAGTTTCCTTATTTGTATAAATAGAGATAACCCCATCTATACTACAGGGCGGGTGGGCAGATTAAATCAGGCAACACATGTAACGCTCCATGGAGAATTCACTTTCCTCCTCTTCTCACCTTCCTACCCTGGTCTACAAAGGGGGGGGGGGAGTGTTTGTTCCCCTCCCCCCAGGAGTAATAGAGGTGATGCTGGCGGTGCTTCTCTCCACTTCCTCACTCATGCCCCTCCGTCACTGTTCATCTGGGTAGCACGTGACATTCATTGGGTCACTCTTCCCCATGGGCTCAGCCCCTGTGTTGAAGGTGAGAGCAGGCTGGTCAGACATCTTGGAGTTCGATAGATCTTTGTCCTGTCCCTACAGACTTGACCGAGTAGGCTGATTCCAAAGTGAAGATTCAAGCAGCTCCCTGGCCAGAGTTGTGTTTTTCAGTCCAGGTTTACCAGCCATTCCTGCAGCTGGAGTTGTCGATTCTTATAGAACTGATAATAACCAGGATTTATTTTTGTTTATGTCTGTGTTCCTCCACTCAGATCCCCACCAGGGGGAAATATGAGTGGCACTGCAAACCCCAGATGCCAACAAAGTGCCCAAAGATGCTAATTCTTTCGTATCCCATCCTGGCTTGTTCCCTGGAGGAGTGAATAGATTTTTAAAGGTGTGCACATAAATGTATAGATGCCAATGAGAACACCTGTTCATTTAACCTAAAAACGTCAAAAGGGAGACTCACTCATCCTGCAAACTTGGAATTACCAATTTATCTTATTTTCAGTGGACTCGCTTCTCCACCATGCATGTCACAGTGAGACCCCAGATAATGACTAATGGCCTCAGCAGGTGAAAAACGCCTTTATTCATGAACAGAGATTCATTACACCGCTCCTGCCTATGCTGAAAATTTTGCTGGCTTCGAGTAAAAGATTCTGTGCTGATAAATCCCACTGCTAAGAGAGAAAGTTTGTGTTCTCGTAATGTGCTGGAATTTCACAACACGTACATTCCACAGCAGGACTCGGGCTCTAAAAAGGACAAAAAATAATAAATTTATGGACCCATAAAGGTCGTGTGATAGATTTTGCAAAATGAGCCCGGCTTTTTTTACCTCCTATTTTAAGCTGGTCCTTATCCCTGCAGTGTGCTCCCGTTTTACACCCCAGACCCAGCCGAAGCCTCTTTCCATTAGTGCCCCAAACAGTATGCTCCCTACTGAGGAGCACAGGTCAGCACAGCGCTCTCGTATCCACAGGGCCGCTGTGGATTCAGCCTCACCATAGACGCTTGGAGCCATCTCTTGGTGGTTCATTCACCCATTGATTTAACAGAGCTCATCTTGGCTGCTGCACTTGATCAGACACTGCGCCCGAGCCCTTGTTCTTGCCTAAGAGCTGGGCTTTTGCCTTGCAAACCTCCTTCCAACCCAGTGCAGAAACCAGGCTCCTGTTTTATTCTCTCGGTCTGTGCTCAATACGTCTACTTCCCCAGGGATTGGTTCCACCTTGGATCTCCTAGTCCTTCCAGGATGAACCTGTGTTTGTGCATCCAATTTCCTCCCTGCTGTAGCTTCTCTCCACGTACCATCTGCAGACTGTCTGTACCATTGGACTCCTTGACACCATAGTTTTCTTTATTCATATTTCTGGGGTAATAGAGGTGTAATAGAAGCTCAAGACAGGAGGAGGCTTTTCAGAAGAGGTGAGACCTAAGCTGACTTCGTCCTTCTGTTGCCTCCTGCTATCTGTCCCTGAAGTAAACCATATCTCCTCAGAAGCTTGGACATAACTGGATGTCTGAGCATGGCACTCAAGGACCTTTATGATGTGATGTTTTGAGGCTCCACTCCCAGCCTCATCTCCTGCTGTTCCAATGCTTCTTCCTAAGCCATGAATTTCAGCTGTCCTGAACTGCTTGTCATTTCTTGAGCACTTCATGCTCTTTTACATCTCCTTTTGAGAGGCAGTTGACAATCTTGTTTGTGAAGCCTTTCCTAAACCCTCACTCCCCAACCCACCACCAATTTGGTTGGAGGACTATAGATGTTCTGCAAAAATTCCATCACCAGGGGCGCTCTGGTCTCTGGGTCCCGCCACACCTGTTCTCACCTCTTTGGATCTTGATCAAGCACCAGGGAAGATGAGTTAAAAATCATCTTTCCCTTTAACTCTAGCTCACAGATATCTCCCTTCCCAATTATAGTATAGTAGTTGTCCTGACTGCAGATGTAGCACTTAATTAATTATTTATCATTTTATTGTTTTGTGGCGATGTGTATGAACACTTTCTGGTAGCATGGACTATGGCCTGTGCTAAGACATAGAATAGCACAGGGTGGAGGCCTTGAGAACTACATGATGAAATGATTTGGTACAAGAAGCCCATTTTCCCTTCTTTGGGAGGGATGCATTGCTGGTTTCAGGATCTTCCTTGACTTGGCATCTGATACCTTGATACCAGGACCAAGGAGCTCACAGATTACATGAGGTCGTACAGACAATTCCTATTGTTAGTCTGTCTGTATCACTTAGGACCTAATCTAATGCATCAGTGGGGACAATTTGCCATGCAAATAATTAATGTATTTAAAAGCTGAACTCACTGATTACATTTATCTACAGGTCCACTGGATCTTTCCATGACATAGGCAGTTGTTTAGACATCATGGCAATTTAAAAGTAATAGATTCTGCATTTGGCGGGCCAGGGTTTTCCTTAGAGCCCTAATCCAAGCCCTATTCACTAAGGTCACTGCACTGTACCTCCTTTTCCAGAAAGGTAGGCAATCCAAACTCCACTGGACACGGTTATACCCAAGAAGGCAAAACCACGTACCTTATCCAGGGTGCCAGAACACATAACAAACAATGGGGGGAGGGGAGGTGTACACCCCCAGGTAGATTATTTCTCCACCATCACTTGTACTCCTAGTAGAATGGCTGACTTGGCAGACGGTCTCTGTCTTTGTTAGGGACTCACCACTGGGCTGACGTTTACTCTCGTTGCCAGCCTCATTGCTCCTTTGTAGAACTGTCTTTTTTGATTTGCTGATAATTTCCTAAGAAGAGAGTTAAGTAACAAAGCTATGGGTGGAGAATAGTGCATCTAAGTACAGAAAAGATCCAGTGATGCACCGATTGGCGTCTTCTGCCCCTTGGTTGGGTGTTGGAGCGGGAGACTAACCGGATGTCTCAGGGCACGCCTCTGCCTGGGTACACGTGGAGCTGACACCAGTCACTTTTTCTGGACCTTTTCTCTCTTCTCTGCTCGTTTTCTTTCCTTTCCTTCTTCCCTCCCTCTCTCTTTCTCTCTCTCTCCCTCCCTTCCTGCTTTTATTTAGAATTCCTAGCAGGAATGGGAAGGAGGGGAAAAGATAGATCAGGGCAATACATGATGGGAGTCGTGGTTATTCTCAACTCACCTAACCAGTTAGGGTCCTTGCATGGATGTGGGATTTTCAGGGCTTGTGAATTAGAAAGCGGTGTGATTTGGCAAATGACAAGGGAGAATGGGAAGAAAACACTAAGAGGGACTGCTCATCTCTCTGACAGAGGCATTGGGGTTGGAGGTCAAACATGAGGAGGTGATTCCAGTGGGTCTGTCCTTGTGGGAGAAGCAACCCTCCAGCAGAGGCACCTGGACTCAGCTCAAACCATCAAAGTGGGGACATAACCTGTAGTTTGAAAACTTATTTGTGAAGATTACCTTGGGTTGTTCAGTAGGACTAATATCTAAGGGGCAAATCTTCAGAAGTCCTGGGGTCAATTGCCAGGAAGTTCAAGTTCAGGAAGCATATGATCTCTTTTAAGATTGATTAATTTAAGTAAGTCAGACACAGGAAGACAAATATCATATGATATCACTTATAAGTAGAATCTTTAAAAAGGGTACAAATGAACTTATTTACAAAACAGAAGCAGAGTCACAGATGTAGAAAACAAATTTACGGTGACCAGGGGATAACAGGGGGAGGGATAAATTGGGAGATTGGGATTGACATATACACACTACTATATATAAAATAGATAACTAATAAGAACCTACTGTATAGCACAGGGAACTCTACTCAATACTCTGTAAGGGCCTATATGGGAAAAGAATCTAAAGAAACAGAGAGTGGATATATGTATACGTATAGCTGATTCACTTTGCTGTACACCTGAAACTAACACAACATTGTAAATCAGCCATACTCCAATAAAAATTATTTTAAAAATGTAACCACCTCAAAAAAAAAGACTGATTAATTTTTTTTAAAAGACATGCATAGAAAAGTAGAAAAAAGCAGAAACTGGTTATGGGGACCACTGTGTGTTAGGTGCCAGGGCCTCTTCAGCATCTGGGGACATGTGAGTATAAATAAGACCTGGTCTGTGTGTTCATGAACTTCATAGTATAGTCATAGAGAAAGACGTTGATGAGAGCTGGCTTCTTTGCCCTCATGCAGGTGGAGGGCCTGGTCTGGCGTGCTTCTAGAATACTTGGTCAGCTTATGGAGCTTCACTGGGGAGCTCTGGCATCCACTGGGCCTTAGTCTGCATCTTTATCCAGTAAATGGTGTGTATGAGTGCTGATGGGTGCGGGCAAGTCTGCTGAATAAGCTCTAGTGCTGTGTGCATGGGATTGCATATGTGACTCATTTTGGACCAAGAGTCAGGAGAACTGCTGGTGGGTTTCCTCCCTCCTGATTCAGATGTTATATTTTCTTGTGGTTTGGAAAGCCCCCAACCCCCCCAGAGACAGTACTAGGTTCATGCTGGGGGTTTCCAAATGTCCTGTCCTTCACATTTCCAGGAGAGTTATATGGAAGTGTGTAGAAACTCTCCCCTCTATCCTACACTTTTCCTCACTAATTAATTTGGGGTTGAGCATTTTACCTCTGGACAAAGTTTTAGTATTTTGTGAGACAAAAATTCTAAATTGAGGTGGAAATTTTTTTCTATCATGGGAAATTACTCAGGATGCAATCAAAATGTGTTTTGCTGATGGCAAAATTTGCAAACCTTCGCTTCAGTGAAAAGTACATGGTTTTTTCTCAGTGATGAAGCTGGCAAAAAGTCAAACGTGCCGGTTTCTCTCCACACGGGTGATTTTTCAGTATTTGCACTCCACTCGCTGCATGGGCTCCGTTTTCCTCTGGGGCTATAATTAGACCAACAGGGGTGAATGTTTTAGCAGAAACATAAAGATTCAGGAAGATACGTACCCCAGAATTGCAAAAATCTAAATCTGGAGTAATTTCTTAGTTCACTAACTTCCTCTTCCCACCCTTGTTACATTTGAAAAGTGTAAACTTATTGGTGGATTTATATAAGCTAACCTCTACAGCTCTCTGAACACACAGTTGACTTGAGCGCTTGGGTGAAAGTGTGCGGTGACATCTCATGCCAACCAATCCTGTCTAAAAGCCAATTGCCATCCCTATCGGTGGGACAGCAGGCAGGTTAAAATATTAATGTTACAACTGCCCTAACTTATCAGGAAAAATGAAGAGTCCTCTTAATTCAAACAGCTGCTAATTAATTTGCCTTTCTCAACTCGAAGAAATCATAAAGCAAAAGAAATCATTGGAATAATCCGAAGCAAATCTCACAAAAGTAGTTTATATTTCACTTGTATCCTTGGAAGTAATGTTACACTGAAACGAAATAATTTATTCGGTGGAATTACTTGTCTAGCAATAATGAGTAGTTTTAAAAGGTGGTTGGTGTGCTGTAGCAATTTAAAGTAGTATTTTTTTTCAGGCCCATCAACAAGAAAGCCGACATTTAGTTAGGAGTACCAGACTTTGAAAATTATTGCACCCTGTGACATGATGTGGAAAAACGACTAGTCTGGACTCTAGTAATGATGTTCTTTTCTTGGGAACTGCTGGTTAGGGAGGTTTCCTTTCCGAGTCTATTTCTGACTTCAGCCATTGTTCACATTAGAAATAAAGAAAAATAAGAGAAGCTTCATCATTGGTTTTTGAGACATTCAGAATAATGTGAGTGTGTGTGTGTGTGTGTGTGTGTGTGTGCAATACAGGTATCCTCACAGTCTCTGTGATGGTGTGTCTCTGGATCAGTGTTTCTGGAACCTCCCACTATCCAGAAATACCTTAAGATATTTAAATAGTCTTTCCACGGCTCTTGCCAGGTTTTCTATCCTTAAAGAGGAGCATCATTAAAAAGAAAAGTTCCTATGCCTGAATCTTTTCTAGATTGTGTGTGTGTGTAAAAATTAATATGATGCTAAATCCTTAAAGAAACTTTATATCCAAGTTACTTTTGAAGTAAACCATGGAGTATTTTTTTTTATACCATCAAAGATGAGAGATGTTTGCCAGCTTAATTTCTTGCTTGTCTTCTTTCTTATACGTCCCTGAGATTCTCATCAGCCTCCGTTTCCAGCCAGCTATGCAGACAACAAGGATGAGAATCTTAGGGGTCAAAATGTAACTCTCACGGTTTCCCCTTCCAAGTTCAGAACCAATTGAGAAGGAAGATCCAGGAGTCAGATAAGTAGAGATCTGAAGTCACTTCATTACTGATGAAGCCAGTTGGAAAATGTAACTCTTGATATGTGGGCGAAAGGGCTTGTTGACATATCCCACCTGGATTGAGGGTTTAAGCCCTTGGTCCCTAGCGGCCCTGACATCCCCAGGAGGCCACCACTGGGCAGGCCTGACTGCAGGGCAGAGAGAGAGGACCAGCATCGTGCCCTTTGCAGGCAGGCGGGCTCCCAGGAGGGTGAACATCATCACCTGATGCTGAGTGAGGTGGGGGGAGAGGGAAGAGGGTCAGAGAGCGCAAGTCTTACTTACTTAAGCGCCTCCTCGTGGAAGCTGAAGAGTGGGGAATGAATGTTCCTCTCTAACAGCAAGGAGAATTGATCAGTCCTTTGAACCGCAACATGCAGGAAAAGAGTGATTTATGCCGAGACTCAGCCCCGCAGTCAATGCATTTCTCTCTGGTAGGATGCCTTTCTTTGGTCCCAGCAGTCTTGTTTGCACCTGGTGGCTTGTGTGGTTGTTAATAGAGCTCCTTTGACTCTCAGACCTGTCCCAGCGCGGGTGATAAATCCCCACGGCGCCCGCAGCTTTTGGAGATGAAGTGGTCGATAGATTGCATTTCCTTGGACAGCCTGCCAGTAAGCTCAGGCTTGTGTTGTTCTTGGGGTTCGTGGTTGTTTTCCAGGATGTCCATTTGGTGGAATTTTGTATTAGTGAGGACTGAAACTCTTCCCCGGCGTGAAAAATACCAGCAGTGTCTGCAGCCAGGTGACATCACCATTTCCCGTGCGACTTGAAGACCTTTCCAGACTGCTTATAATGTCCTTCTGGACTAGCATTTTTTAATTTCAGAGATGGTGATTTAAAGTGAATTTCCTCCCTTCTCACGAGCACAGCTGCAGCATCTATTGACAGGTTT
Organism: Balaenoptera acutorostrata; assembly: GCF_949987535.1. NCBI lineage: Eukaryota > Metazoa > Chordata > Mammalia > Artiodactyla > Balaenopteridae > Balaenoptera > Balaenoptera acutorostrata. Next base: position 9,919,778 of record NC_080066.1, on the reverse strand, counting down.
TGTCTTTTATGACATAGGGATTAGGATGGTATTAAGTCTCCAGAGAGCATGGCATTCCTGGAGGAGGGAAAGAGAAGAAACAAGCTGAGAAGTGGGGGTGGGAGAGGGAGACCCCAAGATGACTTTTTGAGTCTTCCTGGGGAAGTGACACTTACAGCAGGATGTAGGAATTGATCCCGGCTGCAGCCTGGGAAGAGAGGGCTGCTCTCTGTGTTGTTACATGAGGGCAAACTATCATCAGCAGGACTGCACGTGCTCTCCTACGCTGCCCCTGGTGTCTGGAGGAAAATTTTTAAATGTCTATTAGACATGTTGTGATTCAAGGTCAGGATCTGAGTTTCTTCAATTAATTGATGAAAATTGGCTAGGCTCTGTCAGCAACCATTTCTTTATCAGGACTCCAAACTAAAGAGGTAGCTGGGCTACTATTCTTTTCTTTTTTTGGCTGTGCCACGTGTCTTGAGTGATCTTAGTTCCCCAGCCAGGGATTGAGCCAGCACCCTCACCAGTGAAAGCACGGAGTCCTAACCACTGGACCACCAGGGAATTCCCTGGGCTACCATTCTTAGTCACCCCCGCGCTGACCTGCTGTGCTGACATATTCATGAGAAGTACTTTGACTGCAATGAAAAGTTCTGCAAATCTGAGTTGCTGTATAGAAAACAGAGGTAAACAGCGAGGATTTGCATCCTGCATGTTTCTTTAGAATGTGTGACACTTAAGTATCCTGAGGAAGTAAGAAGAAAGGGTTCAGATATCAATGGGTTTATTTGCCTGTAATGATAAACTTTTAGAACTAGAAGGCTCCTAAAGATAATTTATTCCAAGACTTCATTTTACTGATGAGGATACGAGATCAGAGACGCAAAGAAAGAGCAGTCATTGGCCAAAGGAAGGAGGAAGTGTGAGCCCAGAGGTGAAGGTGGAATATTGTGTTGAAGAAATAAAACAAATTCAATATCGTTAAAGCACAGCGTATGAGGGAAGGAGGGTGGTAAGAGGTGCGTCACAAGGAACTCTACTCAATATTCTGTAATAACCTAAATGGGAAAAGAATCTGAAAAAGAATAGATATATGTATATGTATAACTGAATCACTTTGCTGTACACTTGAAACTAACACAGCATTGTAAATCAACTATATTCCAATATAAAATAAAAAATTTTTTAAATAAAATAAAATAAAAAAAGATACACGGATCCAAACCTGGGAATATAAGAATGTCATAGAAGCCATGCTTGGATTCAGGAGTTTATCCTAAAGGCGCCCAAGAGCTGGAGGGGAGGGAGGTAAGGAGGAGTGGGAAAGGGGCTTCCATCACGGACTGATGGAGCAGGTCTCCCCTCTGCCAACCCTACTCCCCTTTAACGACACAAAATAACTCTTTTAAAAAAATGTAGGCATAAGAGAACCAGAAGGTTGAAGAGTGAGTTATCATTGGACCAGAACTTGTGAACAATTCCTGGAAGCTAGAAAGAAAGCAAAGCCTGAAACATGGAGAAACAGGTGGGAGGCAAGGACAGTCAGCTTTCATGTTCAGAGGACACATTTTGGGAAAACAACACCACATACTCGCAGAAAAAACACATGGCAGTTCCTGCACTTGTTAACCTAGTTTTTCATCATAAAAATAGCCAAGGATTATTAGATATTCAAGGAAAGACCAAGATCATGGAAGGAAAAATAAAGACTAAGTATGGAGAAAATGGGAATGATTCAGTGAACAGGACTGTGGGGGGGGGGAGTGAATTTTTGAGCACTTACTATGCGCCAGGCACTTTTCAAGAGTTTTGCATGTATTAACTCATTCAGGTCTCAACTACTCCAAGAGATAAGGACTATAATTAGCCCCTCTTTTTAAATGTGGAAACTGAGGAGCAGAGAGGTTAGGCAATTTACCTAAAGCTACACAGCTAAACAGCAGTGGAGGAGATTCAAACACAGGCTGTTTGACCTAAAACCTATGATCTTAAACATCCGGAGAAATAGCAAAAGCTATTCCACCACGTGAGGACAGTTATCAACCCAAAGAAAGAAAGGATGCTGCAATACCAGGCGCCGTGAGTCAGGGAAGACCAGAGCTGGGGACCACCTGGTCACAACACAGGCTTTCAGAAAAAAGGGTGACAGCTTACCTACAGAGGAACAGGAATCCCACTGGCATCAGAGTTCTCACTGATGGGGACAATGGGACAATGAAGTTTTTTCCAAATAGGTCCAGCTGGTGATTGATCCCCCTTCCTGACCCCCTTCCCGTGCCAACCCTGAATGCCTCCTTCAGTAAAACAACATTCAAGCTTATGGGGGGAAGTAAAGACCATTTAGACATGCAGTGACTCAGAATTTCCTATACACTGACCAGCTCTGAAAGAATGATTTGATAATAGCATCAAAATGAAAAATAAATCTACAAAATGATGACGATCATACTTGTGATCAAAGAAGCATACAAACGGTTAAATAGCTCTTGATGCATAGTATAAAGTAAGTAACAATGCAGAGCTAAGATCAACGACATTTATTGGCCAAAGAAGAGTAAGGGGAAGGTGAGTTTGACAGCACACTGAAGCTCCTTCTTGTTTCTGGGGAGACTGCAGAAAGAAATATGTTTAGTTTTGTGTGTAAAAATGTAAGAGCAACTATTACAAAAACAGTAGTAGGATGTAACACCTCTGGACGTCTGGAGGAAGAAAATGGAAAAAAGAAAAATTGATCAATACTATGACAGTCAAGAGGGTAAAAGAAATAAAAACAAAAATGAAAGAGGAGGAGTAGACAGAAACCAACAGGAAGGAATGTTAAATAAAAAACAAATAAGAGTTTGTCCCTGCTGTGAGCCACAGCCACCCCACGCCTCTGCAGGACACCCTCCAAAACTAGCAACTGTGTTGCTGACAGGATCTTGGTGCTCCAGTCGGGTGTCAGGCCTGAGCCTCTGAGGTGGGAGAGCCGAGTTCAGGACTTTGGACCACCAGAGATCTCCCGGCCCCATGTAATATCAGTCAGTGAGAGCTCTCCTAGAGATCTCCGTCTCAACGCTAAGACCCAGGTCCACTCAATGACCAGCAAGCTCCAGTGCAGGACACCCCATGCCAAACAACTAGAAAAACAGGAACACAACCCCACCCATTAGCAGAGAGACTGCCTAAAATCATGCTAAGTTCACAGACACCCGAAAACACACCACCGGATGAGGTCCTGCCCACCAGAAAGACAAGATTCAGCCTCATCCACCAGAACACAGGCACCAGTCCCCTCCACCAGGAAGCCTACAAAACCCACTGAACCAATCTTAGCCACTAGGGGCAGAAACCAAAAACAACAGGAACTATGAACCTGCAGCCTGCAAAAAGGAGACCCCAAACACAGTAAGTTAAGCAAAATGAGAAGACAGAGAAATATGCAGCAGATGAAGGAGCCAAGTAAAAGCCAACCAGACCAAACAAATGAAGAGGAAATAGGCAGTCTACCTGAAAAAGAATTCAGAGTAATGATAGTAAAGATGATCCAAAATCTTGGAAATAGAATGGAGAAAATACATGAAACGTTTAACAAGGACCTAGAAGAACTAAAGAGCAAACAAACAATGATGAACAACACAATAAATGAAATTAACAATACTCTAGAAGGAGAAGGAATCAATAGCAGAATAACTGAGGCAGAAGAACGGATAAGTGACCTGGAAGATAAAATAGTGGAAATAACTACCGCAGAGCAGAATAAAGAAAAATGAATGAAAAGAATTGAGGACAGGCTCAGAGACCTCTGGGACAATATTAAATGCACCAACATTCAAATTATAGGGGTCGCAAAAGAAGAAGAGAAAAAGAAAGGGACTGAGAAAATATTTGAAGAGATTATAGTTGAAAACTTCCTTAATATGGGAAAGTAAATAGGCAATCAAGTCCAGGAAGCACAGAGAGTCCCATACAGGATAAATCCAAGGAGAAACATGCCAAGACACATATTAATCAAACTATCAAAAATTAAATTCAAAGAAAAAATATTAAAAGCAGCAAGAGAAAAACAGCAAATAACATACAAGGGAATCCCCATAAGGTTAACAGCTGACCTTTCAGCAGAAACTCTGCAAGCCAGAAAGGAGTGGCAGGACATATTGAAAGTGATGAAAGGGAAAAAACTGCAACCAAGATTACTCTACCCAGCAAGGATCTCATCCAGATTCGATGGAGAAATTAAAACCTTTAATTTTACAAGCAAGCAAAACATAAGAGAATTCAGCACCACCAAACCAGCTTTACAAAAATGCTGAAGGAACTTCTCTAGGCAGGAAACACAAGACAAGGAAAAAACCTACAATAACAAACCCAAATCAATTAAGAAAATGATAATAGGAACATACATATCAATAACTACCTTAAGTGTAAAAGGATTAAATGCTCCAACGAAAAGACATAGACTGGCTGAATGGATACAAAAACAAGACCCGTATATATGCTGTCTACAAGAGACCCACTTCAGACTTAGGGACACATACAGACTGAAAGTGAGGGGATGGAAAAAGATATTCCATGGAAATGGAAATCAAAAGAATGCTGGAGTAGCAATTCTCATATCAGACAAAATAGACTTTAAAATAAAGATTATTACAAGAGACAAAGAAAGACACTACATAATGATCAAGGGATCAATCCAAGAAGAAGATATAGCAATTGTAAATATTTATGCACCCAACATAGGAGCACCTCCTATGATTACTACAAGCAACGATATGCTGATAAAATGGATAACCTGGAAGAAATGGACCGATTCTTAGAAAAGCACACCCTTCTGAGACTGAACCAGGAAGAAATAGAAAATATAAACAGACCAATCACAAGCACTGAAATTGAAACTGTGACTAAAAATCTTCCAACAAACAAAAGGCCCAGACCAGATGGCTTCACAGGCGAATTCTATCAAATATTTAGAGAAGAGCTAACACCTATCCTTCTCAAACTCTTCCAAAATATAGCAGAGGGAGGAACATTCCCAAACTCATTCTACAAGGTCACCATCTCTGTCTTTGTCTTGATACCAAAAACCAGACAAAGATGTCACACACACACAAAATTACAGGCCAATATCACTGATGAACGTAGATGCAAAAATCCTCAACAAAATACTAGCAAACCGAATCCAAGAGCACACTAAAAGGATCATACACCATGATCAAGTGGGGTTTATCACAAGAATGCAAAGATTCTTCAATATGTGCAAATCAATCAATGTGATACACCATATTAACAAACAGAAGGATGAAAACCACATGATAATCTCAATAGATGCCGAAAAAGCTTTTCACAAAATCAACACCAATTTATGTTAAAAACCCGCCAGAAACTAGGCATAGAGGGAACTTACCTCAACGTAATAAAGACCATATATGAGAAACACACAGCCAACATCGTTCTCAATGGTGAAAAACTGAAACCATTTCCTCCAAGATCAGGAACAAAACAAGGTTGCCCACTCTCACCACTATTATTCAACATGGTTTTGGAAGTTCTAGCTACAGCAATCAGAGAAGAAAAAGAAACAAAAGGAATCCAAATCAGAAAAGAAGAAGTAAAGCTGTCACTGTTTGCAGATGACATGATACAATACATAGAGAATCCTGAAGATGCTACCAGAAAACTGCTAGAGCTAATCAAAGAATTTGGTAAAGTAGCAGGATACAAAATTAATGCACAGAAATCTCTTGCATTCCTATACACTAATGATGAAAAATCTGAAAGGGAAATTAAGGAAACACTACCATTTACCATTCCAACAAAAAGAAAAAAAACCTAGAAATAAACATACCGAAGGAGACAAAAGACCTGTTTGCAGAAAACTATAAGATGCTGATGAAAGAAGTTAAAGATGATACAAACAGATGGAGAGATATACCATGTTCTTGGATTAGAAGAATCAACAATGTGAAAATGACTATACTACCCGAAGCAAACTACAGTTTCAATGCAATCCCTATCAAACTACCAATGGCATTTTTCACAGAACTAGAAGAAAAAATTTCACAATTTGTATGGAAACACAAAAGACCCTGAATAGCCAAAGCAATCTTGAGAAAGAAAAACGGAGCTGGAGGAATCAGGCTCCCAGACTTCAGACTATACTACAAAGCTACAATCAAGACAGTATGGTACTGGCACAAAAACAGAAATATAGATCAGTGGAACAGGATAGAAAGCCCAGAGATAAACCCACACACATATGGTCACCTTATCTTTGATAAAGGAGGCAAGAATATACAGTGGAGAAAAGACAGCCTCTTCAGTAGTGGTGCTGGGAAAACTGGACAGCTACATGTAAAAGAATGAAATTAGAATACGCCCTAACACCATACACAAAAATAAACTCAAAATAGATTAAAGACCTAAATATAAGGCCAGACACTATCAAACTCTTAGAGGAAAACATAGGCAGAACACTCTATGACATAAATCACAGCAAGATCCTTTTTGACCCACCTCCTAGAGAAATGGAAATAAAAAGAAAAATAAACAAATGGGACCTAATGAAACTTAAAAGCTTTTGCACAGCAAAGGAAACCATAAACAAGACAAAAAGACATCCCTCAGAATGGGACAAAATATTTGCAAATGAAGCAATTGACAAAGGATTAATCTCTAAAATTTACAAGCAGTTCATGCAGCTCAATATCAAAAAAAGAAAAACTCAATCCAAAAATGGGCAGAGGACCTAAACAGACATTTCTCCAAAGAAGATACACAGATTGCCAACAAACACATGAAAGGATGCTCAACACCACTAATCATTAGAGAAATACAAATCAAAACTACAATGAGGTATCACCTCACACCAGTCAGAATGGCCATCATCAAAAAATCTACAAACAATAAGTGCTGGAGAGGGTGTGGAGAAAAGGGAACTCTCTTGCACTGTTGGTGGGAATGTAAATTGATACAGCCACTATGGAGAACAGTATGGAGGTTCCTCAAAAAACTAAAAATAGAACTACCATACGACCCAGCAATCCCACTCCTGGGCATATACCCTAAGAAAACCATAATTCAAAAATAGTCATGTATCACAATGTTCATTGCAGCTCTATTTACAATAGCCAGGACATGGAAGCAACCTAAGTGTCCACTGACAGATGAATGGATAAAGAAGATGTGGCACATATATACAATGGAATATTACTCAACCTTAAAAAGAAACAAAATTGAGTTATTTGTAGTGAGGTGGATGGACCTAGAATCTGTCATACAGAGTAAAGTAAGTCAGAAAGAGAAAAACAAATACCGTATGCTAACACATATATATGGAATCTAAAAAAAAAAAAAAGTTCTGAAGAACCTAGGGGCAGGACAGGAATAAAGATACAGACGTTGAGAATGGACCTGAGGACACAGGGAGGGGGAAGGGTAAGCTGGGACAAAGTGCGAGAGTGACATTGACATATATACACTAAGAAATGAAAAGTAAATAGGTAGTAGGAAGCAGCTTCACAGCACAGGGAGATCACCTTGGTGTTTTGTGACCATCTAGAGGGGTGGGATAGGGAGGGTGGGAGGGAGACGCAAGAAGGAGGGGATATGGGGATATATGTATACGTATTTCCTATTCCCTTTGTTGTACAGCAGAAACTAACACAACATTGTAAAGCAATTATACTCCAATATAGATGTTAAAAAGAAAAAAGATGGCAGAATTAAGTTCAAACATAGCATTAATACTGATTAATGTGAATGAATTTAGTTCTCCTCTTAAAAAATGGGCACTCCTGGACAATAAATGAGAAAATTAAAATCCCACAAACCTCTGTAATTAAAAAAATTTGAAAATAATAGTGAAAATATTTTCCCCTCAAACTAGACTCCAATCTCATGACCAAATCTAAATGCAGCACTCAAGAAATTGAATCCTAATTTATTTATTAAAAGGAAATCCTTACTTGATCGTGATGTAATATGTTCAGGATCACAAGAATGGTTCAACATCAGGAAATATAACATTATTGTAATCAATTTCAATAAATAGATTAAAAAATAGCATCACCTGCACATAAAATAGTTATATTTTCTTTAATGCAGCACTTTCTTATTGATTTATAGGAGTTCTTTATATACTCTGGAGAGTAATCCTTCTGATATTTATATTGCCACTATTTTTCTTTTTGATAATGTGATATAGTTTGAATGTTATTGTTTCAAGACTGTAAATCTTTTATTTTCCAGGTTTATATATCTTGTTGAAGATAACTTTTCCTTTGCCTAGGGTTTTTTTTTTTAATTCTCCAATTTTTTTCCTACTACTTTTATAATTTTTTTCGCTATATTGCTGTTTGTAATAGCCATATACTAGGAGAAACTGAATGTTGGTGAAAGCATGGTGTATTCCTATGATGGCATACTCAGCCTGAGATCAAATGAATAAACAGTTAAAGGAACAGGATGAAGAAAGAACACCAAGACATGTTAAATGGAAGAAGCAAGTCACAGGATGAAATATAATGATTACATTAATGTAAAATGATATGTTTATAGACAACAAATCCACAGAGAATGTCTAAAACAGTACATACCAATGCACATAAAAAGTATTGGGTTGGTCAAAAGGTTCGTTCGGTTTTTTCCGTTCAATGGCTCTAGTAGCACTTAGTTGTCTTTGACTTCATTCGAAACAATTTTGTTAGATTGTATGTGACAGCTGTCAAATCAGCGTGCATTTAAAAAAAGACTTATCAAAATTGTTGAATTTTTGTGTAGCCAAAATGGAAGAATAAAACCCACATTTTCAGCATATTATGCTTTATGATTTCAAGAAAGGTAAAAATGCAACTGAAATGCAAAAAAAAAGATTTGTGCAGTGTATGGAGAAGGTGCTGTGACTGACTGAACACGTCAAAAGTGGTTTGTGAAGTTTCGTGCTGGCGATTTCTTGCTGGACGATGCTCCACGGTCAGGTAGACCAGTTGAAGTTGATAGTGATCTAATCGAGACATTAACTGAGAACAGTCAATGTTATTCCACGTGGGAGATAGTCGACATACTCAAAATATCCAAATCAAGCACTGAAAATCATTTACACCAGCTTGGTTATGTTAATCGCTTTGATGTTTGGGTTCCACGTAAGTTAAGTGAAAAAAACCTTCTTGACCATATTTCTGCATGCGATTCTCTACTTAAATGTAATGAAAACCTTCTGTTTTTAAAACAAATTGTGATGGGCGATGAAAAGTGGATACTGTACAATAATGTGGAATGGAAGAGATCATGGGGCAAGTGAAATGAACCACCACCAACCACAACAAAGGCCGGTCTTCATCCAAAGAAGATGATGTTGTGTATATGGTGGGATTGGAAGGGAGTCCTCTATTATGAGCTCCTTCTGGAAAACCAAACGATTAATTCCGTCAAGTACTGCTCCGAAGTGAAAGCAGCACTCGATGAAAAGAGCCCAGAATTAGTCAACAGAAAACGTATAATCTTCCATCAGGATAATGCAAGATGCATGTTTCTTTGCTGACCAGGAAAAACTGTTACAGCTTGGCTGGGAAGTTCTGATTCATCCACTGTATTCACCAGACACTGCACCTTCAGATTTCCATTTATTTCAGTCTTTACAAAATTCTCTTAATAGAAAAAATTTCAATTCCCTGGAAGATTGTAAAAGGCACCTGGAACAGTTCTTTGCTCAAAAAGATAAAAAGTTTTGGGAAGATGGAATTATGAAGTTGTCTGAAAAATGGCAGAAGGTAGTGGAACAAAAGGGTGAATACATTGTTCGATAAAGTTCTTGGTGAAAATGAAAAATGTGTCTTTTATTTTTACTTAAAAACTGAAGGCAATTTTTGGCCACCCATGGGAGTTCAGTTGGTGTTTACTCCGAATATTTTGTATTATTTGAAATCAAGAAGATAATCTTAGAATAAAGAATAAGAAGGAGGGAGAAATGAAGATGGACCGTCTGTCCTGGAGGAATCACAAGACCTCCTTTCTCAGCAGAAGACTGGGAAGCGAGGCTGCTGTGTCCAGACATGTGCCTCTCTGAGACTCAACCTTTGTGACCACAGGAGCCCTGGCTGGTCCGCTGTCATGTGTAGGTCATGAATGTGGTTCACCTTGAGGAGTCAGCACAGGTCAGGAACCAGGTCACTGGTTCGAAAGACCTGGGTTCAAATTCTAACTCTCCCTTCTGAATCTCTTTGTATTTATACGAAAGGGACAGCAATGCAAGCCCTGCTGGGGGCAGGTAGGTTAAATGTGAAGCATTTTCTAACACAGTGCCTAGTTCCTCTGTCCTTCTTTTGGGTTATAAAATGGAGGTTTCAAAGATTTTCGATGGTTCTAAAGTTTTATGGGTCTTTTGAAGCTGAGGAAGGTGGTTGGTGGGATAGTCCTTTTTAGTCATTTCCATCAGGTACACGAAGAGCATTTCCTATGGGAGCCTCTCACCGAGGCCTGCTAGATTAGATTAATTATTTGCCGTGGATTAAACTGGATGTTAATTATGGGCTCAAATAAGATCCTGGTGTGTTCATTGAAGGCAATGTTAAGATTTTACTTTTTTCTAATGGTTCTGATAGAGAAAGTGTAGAGGTTATTCTTGGAGCATGAAAAAGGTCTAAATAGCCACAGCTGGTTTAATTACAACTAGGAAGAGATCAGAGGGAAGAAAAAAGATGAGGTGTATGATCCCATGATATGCTAATTAGAAATTTTCATATATGTTGCTTTGCAAAATACTATTATATCAGGTACTTTTGCAAAGACCTTGAAGAGGAAAATTGCACTTTTTTTTTTTTTTTTTATGAGTTTCTACTTTCTCTGAAGATAGGAACTTTTCCAACCACACTGGTCAGGGTGAAAAAATGACTTTTCTGCAATTGCTCTGCAGTCAGGTCTTTGCCATCACGGTGACGGAAGTGAAAGTGCTGATTAAGGGCTCAGCAGGAAGGTGACATGTGCAGAATCATAATAGGAAGGTGGCAGCGATTCAAACATTGGGTCATTTACTTTGGCAACTGTCATTAGCAGGTGACAGGGCTGTGGGGTAGGGAGAAGGGGAGTCATCCCAATTATGTTCCACAGCATTTGCTCGTTTCTCCGATTCTGCTCCTTAGGTAATTCTGCTTCTTACTGTAGTGGTCTGCATATCTGTTTTTCCAGGAAGATTTTAAGCTGTGGCAAGGCCTAAACTAGACATGCATTCATCAGTGAATCCCCCAGAACTTTGCACAATACTCTACAGTAATCGTTGCTTAATAAATGCTGGTTGAACTGAATTTTCAAGTAGCCGGTGCTGTGTCAATGTATTCCACGGCTTCTAGTTTAAACAGTTGGCTACAAGCACAGGCAGAGACATGGGATGGCCTTTGTGCTTGGCCTGAGAGAGTTTGAAATGAACTCTTCCTTCAATCTGTTGACTCATTTTGCATTTGACCGAGTTGCTCGAATGCACTTTTCTGGTCAGGAGCTGATGTTGACAGCGGTACCCAAATTCAGTTTGATCGTTAAAATGTCCCAAAGAGGAAGAATCAAAGGAGCTGAAATCGGCTGATAATGGACTCTAATTCTGGACACCTCTTGGTAACAGTAAATGCTTCTTTCTGTCTAACTCCCATCTCACAAGATGTATTTTAATCCCCTTTATTCTTACCTCTTCTCTTGGGAGAGATGGATGTAGGTCACTTTGCTAGGTTGTGTGGAAACACCATTTACGCTCTTTACCACGGTAGTAAGATTACTTCTTGGCCCTTAGTGAGGCTGGCCCAAATCATCTGTTGGTCTGTTTTTCTCATGAACTGGTCAACAGCAGAGTTAGGACCCATCAGCACGGATTCAGTTTTGAAGCTTAGTGGTCAGTACAGGTCTGATTAATTTATTTAGCTCTGGTATTAGTCCAGAGACAGAGAATTTCACTTGGTCGAAAATGTTCACCGCCTCCTTCATTTGGGCTGATGGATTCGTGGCTGAACAGAGGCATTTCTTCTGACCCCAAATTAATGGAAATTCCACTTCAGATGCTCCCACTGAAAGCATAAGCTTTGTTAGACTCATGCAAGGAGGGAAAAGATCAGGTTTCTTCTTTTCTTAACAGTTCTTAACAGTTTTTTCAGAACCTTCATCATTTTCCCCCGCTTCCCTCAGCCAGCAAGGTGACAAGGCACTGACTTTGAATTGGGGGCTGGGATTGAAGTCTGCTCCCGCTTCTTCCACAGTCAATGCATTAATAAACAGCTCAGAAAATAACATGTCAGCTCAGATTTCCTCTCTCAGCGGTGAATAACATTTCAGAATCCTTTGGAGGTGCTCACGACTGCAGTGCATTATTTGTGATTGGTCCCTACTTCCCTCCCCAGCATGTGAATTCATTTCCTCTTCCTTTTCCTAAGCCAGAGTGGTAATGTTTCCTGCTTGCCTGAGTATCATTCTCTAAGGGAGGGACCAAACCTTTGTGTTTTAGCCCTGCAATAGAAATGCTTGGTGAAACCATTTAGCAGGACCGTTTAACCATTTAAATGTTGGGACAAAATGATGAAAATCACATTCAACCCACTTTTTTTTTTAAGTGACAAGTTACGTAATAGTTACGCTAGCTTCTAATATTACGTAGCTACATACATGTCAGGCTGGGTCTGTTGCCTCCTACTAATGTTAAAACCAGAGGTATTGAAAGTGATAATTATTATTTTATATGAAGAATGAAGCTTGAAATCTGAATTGAGGTCAATGTATAATAATCATAGCTCACATTTATCAAGTGATTATGAATAAGGCACTTGGTAATTACCTTATGTGCATTATCTCATGTAATTCCAACAACATCCCTAAGAAGTTGGTGCTATTGTTATTATTTTGCAGTTGAGGCAACTCTAGGTTAGAGAGTTAAGTAACTTGACATAGAGACAAGGACATAGAGAAGGTGGGACTTGAGCTGGCGTCCACTTGCCACATACTATATCATATTTCCAGGTAGACCTGTTGGCTTCTAACTGCTTAATACCAGCTTCTGGGGCACTGTTTTCTCAACAGCTGTAGTTGGCATAAAGATTACTCTTCTCTTCAACATTTGCTTTTATTTAGATTCTAGAATGCTTGCAAATACATGTATTTCAGTCAAGGGGTAGGTGATTGTTTTAACAGAAAAGGACTATGTAACTTCCTGGAAGGAAGGGTGGGAACTTAAGTTATAGCACAGGGAACTCTACTCAATACTCTGTAATGGCCTATATGGGAAAAGAATCTAAAAAAGAGTGGATATATGTATTGATATATGTATAACTGACTCACTTTGCTGTACACCTGAAACCAACACAACACTGTAAACCAACTCTACGCCAATAAAAATTAAAAACAAAAAGTGGGGTTGGTGGGAGAAGTTCTTCCCCTAAACTCCTCTGAACACACTACGTGGGTGAAAGAAAAAGTGGCATCATTCACTGCTTTTGCCCTCTTTCTACAATGGAAGTAAAATCAGCTTCTAGGATGAACCTTGAAAAGGTTATGCTAGGGACTTCCCTGGTGGCACAGTGGTTAAGAATCCGCCTGCCAATGCAGGAGGCATGGGTTCGAGCCCTGGTCCAGGAAGATCCCACATGCCGTGGAGTAACTAAGCCAGTGTGCCACAACTACTGAGCCTACGCTCTAGAGCTCGCGAGCCACAAATACTGAGCCCACGTGCTGCAACTACTGAAGCCCGGGCGCCTAGAGCCCGTGCTCTGCAGCAAGAGAAGCCACCGCAATGAGAAGCCCGAGCACCGCAACGAAGAGTAGCCCCTGCTCACTGCAACTTGAGAAAGCCCGCGTTCAGCAACAAAGACCCAACGCAGCCAAAAATAAAATAAATAAATAAATTTATTTAAAAAAAGAAAAGGTTATGCGAAGCGAAAGAAGTCAGACACAAAGGTCCCATGTTGTATGATTCCTTTTATGGCATATATCCAGAGACAGAAAGCAGATTACAGGTCACCAGGGAAGTGGTTACTTAATAGGGAGGGGGTGTTTTTACGGGGTGATGAAAAGGTTTGGAAGTTAGAAGAAGCTGGTGGTTGCACAACAAAGCGAATACACTAAATATTACTGACGTGTACATTTTAAAATCGTCAATTATACATAATGTGAATTTTACCTCAATAAAAGTTAAAAAATAAAACAAAATCAGTTTCTGGTGAGGTTTTCTGTTTCTCTGGTTGACTCTTGGATGAATGCTACCCTTTCAGTGAAAGGAACATAGAGAAACTCTGAAGTATTATCCTATTGGGTGAACCTCAGAAATGGTGGCAGTGGTGGTTTAAGTGATTTGTCAAGTACTCCCCATATATCCACTCTATGTATATGTATAACTGATTCACTTTGCTGTACAGTAGAAACTAACACAATGCTTTAAATCAAGTATACTCCAATAAAAATTTTAAAAAAAGGTTGGTCTTGAAGAATGGGCAAGATTTGGAATAATTAAAAGGAGTGATGATGGTGAATTTAGGTATTTGCTGCCATGGGGTAGAGTCTAGATGAACTGGGTCTTTTCAACATCATCCTCAACAGACAGAAAATAGTTTTCTTACGTGAATGGAGAGCATTATTCATTTAACCCACTGTAATGCATTTACTGTCATTTTTATTTGTAGCCCCTTCCAATGCTGTAGTTTTGTACTGTACGTGGCAGTTCTGTGCCAGCTTTTGGCTTCCAACATTTGAACTCTTCTATTTGGGGGCCTTCATTGTGCAGATCTTGGTGGGAGGGAGGACCATGATCCCCAACAGAAGGCAAAGAAGGGAACAAATCTCTCCCTTCCCTGCTTCTTGACACTGGCGTGACCTGAACTTGACCAATCAGATGGTCCCGCCCAGTCCTGTGAAGCTGTCTGCAGAAATTTACAGCAGTGGAGAGGGTCCAGGGGAGGAAGCACCAGCACTAGAGCTTTAAATAGACTTTCTGGTGCAAACATGGCTGGGTTCTGGGTTGTCAAGGTTCCTCTGTTTTCTGTCAATATCCTGAGAGTATTCCTCAGATTTCCCAGAATTTTTTTCCCCACTACCCAATATTTCATGCATATATATATATTTAATAACAACATTATTGAAATATCATTTGTATGCCATGCAATTCTCACAACTGGCTTTTGATCCATGTAATCAAAAGTCCCAACCAGCACAAGTCCCCATTAAGAAATGGGGATTTTAAACATATCATGGAATTTTAAAAAATTAATACAAATCACATTACAGAAAAGTTGTGAAACAGAGGAAAATTATCTATAACCCACCATTCTAGTATAATTATGATGTTTGTGGTTTTTACATTCCTTTTTTAAACCTATACGCATTCTTACAGTTATCTTCATGTCTCATCCAGCTTTAAAAAGATGCTTACCTGACCATAGCACTTCCAGGGAACACAGTTAGTCTGGAGATTCTGGGGCAGCCATCTAAAAAGTGTTGAAAGATGAAGAACCAGGGTTGATATGGTCCCTTGTCCAGTTAGCATTCATTGAGCTAATCAGCCGCCCAGTTTAAGAAAAGTTTTGTTAGCAGATAAAGAAAAATTGTGTATAGAAGGTTCTTCATCCACACAAGGATGAAAATGTAAGGGCCAAGAGGGAAGGTGGGTTGCTAAGGGAGAAGGTGGATTTCTAAGGGAGAAGGTGTGTGGCAAAAGCCTGGTCATGACCTATTCGGATGCATCCATTCAAATTGGATGATCACATTTACATTAAATGGTGCAGCTGTGCATCCGTGTGCTGGGTATAGGAGGATAAAGGATCACCGAGCAGAGTCTCTTCTCTTAAAGACTACGATCAAGTTGGTGTGATGAGACGTAACATAGGACGACTAGAGAACGTATTGTGTTGGCCAAAAAGTTCGTTCGGGTTTTTCCCTACGATGGTACGGGGAAAGCGAATGAACTTTTTGGCCAAGCCAATATAATACAAGGCACAGGCATCTGTAAGAGCGGTGGATGTCCATGATGGGGAGATGTGTGACTTACAGTTCCCAGGAAGGGCTGCTTGGGCATGAGACCCTTCAGATGTGCCTGGAAGAATGGGCAAGACCCCGGTAGATGAAGAGAAAGAGCAAGGGCAAATTGAGGGGACAGTTATAGCAAAGTCATGCTTCAGAGATGGAAGGCTGCCCGGGTGGGCGTCTCCCAGCCCAGCTTCGGTTGTGGAACAACAGGGCTTGGATCAGGAGTTCCCAAACTTTAGGGTCCTGAGACCCCTTGACACTCTTAAAAATTACTTAACATATCAAAGAATTTTTGTTTCTGTGAGTCATTTCTATCTATATTTACTGGATCTGAAATTAAAAATGGGAAATTTGGAAGGATGTATTTATTACTGGATTTAACATAACAATAATAAAGTCTTACAAGTTAAAATAAGTAACATTTTCATGAAAAATAATTCTATTTTCTACAACAAAACGTTTTAGTGAGAAGAGAGGCATTGTTTTTGCAGATCTTAGTAGAAGACAGCTGGTTTCTTTTATCTGCTTCTGCATTCAGTCTGCCGCAATTTGTTGTTTCTGTCGAAAGAGCTGGGGGAAATGTGGTCTCTGTTATAAAAGGGGAAACCTTTTAATAGCATTTTCAGATGATATTACACTAGAATTTGACAAGAAGTAATTTCTTAAAAGTTAGTTGCAGTTGTAGAATTTGAAACCTTATCAATAAACTTTTCATACTCTGCTAGGTTATAATCCATTGGTCCCTTGTGCACTGTGGTTGGGTCTTTTACCTGTGTGTGATTTTGTAACTTCATTCACTGGTCATTTGGAAAATATTGTTCACTCAGTTGTACAGATCTTCCAAATGATGTCATATTCAAAAGATCATATCTGTTACATCATCCTATCAAAAGATCGTATCTGTTACATCATCCCTCCATCTCATTAGCAGAGTCTCTAAATACTGGGAAGCTCTCAAGCTCATGGTGACAGATAGAGTTTTCCAGCATTCTCCTTTTCACTTGAAAGCTAGGCATTTATCACTGGCAGCAAGTCGTCCTTGAAGTGATAAGGTCATATCATTCTTTTTGGAGACAACGCCTCATAAATACCCAAGTCTGAAGGACCATCGTTTGTCTGTCAATAGTCCTTTCTGGTAAAAGTCTATTCCATGAAAAAAGTGGCTTGTTTGGCTCACAATTCAAATGATTGCCTGAGTACTTGGCTTTCTGGCTTATGCAGAGGAAGAAGCTGCCTGCAGGACTTTTGGTGGGGGGATGCTGTCAGCCAGCCTCGGTTGTGTGTTCCCCAACCTCAGGATTCTCCATCCCTCTGCTTTCCTGCTCCATCTCCTGCTGGAAGCCAAGAGCAAGGGTGTTCCCTGATGTAGCTGACACAGGTCAACAAGGATGGGGAAAGAGTGGGGTGTGGTTCTGGAAGGTGTCCAACACGATAAACAGGGAAGAGCTCCTCGATTGGCATGTCTTATATTTCAACTTGGTATTACGTCCTATGCTTTATTCAAACAGCTGGAAGATAAACTGTTTGTCCACAACTGTGTTGAGGACATATGTCAGATGTGACAATGGTTCTCAGTGGCCAGTCAAGGCAAGTAGAGCTTTCCCTCC
Organism: Balaenoptera acutorostrata; assembly: GCF_949987535.1. NCBI lineage: Eukaryota > Metazoa > Chordata > Mammalia > Artiodactyla > Balaenopteridae > Balaenoptera > Balaenoptera acutorostrata. The sequence continues at coordinate 9,902,229 of NC_080066.1, read as the reverse complement.
AGGTCTGCCTCTGGCTCCCGCTTTACAGGGTTTGGAACAGTCCTGTCCCGCGGATTGTAGCCCACTCATTACCACTTCCTCATCTGCCAGACTAACTCTGTGTCAAGGACTCCCCACTTGGAGTTCCTAAATGGCAGTGGAGGCCAGTACTTTAGTTCTGGATCCTGATGTCAGTCGTCCATTTGTCCGAGATCTCGTCAAATCTCTCTCTGCAGCTGATGCCAAGACCCCGGTCTCAAATATTTCCTGCTCTGCTCCCCAGCTCTCCCTATCTTCCGGGTGCCCATCACTTACCAGTTAACAATTCCTGTGCTCTTTGAAGGTAAACACATTGACTAATTAGTCCTTAGTGAATAATTTAAATAATTCGAGAAAAGTGGAAGGAGCAGAGTTTTCTGGGTGGATACAGAGCTGAGTCATCTCTGCATTGTCCAGATACACCAACCGAAGGTCACCGTGGTGGTTAATCTTGTGTCAGTTTGGCTGGGCTAGGACGCCCGGCTGTTTGGTCAAACACCAGTCTAGATGTTGCTGTGAGGGTCCTTTTTAGATGTGATTAACATTTAAATCAGTAGACTTTAAGTCAAACCAATTAGCCTCCATAATGTGGGTAGGTCTCATCCGATCAGTTGAAGGCCTTAAGAGAAAAGACTGAGGTCTCTCAAGGAGGGAGAACTTCTGCCTTCAGGTTTCCTTTGGACTTGAATTGCAACAGTAAGTCTTCCCTGGGTCCCCAGTCTGCGGGCCTGCCCTGTAGATTTCAAACCTGACATCCTCCACAGTCACATGAGTCAATTCCTTAAAATAACTCTCTCTCGGGCTTCTCTGGTGGCGCAGTGGTTGAGAATCTGCCTGCCAATACAGGGGGCACGGATTCAAGCCCTGGTCTGGGAAGATCCCACATGCCGCGGAGCAACTAGACCCGTGAGCCACAACTACTGAGCCTGCGCGTCTGGAGCCTGTGCTCCACAGCAAGAGAGACCGCAACAGTGAGAGGCCCGTGCACCGTGGTGAAGGATGGCCCCCACTTGCCGCAACTAGAGAAAGCCCTTGCACAGAAACAAAGACCCAACACAGCCAAAAATAATAAATAAATAAATAAATAATTAAAAAAAAAATAACTCTCTCTCTCCACACCCTCACCATCATACATGTATATGGAGAGAGACACATTCTATCAGTTCTGTTGGTTTCTCTGGACCCTGACTTAGATGCACTGTTTGGAAACTAAGTATACTGGGAAAGTATTAAATTATTTTGTTCTCACAATAACTCTCTTTAGGTTAAAAAATATATATATGCACATCTCTTAAGGAATTGTAGTGATTAGTTCAACGTTTCTAGACCATGGCTGCACATTAGAATCAACCGGGGAGACTAAAAATGCTGATGCCCAGGCCCCACCCCAGACCAATGAAGCATCTCTAGAGTTTGATCCAGCACTGGGGTTTTAAAAACTCCAGGGCTATCTGAGTACCGCAGCCAGGGTCAAGGACCAGTGAATTCGGCCACCTCTGGGAAGAGGTAAAGGCAGTGCTGAGAAAGCACAAAGACAGCCTTTCTTCCTGGGGCATAAAATGCAGCCACCTATAAGGGACAAATTAACCAGGAACAATATTCACGCTGATTACACCTCTTCACCCTGGCATTCACTGCCAGCTCACTGGAACTTTCAGTTTTAGGAAACCTATAATTTATGGAATTCTTTGAAGATGTCTCTGTGAATAATGCATATCTGTCTACCGTCCATCAAATGATTTTGTCATTCCGAGTGGGTATGACCAATATGAATAGTCAGAATTGAGCTCCTGCTGTACTTGAAGGAGGATCACCCTTCTATTCATAATTACCTTATGTCATTGGAAAAAGAGCTTTGCCCTGGATTCACAAAAGATATTGGCTTGACACGTTACCTTACCTTAACCATATGCTACTGTGCAGGTTAAAAAAAATAGTATCTTTTGAAACTGACTGGAATTATATTCATTTCCCCCCAAGATAAATAGACTCTGTTGAACATATTCATTTTTCAAAGACCATTCAGTATCCAGGAACATGCATCTGATCTTTAGGTGGGTGGTGCTGTCAGAGAGAGATGAAGTGAGTGAAGGCAAATTAATGAAGGTTGTGCCCCAGGACTAACCTTCCCTTGGTCTGAAGGGCTATCCCATTGTTGCTACCAAGGTTCCCTCTGCTAGATCCTTGGCCTGTGACCATTGTCCTAATTTACTGAGGTGAAGCTTAGAAGTGGAACTATTTTTACCTTTGGGCACAATAACAGCCAGCACCACACAGAGAATGAGTGTGCTGGGCAGCAAAGTTGCAAAGGATGTGAATGTTGGTGTTCATTCTTTGTCCATAGCGTTGGCTCTGAGGGGCATTTCCCACGCCAGGTGAGGTGCCAGGCTGGGAAGGTGTGTGTGCACAATGTGGAGGATTATGCTGCTGCCCACCTGTAGCAATGCAACCCGTGCCTGTGAAAATGCTATCCTTCACCTGCAGCTGTCCTACCCTCCACGCGCAACGATGCTACCCCTTTGCAGAGTATGGTCACCACGATGACCTCATGCCGTTCTCATTCTGTTCAGGCAACTACGAATATCATCCTTTGGGGGCAAAGGAAATCATGAAGAAATAATGACATCCAGTCCCGTGCCTGTCCTCACACAATTAGGGAATGGCAGCCCCATGGCTAGAACCCTGTCCTAACTCCTATTTCAACACTCTTAAAAACCAATGCGGCATTTATCTGCTACTCTTTACGAGGATAGAGATAGTGTTTATGTGTGCCTGTGGAAGGAGAAAGAGGTCCTCTGGAAAGAGAGGGAAGTTGAGGGCAGTTGGCTGCACCCCTGTTTTGGGTCCTGGGGAGCAGGTGGAATTCCAGGGGCTTCTCACCTATGATGCTGCCCAAGTGCTCCCAGTGTGCCCGGCTCATACCTAGCAGGGGAGATGGGTCCAGGGCTGTGTCCCTTTCATGCTGAGCCAGGCCTGGAGGGTCCCTGTGGCTGCAGTGGGGAGAGGGGAGCTGGGAGAGGTGTGTTTGCACGGGGACCTGGCCCTGGCCATGAGCTATAGGAGGCAGATCAAGCTTCACCAAGTATATTTCATTTGTTTATTTCTTCTTTCCTTTTCCCCTTCCTTCATTAAACATGGCCTATGTAATAAAACATTTCTGTTGTATAATATATAAATGTCATATATGATATGTACAATATTTTGTAAATATCATCCTGTATAATATGACATTCCCTGTTAATCTTAGCAATTCTAAGTTGCACTTCTGAAAATATTATGTCTTATGGTCAAAGCTGCATACGCACTGGTTAATTAGGATGATAATACGGTTATTTAACTTTTTTTCACAAACTCCACCCCTGTTAGTGACAGTAAGATGTTCCAGCTCTGCTTATTATCACTTGGTTTTTATTTCTTTTACTATTTTTTATTCTTCACTAGGAGTTTTTTTTTTTTAATTCAAAATACTGTAGCTGGTTGATTTAACTTGTCATTGCCAATAAAGTTTGTCATTATCAGCAAAGGATAGCAAGCAACCTAAACAAAGGCAATTGTTAATAAGGAAGCAGGATGTGAGCCCTTTCCCAGAGAGCAGTGAATTTTGGTTCTAGCTCATCGTGTGTCTACCTTTGTTCTCTTTGCACTGGTGGAGATGAGGGGACACGTGGAACGTATCAGGTGAGCTTTGAGGGTACTTTGTGGGTGATGATATGAATATTTCAGGCTTACCCTCCAGACTGTTTTTTGTGTTTACTGGGGAATGCATGGCAGGTGAAGCCCCATCTGGAGAACAAAGACACATATGAGCAAAATGGACAGGCCCGTCCAAGTTGAGGTCACCATTAATTAGGTAGCACACAGCATCTAAAAAGAAAGTGATCCAGACTCAGGTTTAGTGCCTAGGCACGGAAAAGGCTAAGACACGGAGGAAGAAGACGTAAGAACACTTAGGAAACCAAGATGATCTTTGCTGAAGAGGTCGGTGGGATTCACTCCTCCGAAGTCAGTGGGCACTGGTCAGCAGAGATTTTGAAATCTCTCTCAAGGGAAGGGAAGAAGCACCTGCTTTTCCCATTCCAGGCAGAAGGCAGATCCATTACTTTTACCTGAAATTGGACTTTAATAAGCCTCCTTTTATAGTTTCCTCAACGGTTAAAACAGAATCGTAATAGTTCATAGGTCATATTGTTGTTATAAGGATCAAATCTACCATATAAATGCTGGCTTTTGTGGTTCTATTAAAATTCTGTTGAATTAATAAATGCTTCTGCCTTTTTTTTTTTACGAGCCAAGGTACCATCAGAGGGAAAGTGGGAAACGATAGTACTAGAAAGGCATTCGGTTCCTTTCCCTTTATAGGGAAGGCCCTGGAACTACATTGTACATCAGCCACATTGCCCACGTTCCAATTGTTTCACATCCAACACTGACTAATTCTTTTTTTTTAAAATTTTATTCATTCATTTATTTATTTATTTATTGCTGTGTTGGGTCTTCGTTTCTGTGTGAGGGCTTTCTCTAGTTGCGGCAAGCGGGGGCCACTCTTCATCGCGGTGCGCGGGCCTCTCACTATCGTGGCCTGTCTTGTTGTGGAGCACAGGCTCCAGATGCGCAGGCTCAGTAGTTGTGGCTCATGGGCCTAGTTGCTCCGCGGCATGTGGGATCATCCCAGACCGGGGCTCGAACCCGTGTCCCCTGCATTGGCAGGCAGACTCTCAACCACTGCGCCACCAGGGAAGCCCCGTGTTTGACTAATTCTTAAGTTCTGCTCTCTACTGACTTATCTGGTAGATCGCTGCTCTACATAGGAGCTCTTTATATTTCTAAAGCTTGTTGTCTGTAAGGAGATTTTTTTTTTTTTTTTTTTTTTTGCCCTCTTGCCTTTGAATTCTGAATCCATGGTGAAATTTCAAACATTTATGTCTTTTCTCATTAAACAATGACCTGGTCAGAAGCACCAAGATCCGTCCCAGTGGAGAAAGCTTGCTCCGCCTTGAGATTTTTGGAGCCGTGCAACCCTGACTTCCTCCATGGTCTGCTGGATGGTCTCAGGAGCCCACTCATCCTTTGGCAGGAAATGGAGAGAAGGTCAGCCTGGAGACCTTCCTGCATCCTGGTCTGGGATTCTCTTTAAGTGTGGAATTGCAGGAAAAAAAAAATCAGGGGGTCTTGTTCCCTTTTCTTTCCAAGATACTGAGTGATCATCTAAACATATTAGCTAATAGAACACGACTCGTCTGGGGACTGGATATTTCTGGCAGGGTCTGAAGCTCTCCTCTCTGCAGGCTGGAGCTGTGATAAATCTGAGTTCTTTCATTTTTCCAGAGCAACTGGAGACTGACTCTGCCATGGGTGAGTGATGCCTCACCAGGGCACTTACTTCCTGTGCGGTCAGCCCGGGGGGGAAGGGAGGCAACCAGAGAGCTGGCAACAATACTGTTTCTGAGAGCTGAGCTGCCATTTGGGGGGAAAGACTGGAGTAAAAATACCAGTGGAAAGCAATCAACAAAGGAAAAGTGATGGTTTGGAAGAACTGTCAGTGTATGTACTTTGACTGAAGCTTTGAACTCAGATGGTGCATTAGGTCCCTACTCTCTCTTTTCAAAAAAGTGTTTTCTGGAAGAACTGTCAAAAGATCATAGTAGGAGAGGACAGTGAAGACTGACCCTGGCGCGCAGGTGAAGCTCTTGGGCCCCCTGGTCCATCGTACCTGCCAGCCCATCACAATGGAGGAGATATTGATGCTGCTGACAGACGGGGGAGGCGGGAAGTTGCTTATAGCACCTGTTAGCCCTGTGCATACAGCGTTATGCCTCTTTGTTTTCTTTTTCTTTTTTGACTATTCATCTGACGTGGCATGAGAAGGGACCATGGGGTGTAGGAGGAGGAACTAATTACCAGATGTGAGCAGAAATGGGACCATTTCTGTTCAATCAAATGAAGAGATGCTGTGTGTAATGTCCACCACTGGGCAATGTGGTCCACTGTCTGGGAAGATGCAAGCCACCGGAAGTTGAAGCTAAACGCTATGCAAACTCAGGACACTCATGGAGGTTCTTGGACTAGGTGCTTGTGGTGCTATCTTAATGAGCTGTGGAAGTCAGAATAATCAAATCTTTAAGCTGTGTCCAATTTCCCTTAAGAAGAGAGAGAGCCTGAGGCGAAACACCCCAGGTTTCAGGAGGAAGCAGCTAAGCTGGTACCAAGGATCATTATCATCAGGGAAGGAGAGGTGACACTGAGCCTGTCACCTGCCCTGCCCAAGAAACCTGGGGCTGTGTCATGTGAGGGAGGGGAAACGAGCCTATTATCTTTGAGAAGCTAGCCAAAAAGTATTTTTCTTTTTGCCTAAAATATCCTAAAAATGAAGTCAATGTGAGCTGAGGAGAGGATCAGGGTTTGAAAAGAGAAGCTCATACTAACTGGATAGTTATCCATTTGACTTTGGGATGTGTGTGTGTGTGTGTGTGTGTGTGTGCGTGTGCGGGTGTGTGTGTGCGTGTGCGTGTGTGTGCGTGTGCATGTGTGTGTGTGTGTTTAAGATTTAGTTTTAAGATAGAGCAGTACTAAGAATGTACTTATATAAAATTCTTTAAATTCAAGGGACTTTATGTACAAATTTACTCTTTTAATGGGTACATAAATTGAATATTAGCTCTACTGCATATATATTGCTTTTCCAACTGTATGCCCCCCTATAGGGATTTTTCCCTTAAATCAAAATCTATGCATATATGAAATACTCTCACATGTGAATCATATTCTACTTTTATTTGGGGAAAATAGAAAATATTTTTATTATGAAATCATCAAAGAAATGATATTAAAATGAAAACTGTATTAATATATAGATTTATGAATCACGTCTTGGTGACTTTTATCGTTTGTGAAATAGCCCTCTATTGGTAAGAGTCAGCTTTTAACCCTGGTTTCTATTTTGTACACTATTATTTATATTACGACATTGTGCTTTTCTTCTGTGGTCTAGAGAATACCATGCTTCTCCCAGTTGGTTCTGAGAGGTAATCTTCTGACCCAGTCTCTAAGAAAAGCTACGCAAAACATGCCCTCAAATAGGTTTAAAGGTATCAAATCAAATGAAGGCTTTTTTAGAAATAGATTAAAAAACAGGAAGAAGCAACATCTCTCCTCTTTGAATTAATACATATCGCTAAAGCCTATGTCAGGGAATGTTTGGTTGCCCTCTCTTTAAGTTATTTGATTAATAAAGATATCATTTGCTCGATTAGCCATGATGGAAAGTGGAATTAGGAAATATTTATAGAGACATATAATGTTCATTTTTTTCAGATGTAAGATGTTAGTACGCCCTGGGTAACACATCATGAAGCTGTTCCAAGGGAAAGAGGAATTTTTGGAGTGTCTCAACTTAGCCTTTTGAAGACATTTTAGTGTCAAGGGCATCCAAGTGAAACTACTTTTCCGTTGAATAATCATCCATTCGTTGTCCCACACCCACACACGTCTGCATCTTCAGTTCCTCACCGTTGACACCCACACCACTAAACAGCCCCTCGGCTTGAGAGCTGAGGATCAGCTTCTTGGGTCCCACCCTCTGTCCTGACAATCATTCTTACCCTGCGAGAACAGTCAGTCTTCTGCTACCCACTCTTTCCTCAATATTAAGGTCAAATTTCAAGGTCCACCCTCTACAAAATACTTTTCCTGTTTACACATTAACTTAGCTTCTTTTTGATCCCATTCATTCCTGCAGAAATTGAATTTGGTCGCGTTGCCCCCAGCCTGCTGTAAGCTTCTAGGGGAGAACTTGCGCTCTCTCACATTCTGTACCTGTTGAACGTGGCACATTTTAGGAACCCACGATTCATGCAGGGCCGTACTGAAAAGTGATGATTTTCCTATCCCTTCCCCCGACCCCAGCCCCTCGTATTTGTGCACAGGTGAAACCAAGAGCCTCGAGGCATGAGCAGCTTAGAGTGGACAGTGCGTCTCACACGACCGCCTGAAAGATGTTGGGAAGGGGAGTGGCACCTCCTTCGGGGTTTATCAGCAGATCGTGTGTGTACCTGCTGCCCTGGGGGAGCAGGACCCCCTCCCCCATGGGCTGCCTCTATGTGGGCTCTTTGGATGGTGTCACCACCCAGCCACAGGCAAGAGCAAAAGGTCAGCATCCCCTAGGCTGGTTGCCTCTCTCCACTTCTTATCCCATGGCCGCCTCTGACGACAGGCTGCCACTCAGCAGGATTTCTAAAAATGGCATTGGAGAAGGAAGGAATTCACTGTGGACTATTTAATAATTTAGGATAGTATACCTCAATCTGGGGGAATTTATATTCTTGGGAAATATTAAATATTAGCATCATTGGGCAATTCCTAATAGTGTACGTGGTAAATCAGCGACCTTCGCCAGGGTTGTTCTGCGGGTGAAGTGACACCATCACATGGTGTTTTAGGGGGTGGAATGGCAAGGGACTAGGACACAGTGAGACTATTGGTGCAACTTGTAAAATGCAGTTGTTTCCTGTTAGCCTCTCTGAAAGACTGTGGGTTGTGAAAAGAATATTTGGTTTGAAGTCAAACATTGGTTTAGCTGCCTGCTGTAGGATTTGGTGCAAGACAGCCGACTCTTCTCTTCCCCTGTCTTCTTATCTAAACAACGGGGTGAGAATAGTTCCTGCTCAAGTGGAATAGCAGCTAGCATGTTGAAGAGCTTATGACATGTCAGGCACTATTCCAGTAGCTTAATATGTATGAACTCCTTTAATCCTCAAGCCTACAAAATAAGTATCTTTATGATGCCCATTTTACAGATGTGAAAGCTGAGGCACAGAGGGCATGTAACTTGTAAGTGGTAGGAATTCAAACCCAGGCCCTCTGCTTCCAAAGACGCAGAGGTCCACCTCCTCCCCAGCATTTCACAGGATGGTTGCTCGGGTCAAATTGCTTCTTTCTCTCTGATGTAAAATACACGTATCAGATGTTATAGCACTGAGAGCAATGTTGATATTAACATATACCATGTATACTAGTCTTTCACTGGCTTGTGTGTAGTTGTTTTGAGGGGTGTGATTTGGTCCATCTTCTATTCAAATCCATGGAATCATGAGCCACGCAGTAATAGGATTATAAATTGCCTGAAGTGTAGAACTGACAGAGCAAAAGCGATCTGTCCGCTGGAGATCAAGTTTAAACCCTTTTAGCACTCAGAGATCGTGTTGCCTGCATGCCAGCCAGAGACTGCTTGCGAGGCAGCTGGGGCAGAGGTACTAAGAATGGGGATTTGAACCTCAGCTTTGCCACTCTTAATTATGTGACAATAGCTGTATCACTTGCTCTCTGTTCTTTGGTGCCGTGTCTATATAATGTGGGCAATAGTGTTCCCTTCCTTATGGGTTTTGATGAGGATTAAGTTAGTGTTTAACCAGCCCTTGAAAGATTATTCGGCACATAGTGGGCCCTTTCTATAGATGTTAGCTATTAAGAGTCAGGATTTTCTTTTCAAAATTAGTAGATACTGTATCTAAAACAGGCAGACAGAAGCAGAGCTTTCCTTAATACTGAGTTTGTGTGTGTGTGTGCATGTGTGTGTGTGAAGGGAGATGTGGAAGACAGCGTATGAGAGAGAAAATAAGAGACAGAATATGTACTGTATATGAATTAGGTAAAAATTCAGGGAGGAGAGAGAGTACTGACTTGGTGGAAAAAAAAAAAAATGAAAATGCATTCTGGGGAAGATAGGAAACTTCCAGTGGGAGATCCTGAAAGGAATCCCAGAAGCCCATGGGCTTGTCCCTGGCCTCTCCCAGGCCAGCCTGGGCCTCATGCAGACATAGGTCTGAGCTGATTTGGAAGGCAGGTGCCTGCCACAGGCTAGAGACGGGGGAACACACCTCTAACTCATTCTCTCAGAGCTATGGAGCTTCTATTCCATTGCATTTTCCTTTGTGTCAGCTGGTTTGTTCAGGACAGATGTTCAGGATCCTCTAAAATAAGCTTTTTAAGAAAAATAGCAGGCACGTTCTGAGTGAAGCACATCTCGAATTCAGCAGAATGGCTTCTGTGTGCAGCTGTAGCTTATGTTTCTTACATGTTTACAAGTATCCAAGGTAGCCCTAAAAAGACATTTATTAGCACCTTATTTTTAATAGTTTGGATTCAAAGCATTGAGATATCCTCAATCATACCGTATTTAAATAAAAATAGGAAAAACATAAAATCTAAGCCTCCATATATCTTTGGGAACGAAGAAGAAAATCAGCTGGAAACTGTGAACCAGTGAAAGTGTTTATCTCAGGGGAAATATTCGCGTTAATCATTTCCAGTAGGGAAAGAGACATAAATTCTCATCCACAAAGTTTTAGATCGTATGAATTTTTGCTAAGGCTGCTTTAACGAAAATGTGATTTTGAATTTTGCATTATCAGCGTCTGTGAAAATGATCACATTTAAAATGTTTATACCATCAACTTGTTTAAAAAGTTTAAGTGATGTCATAAGCCTTAATGATTATCGTGAATTCTAAATAGTGAAGTTCAAATTAATATAATTTTATGTTTGCAACACAGTGGTCATTTTTTCTGAGTAACAGATAGTTTAAAACAAATAGATGATGCATTATATGTGATCAGAGTGCCAAGTTTTTTCTTAAGGTTCTGTGTGTGGTTTGGGGAAAGGGTGAAGGTCTGCTGGTTGTGGGACAAAACAGAAACCACTTTGGAATCAGAGTTAGACTGACTGGATTTAAGTGCTGGCTCTGCTACTTTCCAGCCTTGATACTTTGACAAGTCAGTGAACCTTCTGAATCTCAGTCTCCCCATCTGCAAGATGCAGGTTGGAGGATGAAGTTGAGAGTGTATATAAAATAGCGCGGCTCTTGACATTTGCTAGGTACCCAAAAGACGGTGATTTTTTTTTAGGATAGTTCTAGTGGTTTTAAAATTTTCCCACAAAATCTTTGACACATCTCCCTTCAGGAGGTAGAATCTGATTCTCCTTCCTCTGGACGTGGGCTGGACTTAGTGACTCATCCCTAATGAATAGAATGCAATGATGTGATGCTTGCTCTGTGACTACCAAGACTGTGTCCTGAAGAGGATACAACATTTGCTGTCAGCTGCCATGTTGTGAGGATGCTCAAGCAGTCGGTGGAGGGTCCATGTAGAGGAGGAAGCCTTGGGGAGAAACTGAAGCCTCTTGCTAGCACTCAGCTCCAGCTTGCCAGCTGTATGAGTCAGCTGCCTCGGGAGTGGATCCGATAACTCAGCCAAGCCTTAAGACGCCTGTAGTCCTGGACCACATCTTGTCTGCAGTCAGATGAGAGACCCTGAGTCAGAACCATGTTTATTGTTTTAAGTCACGACGGTTTGGGCTCATTTGCTACAGAACGATAGACAAATAGTACAGCAAAGATAGTAGTCAAACTTACCCCAGAGTGGGGTGAAAAATCTGAATTAGGTTGCAGCCCCTGCCTGTGTCTACGCAGTTACAGTTGATACTAAAATTCAATGGGGTGATTAAATTTGTTAATGCATTCATTCATTCAGCAAATGCGTTAAGTGCTGACTAGGAACAAGACCCTTCATGGTCCCGGACACACCACTTTTCTACTTAAAATGATGAATTGTCCCCTCATTTCTTGTAGGACAAACTCCATGATGCCTGCATGGCCCATATGCCCTTCATGTCTGGCTCTCGTCCACACGTCCATCCAGATTCAGCCTGCCCTCTGCGTGGCTCACTTCTCCGGCAGCAGGCACCTTCGTTCTGGTCCCAGGCCACAGATTTCCGGCCTCACAGCCACCACCACGCTGGCACTTCACCAGATGTGCCTCTCCCCACCCTCTGCCTGGCTGATTCCTGCCAATCATCCATCCTCAACGGTCACATTCTCTGCCAAGCTTCCTGCCCCTCCTAACTAACTGATTTAACTTCCTCCATCATCAAACACTAAGCTGAGGACTATCTATGGCAATTATGAAATATTTGGACAATAGTTTATTTATTTAACACATATTTATTGAGCACCTACTACGTGCCAGACAGTTTTAGGCGCTGAGGTCACAGCAACAAATGAAACAACAAAAATTCCTGCCCTCATGGGGTTTCTGCTTCCGTGAAGGCAAAGACAATAAATAAGATGAATAAAAAATATGGAAGGGGTCACTTGCTAATGAGTGCTATGGAGACAATTAGGCAGGAAAAGGAAAACAGGAAATCCTAGTGGCTGAGGGGCTATAATTCTACACAGAGTACTCAGAAAAGGCTCCAGTGAGGGCATAACAAGCCGGGCCCTGCTGTGGGTCCTGTGACCTTAGACTGGCCTTGAGACACAGCCTTTACGCCTTCTCTCCCATGGAGCCGGCTGGATGTGCTCCAGACCGGCTCACCTCTGGTGAGAGTGGCCAGGTGTCAGGGGTCAAATCATCCAATATCCTCTGCAGGGACCACATAGGTAGTTACTGAACCGTTTCTCCCATCAGTGGGGTTTAAGCACTGAGGTTGAGGCTGCTTATGTGAACATAACCCACCAATTCTTTTAAAGCACATCACTGAAAGCCAACTACTCACATCCATTTCAAACACAGCATTAGTGCATAAGCTGCTGTCTTCTAAGCAAGTTGCATCAGCCAGCTTTACATCATAGGCATGACTTTGGAGTCTGATGACCAAAGAGCCTGACTATAAAGCAGAAGGAGATTATCTAAGCTAAAGCTCACCACGACACCTGGGACGGGGAACAATGAACAGGATTCATGTCAACGTGGACATGACAGGTACCTAATACTTTCCTGAAAGCAGGTTTTGTTAAAAGTGGGAGAGAATAAGAGAACTCTGAGTGTTTGAGTGTGAAATCGAGTGGGAGAAAAGGGAGGATGCAAAACACACCTCCATCAATTTCTAAACTTTATTCAAGATGTATATGTATGAATCACTTTGCTGTACACCTGAAACTAACACAACATCGTAAATCAACTATACTCTAATATAAAATAAAAATTAAATTAAATTAAATTAAAAAAAGAAATAGCTCAAAGGGGATCTTGGCTCACAATGTTCATATCAAGTTTTCTTATTTACCATGATTGCTGATTAATTGCCTTTTCTCCAGATAAAATGTGTGATATTTTCATGATGCTGTTCAAAACTTCATTCATTTATTCATATATATTTATATTTATCCAACAAATATTTATTGCACTGCAATAAGGTCTATAGAGACGGGTAAGTGAGGATCTTGTCTGTAAATCACTGGCTTCCAAACGTGGCTGTTTATCAGAAAAAGCAATAGTTATAGTTAATAATAATTTAAATAATGTTTATATAATTAAAATATATGAACACCTGTAAGTTAATAGTTTGGCTAACACCTTTCCAGAAACATTGCTATTTTGTTTGCTTTCTCTTTTCATTTTTCTTGCATTGATTTAGGAACAAGGCCCTACTACTAAAATGTAGTTTTAAAATACATTTCTGTGTGGGAAGATAAAGACTTCCTCATTATAAATGTTAAAAATATATATAGGATCATAATAAATTAATTAAACATTCTGAAGCCTTGAACAAAGCATGATTTTGTTAAATTCTTAATACAGCTAAGTGATAGCTGTTTAGCTTTTAAATTGTTTTTGCTATATTAAATAGCGCCATGTTTAGCATCTTTGTGTATACATTTTCCAGATGTGGAATTGTTAAACTACCCTAAGTAAAGCTGCACCCACCAACATTACACAAGCATGTGAAGGAAAGCATGTTATGTATAGCACGGTGTTTTGTGGTTCAGGTAAAGTCGATTATTATAGATTTGTCCCTTCGGGGTTTCTGTAGATGTGTGCAGAAATCGGACATGGAGCTGGCTAGAGAAATATTTGTTCTAAATATTAAAGTCTGTTCCTACTTCTAAAGCAGCAACTGCATCTAAATAGACAATAGAACGAAGGAAAAATATGTCTAATTTGGGGCATAGACCCACGATCAGTTTTGAGGCAAAGACCCTAAAAGTGAAAAGACTGCAGACATCAGCTAATGGTGTGGGCAGTTCTGACCCCCGTGTGGTGGAGACTGCCTTATGCTTTATTTTGTTAATGCAAATAGCGGCCGGCAAACAAAAATAGCAGCTAACATGGCATTGGGCTAAATACTTTACAGTAATTCTCTGATTTTATGCTCAGGAGTCCTCTAACAGAAAGTGCCTTGAAGTCACAGAAGTGACTTGAAGTCACAGATGGAACCAGGGTTTAATCTAGGAGGTTTGAGTCTAGAGCCATGCCCTTGACATTAGTTACCTTGACTTTGATACTTTGTAGATATGAAAATGAAAATAAATTCTTAAGGGTATGTTAAACGAAATTAATTTTATTTGAGTAAGATACTAAGTCATTGATACCTAGACAGTATTATTTTTTTTAATTTAAAGTGCACATTAATTTATTGTTTCAAAAATATTCGAGCGCTTCATATTTGCAGGCACGGGGACATGTTACAGTGGCTGGGACAGACGTGGGCCTGGATTTCATACAGGTGTTGTCCTGAGGAGGGGGCAGTAGGCAAGCAGACCCCCTCGCTGCAGGATGCCCAGTGCGCCATGGGGTACAAAGGGAGGACCCAACTTTGAACCTTAAGTCCAGAATTATCTTTAAAGCAGATGAAAGCTAAACAAAACTGGTTAACTTCACATACACCTCTTAAAAACAAAACTGAGTCTTGTCTAAGAATCCTACTGGAAATATTAGACAACTGTGACATCCAAGGTTCATGGATAGGTTATTTTTAATTTTCTATCTGGCCTCATGGTATGATCAGAATTTCAGATAAAGCTTAGAAAAATATGTAACTTTTGGAAACTTGGCAGTTTTCTTCAGTTTAGTGTTTCTCATAATTTATGGATCTCGTGGGAAAGTTGTTTATCTCTGGTTTCTGGGATTTGCTAGAACTTTGTAGAAATCATCTTACAGGCAGCTTTTGGAGAGAGAAAAATTTCCCAAATTTACATTTTAACCTTTTTACCAAAGTCTCTTGATACCAGGTTTCCTGGCTGCTGATCCGGATACATTTAAATGGGCTTCACTGTGTGCATTGGGTGTGTCCCATAGTGATGGTCATGCCGGGCACTGCCTCCGTGTCACTCAGGCACCAGTGATCTTCTTGTGAAAAGTACTAGTCCTGTCTTTGCTCAATGTGCATCTTTAGGATGTGCGCTGTCTGACACAGAGTAGCTGCTCAATGGTTTTTTGTGGGATGAAAGAAGTGTATGTCTGGGGAAACGTAAAAATGTATAAAGAAAAATAAGGGGATTGATACTGGGTTGTCTGTTAAGGCAGCCTCTTTTCCACGCTGCAAATTCTCTTTGTCTACTTCTCTTGTACATGTACATTATCTAGCCACCTTAGGTGAACAAAAGGTTGCAACAGCTAAAATTTCCACAGCTTAATCTATTCCCCAGTGTCAAATCACAGCTCTCAGTCGGCGGCATCACCAATTCTCTAAATATCCTGGGGAAGCATTTGGAACATGTGCTTTGAGGAACTTTGTTTTCAAAATAGGAAGTGGATTTCTAAGTGTTTATTCAAGGAGGATAGCAGAGGAAGGATGGTATGTTCTAATTACCTTTGTAATTGGCACACATTCTATGTCAATTTATTGTAACTGAAAGGAAAGTATCGGGCTTTTCTGCTTTGAGCTGCTGACCTCAGAGGAAAGCACAGGGTGTGTGCTCCGTCTGAGCCCAGAACGCCTGCATCACTTCAGAAGTAATGGGCAATATTTTCAGCAAAGCTAGATGATATTCACCACCTAATTCCTTTCACTTCTTTTAGTGAAGACACTGAAAGAACTGATTTTAATCTGAGGATACCGCTTTCAAAGAAATCTCAAGAGATTGACTGCTACTAGAGAAGCTAAAAGATATGAAAGTATTTGTTACAAGCCAGGAGAGCTTTAAAACAATGTAGAATAGGAAATGTACACCTGGTGACCTCTCCCCTACCTTGGACGATAGTGAAAAGTATCTGATGGGGATGGCGACTGTCACTGAGTATGGATGTTAGACTTACTTTCTAATGGAAAGACAACAAAGGCTGCACTCAGTGGGTATTCAACGATCAGACGAAACTGTCGAGAAGCATGAAGGTCTTACCTGAACATTGGTTCAAAAAAGTGTTCTAGCACCGGGAAACTCTTAACACCATATAGAGAAAGGAAGCCCGGATTGATGTGAGGTTGCCTACCTAAAATGATCACAGGAGACGTATAGATGGAAAACTATTTGACACATTATTCTTTCCCCAAGCAATTTTGTATTGATTTTACAGTATATCTTTCACCTAAATGTTTAGAGTGAATCAGTAAAACTATGGATTCTTTCATCCAATCACCTTACATCAGGAAGTATTGAGTAATTGTGACACAAGTGTATATACAATTATCTCTATTTTGTATAAATGAGTATGTGTGAAATTTTTAAAATATTGACTTTAATTCAGTTGAATTAAGAACTGTGATAACCTATATGAGAAAAGAATTTGAAAAAGAACAGATATATAGATATATGTATAACTGAATCTCTTTGCTGTACACATGAAACTAACACAACTCTAAATCAACTATAGTCCAGTAAGATTTAAAAAAATAAAGACAAAACAAATAAAAACAGAATTATAAACTAGGAAGGGTGGTATGTGTATAGGTGTGTATTTATGTGTGACTGTTATGAAGCTAAATAAGTTAGTGAACATTTATGTGAAATGTGTTTTATTCAGTATGACAGCCGTCATCGTAGGAAATAGAATCAGTTAAACTTACGTCATTCGATTTGAATATTTAAAATTTGCATAATATGAATGACTTTTCTTATTTGCTTTATAATGATATACATAGTGGTACAAATGATTTTTCTACCCACACTCTTTCTAGTGGGATTCCAATATATATGATATAAAATAAATATTCTGAAATGATATATTCTCCTAGTGGTATAATAATAGACATTTCACTAAAGCCATAAGTAGCTGGAAATAACTGATCAATAACATGTCTGAGAATCTTTTATGATTTTGGGAATATAAGATGGGGTGAAATACATCATCTGCAAAAGCAAAAATCCCCGGGAACATAATTGCCCATTAACCATGTCTTTTAATTTGTTATTAATGGATAAGAGAAGGGAATCCCAGGACAGTGGAAATAATTCCACGGGATAATTAGAGGAATGAAAAATATAAGGGAAACTTCCCAGTAACTGGTAAGTTTTATATATATATATATATATATATATATATATATATATATATATATATAAATGTATACTTCATTCTTTCAATTACAGTTATTTCATACTTTCCCACATGATTGTTAATATAAACCAGGTTTCATTTGTTAAATACATAGATCTTGTGTCAAATTAATGTACAAAATTTGTTAGCAATTATGAATCAAACTTGCTATATCTGAGTGCATAAATATAATGTAGTATGCTTACTTCTGTTTTAAGATCTAGCATAGTTTCATTATGTTTTTGGAGTTCCTTCCTAATACATTTTATTATGGTGTTTTAGTCCATAGAAAGTCTAAGATGATTAAGAATTCTTACCCAAGAGGAGAGAGATCACAATAATTCCTTTCTGGAAGAGTTCCTTTAACTCAGTTTAATACATTTATGTGAGAAAAGGCAGTTGGAAAACAGGTTTCACATAAACATTAACTAACTACTTTTTTTTAACATCTTTATTGGAGTATAATTGCTTTACAATGGTGTGTTAGTTTCTGCTGTATAACAAAGTGAATCAGCTTTACATATGCACATATCCCCGTATCTCCTCCCTTTTGTGTCTCCCTCCCACCCTCCCTATCCCACCCCTCTAGGTGGTCACAAAGCACCGAGCTGATCTCCCAGTGCTATGCGGCTGTTTCCCACTAGCAATCTATTCCACATTTGGTAGTGTATATATGTCAAAGCCACTCATAAGCTGGGACAAAGTGAGAGAGTAACTAACGACTTTTATGTCAGCGTGTAGAAGCATATATTAAACCTGTACGTCTGTAGACAGACTCTTCCCCAGGACTCTGTTAAAACTATTTGACTTTTTCCTTAGTATTCACAATTACAATTGAGAAACCCAGTGTTAGTCTGAATCTCTTTCTCAGCCAGGTAACGATTTTTGTTTCCAGAAAATTAAATTATTCTATTTATAAAATTTTGACAAGGAGATATCAATATAGGCTTTTCTATTAATAATCTTACCCAGAAGACTAGGGCACACTTTTTCCTTAATAATTTAAGTCTACTTTCAGCTCAAGAAAAATTTCTTTTGATTCTTTGAATGTGAATTCTCTGTAACTTTAACACACTCTCTCCCTTTTTAGTACTTGGTGGATACTTTTGTCGTAATAACTCAAGTCTATAATCAATTTAAGAGATTTTCTTTCTTTCTTTCTTTCTTTCCTTTCTTTCTTTCTTTCTTTCCTCTTTTCTTCTTCTTTTTTTCTTTTAATACTTCTCCACCATTTACTCTATTAGCTTCTCCTGATACTTCTAATACATCTGCACTGTATCTTCTTGATCTGTATTTCTTGTCTTAAGCCCTCTTCCCTACTTTTCATCTTGTTTTCTTTTTAAGTTAGGGAAGAATTGTTCAAGATGAGACTCCAAATTACCAATTCAGTTATCTGGAGCATCTGTTATGCAATTTCAGCCATTTATTGAGTTTTAAGTTTTAGTGTTTAGAATTTACTAAATTCCAAGAAGACTTTCTGGTTCTCAGTGGATCCTTTTGCAGCCTGTTCTTTTACGGATGTAATAGTCTTGAAACCAAGTTTCACAATTTTTTTAAATTAATTCGTTTATTTTTTTTTTAATTTATTTTTGACTGTGTTGGGTCTTCGTTGTTGTGTGTGGGCTTTCTCTAGTTGCCGGGAGCAGGGGCTACTCTTTGTTGTGGTGCACAGGCTTCTCATTGCGGTGGCTTCTCTTGTTGCAGAGAATGGGCTCTAGGCACGTGGTCCTCAGTAGTTGCGGCACGTGGGCTTCAGTAGTTGTGGCCCACAGGCTTACTTGCTCCGCGGCATGTGGGATCTTCCTGGACCAGGGCTCGAACCCGTGTCCCCTGCGCTGGCAGGTGGATTCTTAACCACTGAGCCACCAGGGAAGCCCCACAATTATTTTCAAAAAATGTTATGTCCTGTTTCTGCACTGTCTGTTTTTGTGGTTTGTTTGCTTGTTTTTAGGGAGCATTTTAATTGCTTGTTTAGTTTGATTATCCTCTTTCAGGTTGCTGATTTTCCACAAAAGATCAAAAGTGTCTTATCCACATTTATGCATCAGTGGCTAAGTTGATCAGTACCAGGGGTCATCAGGAATTGTGTGAGCCACTGTTGAATTTCCCTTTGAAGATGGAGGTTGACTTTGGGGACCTGCATTTCATTCATTCAACAAATATTTATTGCATCTAATAAATTAGTAAGCTACCGTGAGCTAAGCACTGTTCTAGGCACTTGGGAAACAGTGATAAAGAAATAGATACTAATCGCTGGCCATGGGGAAATGATATTCTGGTGGGGGAGAACAAGACAGAGCAATACACAT
Organism: Balaenoptera acutorostrata; assembly: GCF_949987535.1. Taxonomy (NCBI): domain Eukaryota; kingdom Metazoa; phylum Chordata; class Mammalia; order Artiodactyla; family Balaenopteridae; genus Balaenoptera; species Balaenoptera acutorostrata. The sequence continues at coordinate 9,882,653 of NC_080066.1, read as the reverse complement.
AATAAATAAATATTCTGATGTGTTACGGGGGTAAGTGCTAGGGAAACAATAGCAGAGTAAGGAGGGTTGGAAGTGCTGGCAGGGAAGGGAAGTTGCAACTGTAATTGAACAGCGGGGTCAGGGTGGGCCTTACTGAGAGGATGACATTTGAGCAGAAGCCCACCTGAAACTGGTGAAGCAGCAGCCAGGAAGCCAACAGGGAACAACAGGTATGATGAGACCGATGCCGGAATGCATCTGGAATATTCCAGGAACAGCAAGGAGGTGACTGTGACTGCAGTGATGTGACTGAGGGGAGAAGAACTGGGGATGGGAAACGATGTAAGACTGAATCATCTGAGGTCTTGTGAACTTTGGCTTTTAGTCTGAGTGAAATGGAGAGCCGTCAGAAGGTTTTGAGTAAAACAATGAGCTGATTTGATTAATTGTAAGAGGATCACACGGGCTGTCATGCTGAGAATAATAGCAAGAAGGCGAGAGTGGAGGCCAGGAGACCAGCGAGAAGATTATTACGACGATCAGAGAAACAGCAATGGTTATGCGGCTAGTGTGCCTGCAGCGAGGGGCGCTTGGATTCTAGATGTACTTGAAGACAATGGCAGTTGGTGTTATCTCGCACGTGGCGTACGGGAGAAAGACGGGAGGCGAGGACGACACCCCGATTTTAGGTCTACGTGCCTAAAGCGAGGAGTAGCTATTACTGAGACAAGGAATGCTGGGCTGTAGCAGGTTTTAGGGAGAGTCCAGGAATTCCAGTTTGCACATGCTATATTTGAAATACTTGTTTGACATCCAAATACAGTATAGACGTCGCCAAGGCATTTGGGTATGTACATACGAGGATGGGAGACGTCCAGGGTAAATATATTAGTCTGTGAGTCATGGGCTCACAGTGGTATTTAAAGCTCTGGACTCACACACAAAAAAAGTAGATGGAGAAGAAGCGTACGCACTGAGCCTGCAGGTGGCTTTCTGGCCCTGATGGTTGGCTGGTTGGCATGTTTCTGTTCAAGGTGTTGGAAGGGTTAGGGTTAGGGTTAGGGTTAGGGTTAGGGTTAGAGTTGACAGCATGCTGACAGCAGGGGACGCATCCCTACAGGAGGAACACTTGAGAGATCTCTTTGCCATCTCTGGCAAGTTACTGCTCACTGGAGGAAGGTGTGTGAAAAGCCGCAAGTTAAACGGAGGATGGCCTCATGCACCTCCAGCCTCGCTGTTCACACGAGGGTCCACTGGGACTGGCCCCATTTCACAGAGAGGAGCAGTTTGCCAGTCGACACGTGGCATGTGCTTCAGCTGCACCCTGGACAAGAAGAGCAGAGCACAGCCCCCAGGCTTGCAGAATGTTCCAGGGCAGGCTCAAGGTGGAAGCTTGCTGCAGTTTAGTTCAGAAAATATGTTTATTCACCTTATCCAGAGGTCCCCTCTTTGACCTGAGTTGGGTCTTAGCACATTCATCTATAATTAGGTGTTTTGCAAAATGATCCTTTTGTTTTTATTTTATAGATATTATATAGTTTCTGGGTCATCAGTATGATCTTGCCCCATCTATTTTATTCTAGTGCTATAATGTGTGTGTGTGTGTGTGTGTGTGTGTGTACATGAGAGTTACCAGCCAACGGGATTCGGGAAAAGCGGAAAGGTGAATGTGGACTTTTCCTGAAGTAGAAGCCACTTACAAAGTTTCATTGTGTTTCAAGGAAAGATATATTTAAATTACTTAAAAAATTTTTTTTCTCTGAAGGCACATGAGATTATAAAATTACCAATCATAAAAGGACCAAGTAAATATTTAAAATGTAAAATATATTTTACTTTTAGTCCTAGATGTTACAATGTTAATAAAAAATATCGAGAAGCATAAAGTCTCCAGAGTCATTATAGCTACAACTGTGTAAATAGCTTGCTTCACATGATATCAAAAGGAGAGTTAACCTCATTAGATGTAATTCTAACAGCAAGAGAGCCAAAGGCATGGCAACAATTGTATCTGAAGATTAACTGGAGGCATGCTGGCCTTATAAAGGGTAGGATTCAATGAAACTACTTGGTGAAATTTTCATTTGCAGAGTGATGTTTCTTCTTACAACAACTTACTAATATGGTTTACTTTGGGGGTCTATAACCAATTTTGCTGTTCATGTTATAAAATGAAAAGCAGTTAAAATACCAGATTTAGAAAAACAATACACTTGACCATAGGGACATTCTGTGATTGATCATATTATTTGTGATGTGACAGATGCAATGAAGCTAGAATGAGAAGGAGACATATAATTTTGTGTATACTAAACAGGAAAAAAAGGTGACATAGCAAATCCCTAGCCACTGTGCTTTGATGCTAAATAATAGTACTCAATTTATATTTGAAGTACTATCCATAAATTAACAATACTACTCTTTCAAAAGAATGTACCAGATTTTAGATGCTTTAGGAAATAAAGTTGAGTTACTCCACAAACTTTTTTGTTTTTTTTTTTAAAGCTTTCCCTTTTTTTTTTTTTTTTAAATATTCCATTGGCTGGATAGACCACACGTTTCTTTTTTTTTTTTTTTAATTTAATTAATTAATTTATTTATGGCTGTGCTGGATCTTCGTTTCTGTGCGAGGGCTCTCTCCAGTTGCGGCAAGTGGGGGCCACTCCTCATCGCGGTGCACGGGCCTCTCACTATCGTGGCCTCTCCTGTTGCGGAGCACAGGCTCCAGACGCGCAGGCTCAGTAATTGTGGCCCACGGGCCCAGTCGCTCCGCAGCATGTGGGATCCTCCCAGACCAGGGCTCGAACCCGTGTCCCCTGCACTGGCAGGCAGACTCCCAACCACTGCGCCACCAGGGAAGCCCCTCCACAAGCATTTTTGAAAGAGGTTGCTGATAAGACAAAGATGGAAGATATACGATATACATGTATTTAATATAGCAAATGCTACAAAGCAGATTGTATTAGTACATCTGTGCCTGAACTGCACCGTCAGCCCGAAAATGGAAACTCTGATGCTGTTTTCAGGTTTGACGAGGCATTTTTATATAACCAGCAAGATCTTTTGGCACTTTAGTAGCTGAGTGCCCCTGAAAAGGATGCAAATCTAGGCTTCTCCCAATATTTTCCCTATTATATAGTAGTTCTAGTGAATTATTATGGAGGGACGCTATCTGCACTGGCTGTTTTCCATTTGACACCTTCCTCCCCCAACCTGCTATTCTCTGCCTTGTTCATACCAGGCAGGCTGCCCCGGTGGACCACACAGCCTGAGCACCTCTGCCACTGGCCAGTAGTGAGGTGCAGCCAGGGCTGGGATCAGCCAGAGACGGTGGCAAAAGGAGCTAGTCTGTTCCTATTTCCTATATAGAAGCAGCGGTGTCCCTCTCTATCCAGAGTTCCAGCTCTCACAGAAATCTGGTCACATTACCCACCACCCACCTTTGCCCCTTCTGCCCTAAGGGTGGTAATAGCTTCCCACAGTTAAACATTTCTGGGTGCTTCAGCATCTTTTGTAGGTACCTTTAACCCTGCACACACCCCTGAAATTGTCTCATTAAAATCTCTTCAATTGAGTCATCAGAGCGGAATTCTTTTCCTGCTGTGACCCTGGCTGACACAGGCGCAATGATGCTGATTCTGGATGACAGACCAAATAGCATGACGTACTTCACAAGCGCTTACCTTACAATCAGGGCTCTAGGCACTATCGAGATCTGAATCTATTCTCTGATGACTTTGCACCACTCAACAATAGAGCCTTGGTTATTATCACAATTATAAGGTACTGACAAGTAGCCCTTCCTTTTGAGACTAAATGGGGTGAGGATGCCAGAGATAATTATTCCATGGGCAGGCAGTAGCCTGAAGAAAAAAGCGTAGGCTGT